>NW_024037065.1:5507134-5915858 GCF_015706575.1 Patiria miniata | reverse complement strand
TTCTATGGGAGACCCAAAATACTGCATTTCGAGATATTCTCGAAAGTGGAACCCCTTTAAAGTGGCTAATTTCAGCATAAGGCCTCATAGGAATAAGCCCATAACGAAAATGAAGAGTGCCCAGGAAGGTGATACTCAGGATGATGACATAAAAATATGTTTTATTTGTAGATTTTCTTGCTAAGACGGCGTTTTTTAGGAAAACCCAAAATACTGCATTTTGAGATATTCTCGAAAACGGAGCCTCTTTAAGTGGCTAATTAAAGCAGAAAACCTCATTGGAATGAGCCTTTACTGAAATAAAGAGTGCCCTAGCTGGTGAGTGATGACTAGGATAATGAAATAAAAATGTAAACTATTTCAACGTGTGCGGTACACTTTCTTTCAAAGACGACGTTTTATAGGATACCCAAAATACTGCATTTCGAGATACAGGTTTTGTATTTTTGAAAACGGAGCCCTTTAAGCGGCTAATTAAAGCAGAATGCCTAATGATAACAAGCCTTTACTAAGATTATTGTACCCTGGAAGACAATAATTATGGGATTATGAATCAAAACTGATTGTTTTTAAAAGAATTGCTGTCTTACATGAATGAAAAAATGAATGAATAAATAGTGTTAACGTTGTTCGTCGTTAGTTCGCATTCACAGTTTTGTGTTCCTATTATTTTGTTGCGTCCATTCGAGATATTTTCCTTTATAACAACTTTTTTATTAGGCTACTGTATATTATTAAAAAATTATAGCAAGTACTTGGATTTGAACGTGGGGTTTAAGTGTTACCATATTTTTTCCTTAAAAAAAAATAGAAATGTTTGTAAAAATACACATTTCTTTGAAAATGCGCGTAGTGTTGTAAAGAAGTGACGAATATGCAATGGATTTGTGATGCGAAAACGCGCGCACAGTCAAAATGTTATCTGACAAAGTGACGAATAAGACATTTTTACGTGGCGAATAAGCACAATGACGTTTATTGCTATCTCGCGAAGTGACGAACAAGTTTCACAGCAAAAATTAGACAAACCTTTAGTCTTACGAGCAAAAAACAAAGTAATAGATGTATTTTAACAATCAAATAACTACCTTGCATAAATTAAGAATGTACAAAAGGCGAAAGTAGCATCGAAAAGGGACACGTAAAAAGTGTTCAACTTCAAACGCGTTTTTCTCAGATTGCGTTTCCGCGTATTCGCGCGTATTCGTCGGTTCGTCAGATATGCGACGATTTGTTTATGTTGTTGTTTTACATGTTGGAAGTTGTGGGGAGTTTTGTTTAAAAAAAAAAAGTTTCACAAAAGGGATCGAGTAAGAGGCTGATTTGTTTGAAATTATTCTTAAGTATTACAATATGCTTCAGTCTGAGTAAACTCTGGCATCTAATATTTGAACCGAGCCGGCTTTATATGAGAATGCAGTTTGCCAGACAATACAGTTCATCTGTGTATGGCATGAACACCCTACAATTATAAATGGGGCCGATATGTTAAGAACTATGCAAAATATTATAACGTATACATGCACCAAATTGTTTTTGGACAGTTATTGTTTCTTTTCACTTCCCCCAAAGAATCTACGAATTGAATAATAATATATCACAGCACAACTCAGAACGAGGTGTTTCGTGAATAAAGCATGGCCGACCGCAGCCCATCAGAAGAGTCCAATCTAAATGCCCCGCCCATAGCCCCAAACGGCAACGATCAGGTCACGGAAAACAACCAATGGCAAGAGACATCACTCGATGTCACGCCCACAAATCCAAGCAACCCAGCTGCTGCAAGTGATGGTGATTCTGCTGCCGCTCCAAGGTCGAAGTTCACTTTTCACCAAAAGATCATCTTTCTCAGCGCAGGTTTGACTTCCTTCTCAACTTGGAGTTCCTATGCCATCATTTCAGTTTTCTTTGCGACAGAGGTGGGTAAAAACCGAACGTCAAAACAACGGTGGCGGCCGACTATTAAACTACAGGACAAAAGCAAGTTGACAATAAAAACAAATGGCGTCTTTGAGGCACACGCTTGGTGTCGCACTTTCCCCTTTTATAACAACGACGACCGATGAGGGCGCTGTCCAGCTAAAGTTTGTGGCTTACAAAAAAAACACAATTGTAATTCATGAACATGCAAGTTGTTGCTTTAATTCGTAACTTGCCTTTTTACAATCATGAATGTCAAGAAAAGGCAATTTGCTACATTGCTTCCATGGAAAACAAATATAAGCGTAGTCTTTACACTTGTGATATTTACCCAGAAAATGACGTCATTACATACAGCGCCATTATTCACCTTTAAACAAATGGTCATTTGTTATTTTTTTCACACGTTTCGCAGGCTGAAGCGAAAGGAATGTCGCAGACGGTCGTAGGACTTGTGTTTAGCTGCTACTTCATCGCGTCTGGTATAGGTGCACCGATCTGGGGCAAAGTTGTAAGACTTTTAGATTTGATTATACCTGTATATAACGTTTACCACTGCTCTTTGTTGGGTTTTGTCGTGGTTGCTTGCCTTCTTTCATTGTCGCTGGTGGTCAAAGATGGCCTGCCTAATGTCATTTTGTGTCCATCTCGCTGACTGACTGACTGACTCCCCGACTGACTCCCCGACTGACTGACTGACTCCCCCCCGACTGTAACTCGAGTGCTTGCCATTGCTATCGTATAGGATACCCCTCTACGCCATCGAATGGGATAATTCAGTTATAATGCACACACCAGGATATGACTTTTCCCACACACCTGTGATTTTCAAATCAGGAGGATTGCAATGTCGATTTGTCGAACTCCTCTTCTATTCTAATCTCAGCAGTTGTGACGGCTTAAAACAAAAGATATACAGAAAAACAGATTTATTAAGATTTAAGATTGATCATATTAATGTCCAATTATATGTATTGCATGTATTAATGATTTATTATTATAGTGATTGAAAGCAAATATTTATTTTGTGAAACAAATTATATTTACAAAAATATTAAATTATCAAAAATATGAAGTATTTCTTTCAAGAAATACAAACAAGTTCTCTGAACTGTTAGTCTTGTATATTCTTTTGAAAAATTGTAGCGCTTCTAGTATACTGTCAGCATTCTTATCTTCAGCGACTATGTCCATCAGGAAATCAACTTCTGGTGGGAGTGGGTCTGTTTCTCCTTCCTCCTGATTAAGGATGCCATCCTTGGCAATGGGCAGCAATGCCTCTAAAACAAGATCGAATGTCTTGTTTGTGGCTGGCTTCTCACCTCCTCCTGTATAAAACAACAACAACTTTAGAAAGTGGTCTAGGTTCATACTCATTTCAGGCATGAGAATGAATTGCAATGAAAAAATACATGAAATTTGTTCCAAAAGGGTAAAAATGTGTGCAATCAAGCCAAAAAAAACCCCAACACACCCATAACTGGCTAAAAATAAATTAAAGTGCAAAAATTTTGGCCAAAAAAACAAAAAACAAAAAAAAACAAAGCAAAACAAAAACAATTAATCCCTGTTTCAACAGAAAGAATCTCATGCCTGTCATAAGCATTTTCAGTCGGTTCTACTAAAATGCGTCAGCAAGCGTCAATAAGTGTCAACTGGCATCAACAAACTTCAACGGTCGTCAATCCAGCGTCAACAAATTTTGTAGAACTTAGAAGTTTTGGAAAATCTAAAACAGCTTTATAGTACAAATGGCAACAAAGAACACCTGCAGCATATATTTTAAAGTAAAAACTATTTCAAAAGTTGTTTTTTTTTCAACGCGAAACGTACGACGACCTGTCGAGTTTGTGTTGGCTGCCATTTTGTTTACGTGAAGCTAGCCATACTACACATGCCTGAAGTGTACAGAGCCATACTACGCATGCGTGAAGTGTACAGCGCCATCCAAACAAGATGGGGGGCAACACTCGACAAACTTGTCGTACATTTCGCGTTCAAAAAAAAGTTTTTAAATAATTTCAACTTGAATAGATTTGCAGAAGATGTTCTTTATTGCTTTTTCTACCATGTATTATAAAGCTACTTTTAATTTTCGAAAGCATAGGCTGTACAAATTTGTTGATGCTTGTTGACAATTACTGTTGATGCTTGTTGACGAATTTAGTAGGACCCTTTTTTCAGTTGTCGTTGAGATGATTGATGAAAAAAAGCAGTGTCAGATTTGCACATTCTTTCCTATAGGCTTATCTGACTTTTCATGTTGAACTAGTTCTAGGTCTTATAGCCTAACTAGAAATAACATAAAAATAATAAAATATTTAATAATAATAGGCCTAATGTTAGGCCTAATTAATAGGCTATTTTATAAAGTATAATATTTACCTGTTCTGTTCATGTCTCGGTGATACGTCCTTGCTTTCCTGGTCATATCCTGCCATTTCTTTCGTATTTTCTGGTAATCGCTGGGAATGCCTCCATTCTCAACAAGTACTTTCCCTGCCTCTTTCCAATAGTGGATCTTTTATACTTTTTCCACGTTTGCCTTTGATTTTTTGCCTTTGCAACTGCTTCCGAAGAGCTCATTCAAGTGCTCGTGCACATTACATGACATACTGGCACAGAACAGCGACTTCTTGGGTCCAGTTTTCAGACCGTTTCTTTTCCACATTTTCCAATGTGCTCCGTTCGTAATGTCTAATGACTCCGACTCTCAGTTCCTGCTGATTTCGTTCAGTTTTCGCGCGACAGAATCACTACGCCGATCCAAATAAACTCCCATAACAATCAATGCACTAAACTTACCATAAAATTGCAGGCAGATGAGAGCAGACGACATCAAAAGATGACACTTTTGGACAGCAAATTTCTTCCAATCATTTCAAGTTTTTCCCGCGTTTTGCAGACGTGTTGATTCCAACGACTATTTTGTGACTAAAACATTTTCAAACATAAATTGTTGTAGGTGAGAAAAGAATTAGGCTCGTCCAAGAAATGTATGTCAGTAAAACTGAAAATGCAATGCATCGCCCTTACGACGCGTTTACTGAAATTGTTTGCAGAACACGTCGCAGCTACGACGTGTCGCAGGGCTGCGACGCATCGTAAACCGTGCGACGCGTCTTAAGTTAAGAAGAGTTTAGTGAAATCGGGTGCTGCACCCGATTTCACGAAGCGCTGCGACGCGTCGCAACTCGAGTTACGACGTGTAACACGTCGCAACTCGCGACGCGTAAGTATCTTCCATTTCACGAAAGTTGCGATGTGTTTGAACGCGTCGCAAGTTCCTTGACAACGGCTTAAAACACGTCGCAAGTTACGACGTGTCTAGTGGTCATCGCAAAATAAGAAGAGTCATTTCTAAGCCAGTTTTATGCCACAAACATTACATTAACGAGATTATAATACCGAGGCAATGTGTGTAAAGTTGTAAATAGAAAATTCATTGAATTATGAATTAGACCGGAATATTAGAGTTGAAATTTCAAAGTAGCTATACAGTCCAATGAGAGCTTGTTTTCCTTCACAATTGCATCGCACGGCCGCCATTTTGTTTTACGTTTTAACAAATTTCGAGCTGAGATCCGACGACTTTTTGTTGAATATCAGACGACTATTTACTGTACGCTGACTAAAGACATAAAACAGTCACCGAGTTGTGCTATAAATACACCTACGACGCGTCGCACTTACGACGTGTTTAGTGAAATGGATCGTAGGACGCGTCGCAGCTGCGACGCATCGTAGAGATACGACGCGTCGCAGCGCTGCGATGCATCGTAAGTTACGAAGAGTTTGGTGAAATCGGGTGCTGGTCACTGATGCGTGTACCAGTCCAGTGAATGGTGTGTCCTGTACGTTGCCCGCGTATGGTCGCGGATATTGCTGACTTGTTGGCTAGCTACGACTGGGGCCAATTTCAAGGCGCTGCTATGCACAACAAATTGCTTAGCACAAAAAAGTCTGGCTTATAAAAGCAGGTTACCAGCCAAAACTATACGTGATGCATATTGCTCGTGATTAATATTTAGCTGTTGTTTGCTTAGCATGAAAATCACATGGAGTTTTGACTGATAACCTGCTGCTATAAGCCAGACTTTTTAGTGCTAAGCAATTTTTTTGTGCTTAGCAGCGCCGTAAAATTGGGCCCAGCTAGTGACACAGAGGATCCAATGTCGGCCCTCTCTGCTGACATGAAATAATTTCAAGAGTTGGACAATGGGTTTCGGGGACAAATCCAGTGCGGTCATGTAGGGTGGGAGCGTTCTCGAGTCATTCTTTGATGATTGGGATGGCTTTATCCACTGGGCATGGCACTCACATCACATGACACTTAACAATCTGTACGAAGCACCTTCATGTCCCTAACTTGGCCGCGCGAAATCCTGGGAGTTTCGGTTGTGATGCTCCGTGTTCCCAACCGAGGTGGATATGACACTGGAACTGTAGCTGCTAAGCAGAGGCACATTTAACCTATCCTAGATACGATGGGGCGAAGGGGGAATGTATCTTAGGTAAGCCGTAGAACCGAGGGGGGGGGGGGGTTCACAGATTGTAGGATAAACCGTCTTGTAGAGATTCTCGGAAATCTGCTTCAGTAATTTGTGACGTGTCATCGACTCTGAGGCGTGTGACACGCCATATGCGTGAGACTTGCTAGGTCGGCATGTCAACGTTTGTAACTGACTGACTAACGGACCGACTGACCGATCGACGGACCGACCGCCTTGATGATTTGTTGATCCCGCATCTAATAAGCCGATTCACGTACATCCAACCACAACCGCGATCAAGTTCATGCCGTAGTTCATGAAGTGTGGCACAGAGGTTCACGTGCCGTTGCCCACCTATGCAGTGGTCGCTGGTTTAGTGGATAATGTGACATAAAGGTAAATTAAGGTTATTGTTTACATTCATTTGTTTTCTTCCCCAGCTGCCACGTTTTGGCGCCCGTTTCGTATTTCTTGCGGGAGCTTTTGTCACCGGCGGTTGCAGCGTCCTGCTGGGGTACGTTTTAGCTGCTGGCATTGCTGCTTTCTGTTGCTTTACAAGATGTTTATTCATTCTATTGCAAATCAGGCCCCCTTTAAAAGAAAACCCCTCCTTGAAAGGAATAAGGAATACAGCGCTATAACACCACAATAACGAACATTTGGCTAATATATAACGAACATCCCCTTTGACTCTCTAAACATTAAATGTTATGATAACGCACAATAACAATAACGACCACTATTACGAATATGTTTTAATGGACCCCATAGTGTTCGTTTTGTCTTTGGCGTTGTACTGATGGGTGCATACCTATGTTCCCCAATACCTGTGTTCCCCAATACCTATGTTCCCCAATACCTATGTTCCCCAACCCTAACTCTAAACCTCATCCTAAGGATTTTGGAAAACATCGGTATTTGGGAACGTCGGGTAGACCCCGTACTGATATATGTAATGTATCATTTTCCCCTTTAAACTCTTTATTGGGTTTTGAGAACGATTAACTGAAGAGATACATGTATATTTTGCTGGTCCCAGGGGGGCCGGCTTACACTCCCCTTCCAACCTGACTGTCCAAAAACAGACTCACTCACTGACTATCACTTGTGAATTAAACCTTCTTAAAGAGGTTGTGGAATGCTCGAAGACATTTCCGTCATTTTTCGGGTATATGTAGCCTAGGGTGTGATGAAATAAAAACGACTATTGTTTCTGTCATGAAATGAATACAAAAGGTACTTTTGAGAGCTGTTTCGACCCGAACTTGCAATTTGTGTAAAAGTCGTCGCTGGGGGCAGCAAACAAAACATAGTAAATCGTGACGTAATAAACAGGACTCCCGATGCAGCGTAGTTCCAGCGAAACTTTTTGCAAATCACTCCGCGCAACGACATGACTCTGTTTACAATTACACTGAGGGACATTTTGTATGGGCAGCCACATGCTCCATAAATTCAACCGTAGTTGGCAACATCTTTTACCCCCGAAATTCTAATGGGCAAGTTCAGAATTTAATAGGAAGATATCTCCATTGACTTTTTGGTACTTTCTATTGATTATTCAGTGTTTTGATAGTTACACATCATTTCATTTATAGATCGGGGATCATTCTTTTGTGTTTGCCCTAACGGCCAACCATAGTAAGAAATGTCTGCGTTACATCAACATCGTTCGATCGTTCACGATCACATGCACATCGCATCACCGTGACACGCGCTATGTAAAGCTGGCTGGAAATTCACGGGTGTACTTGTGCCGCTGGCCCGGCCGCTGGGACCGTAGATTTTGACACCGGTAAACGGTGTTGGAATTTCAAAATAATTCGTTGTTGATACGTGTACGGGTAGCAAACGCACTAGGCCAAGGCAAACCTATGCCTATACTTGTGTCAGTCGCTGGCTGTAATCACACCACATTTAGTTTGCAATAAATTTCCAGCTTTCCCTTCCGGCGGGGTGTCAGCATGGAGGAATAAGAATCCTCCGTAGCCATGCAGTTTGTCCGAAGAGTACCGTGCGAAACACGAGATCGGATTTCAGCCAAATTAACGGATAGAGCGCTGATCATGCACTGTACATTTTGTACGGCAAGAGTCTTCTTTTCTCAAGAGATTTGTTGAAATTGGACAAGAAATAATAGAGATATGATTTGTCAATGATTTATAGGGAAGACTGTTTTGGACCAAATTTTGTCCATTGCCAATCTTGAAGAACCGTAGACCCGTTCAAATGTATCCTCGACCCTCCATTATCTGCGCAGCATACGCGCACGCGTTGTCACACACAAATTGAAGGTAAATGCGTAGAAAAAGGACCGCGTAGTTTTCCTTACGTTAGTGCTGATTAATGTGACAGGCCTCCATTTTCCCTAGAACTTCTTTTGATCGAATGACAAATTCTCTGCCACTGGAATTTCTTGAATAAAGTCTTAATTAGGTACTGAAAATAATGAAAGTGCTCGTTAAATTTCGGGACCAGTGAATTTTGTTTTCAACCGGTATCCCGAAAATGTCGTTAAGTCCAGAGATTTTTGTTTTATGAACGGAGCATGACTATGATTTATGAATTGTACTTTTTTTTGTAGCCACGTTTACAGGTCGAGGTGAAGCGGTAGTCCCATGGTCTTCTGGCGTTGTTTTACGGCTTTTTTTTTGGTAAACAATAAAGTTAACAATTTCAAAATTCAAGTAAATTCGTAATTATCGTTTCAGGATGTTAAAACAAGGGTTAAAATGCACAAGGAAAGAAAAGAGAAGAGGACTATTTTTTTTGTGGCGAACGTATACATAAAAAGCACCAGGCAACGCAAGGAACTTGACCGGGGCCCGCGACGCTGCTAACCGTACAACATTAGTTCTGGACACGGTCGACCACATCCACTGCCGTGATGCGTTATGCGTGCCGTACGCGTATAATTCGAAAACAACCTGACGATTTGTCGTCTCTTTGGACTGAATATTCACAAGAATAACGAGATTGTCTGTAAATCACGAAGAAAGTTGCGATAGGACTGTTGATGCTCATCTAAAAATGTTATCATGAACATAATACTTTGACTGAGTCCTTGGATAAAACGCAGCTGTTTTTTTTCACGCAAACGTCGCAGACCTACCACTCATCAGAGCCGCGTTGCCTGGCGTTTTCAGCTGGCCAGTTGCAGTATCCGTGTTTTCGCTGGTCTCTTTTTCGGGCAGTTGGGGCTCAAATTTATACGGAAGAACAGCTCAGAGGTCACCGTGTCCTTGTTCAATACTCATCCAAAAATTAAGCAATGGGAAGGAATATCAATCTCCGCGAGTCTTTTACAAAATGTTTTTTCACTGCTTGACTGCGAGTCACACGTGCGGACGGGGCGGGTTGGGCAGCAGTAAACAGTCGTTGTATAAACGAGTCCTGTTTATTACGTCACGCTTTTTCTGATTTTACGAAGAGCCCGACGACTGTTGATTTCAATTATGCGCTCGCCGACCAACAAAATACTCGATGAATTTCAGTTTTATAAACATATAAACGCACATTAGAAAAGATGGGAGTTTGTCATTATGATATAATTATATGGGTCTACTCTACAATATAAAATATAAAAAAACAAAACGATTTTCAGCATTCCACAACCTCTTTAAGTCTAATTGTGGCCTAAACGTTTGAAATGTGCACGATTACCCCATATGCAAATGAAAGGGTTAAATCCGGCTTATCATAACACGTGTAGGCCACACTCATGCAAAAAAAATAGGTGAATATATTAAAGCCTGTCAGTGAATATATTAAAAGCCAAGTCATTTTCTTCTTCTTGCAGCTTCGTTGTGGATATGCCTACATTGGCAACCTTTACAGGTTTCACTTTTGCCATACGGACCCTAGAAGGCCTTGGATCGTCCGCCTGCAATACTGCTATAGGTGCCATTCTCACCTACACCTTCAAGGATAAGGTCGGCGTTGCAACAGTAAGTACATATTTTACTAAGGAATAATAACACATGTAGACGGTGTTTTCGAAAAACGGGGGTCCGGCTTCGGCTAACTTACTGAAAGAAGTTTGTCTATCTAGCCAAATGGAAACATACCAACGGCTTTGCTTCATCTCGTAGGGTTTGATTTGTTGCAAATTGTGGACCGATTATGAGCCGCAGTCCTCCAAAGACAAGGGGCCTTAAGTTCCACAGTGTGACAGCTGAAGACGAAGCCGAGGTTTTAAAACTCCCAATTGTCTGTTGTTTTTGGTGCAGTAATCATGACCACTTACCTTACAGTAAGCATGCGTTTTCCTTTCTGTCTTCTCTCAATGTTTTGTACAACTTAGAGCTTGATGGAAACTGTCACCGGGACGTCGTTTACAATTGCACCAGTAATAGGCGGACTCTTATATCATGTAAGTATTATCAATCAAGTATTGTAACTCAACTCTAAAAAACAAAACAAGTACAATTGTATACATCTCGAGAGATTTTGATTAATCCCTTCCCATCCCCCACCCACCTCACCAACAAGCCATTCCAGCCCCGCCCCTTCTGCCCCCTCATGACCACATCCATGCCCACGCCCTGATGACTTATCAAACTCCATGTTGTGCATCAATGGAAGTGGCCATTCGTGAACCCATCTGTGAATTCATTCCTCTTTAATATTCACCACTGATAACAGACGCATTTGTTTCTGAACAGGCCGGCGGTTTTAAGCTCCCGTTCCTTGTAAATGGCGGGTTTGTCTGGGCTTGTGTTGCTGTCAATTACTTTTTGATGCCGAAGATTGGTAAGATTGATTCAAAAAGAATTATTTTTCTTCACAAACACAATGTCCTCATACGGATCAAGTGACTATCAGGGGTTGTTGTGAGCAGTTTATTAGCCTGTCGCTACGCTCAGAACCACGCCCATGACCACACCCACGACTATGCCAATGACTACGCCCACGATCACGACCATGCCGATGACAACACCCACGACAACACCAACTTAAACACGCCCGAAGCCTCCTGACCGTCACCGTTTTCACGAAGAGCCACACATGTCAAAATTACCATTTTTTCGATTTCGATTTTTTTTCAATATTTTGCTTTAAAACAATGTTCTTAACCATAATGTAAGCAAAACATCATTGATTTCCAAGTAACATTAATGTTGCAAGGGGCAGAAATCTCGATAAATGCATTTTGCGTTTTGTCGAAGAGCCACATACATTTTGGCCCCTTGAACGTGTACAAAACCTATTGCACGGAAATACGTAAAAGTAGGTCAACTGAGATTTCCGTTTTCACGAAGAGCCACATAATATCTTTGTTACATTTTCAGCTGCGCGCGCGTACTCACGCGCGCCTATGGAAATTCACGTTAAACAGAAATGGCCAAAATGTCGGAAACCTAAATTTTCGTTTTTACGAAGAGCCGCATAATAAGTTTTACAATAATTGCTGTATTAGGTATAATTACTGGGTTCACGTAAAAAGTCAGCTCTCATACAATCGTGTGATGGTTTCCTTGCTGCACAAAATTGTTTCAAAGTGGTCTTTTATGCAGTTTTAAAATATGAAAAAATTTGTTTTGCGTTTACCTCGAAAACGGTTTTTCTTCCAAATCAACATACGTTGTGGTGTCTCCATATTAATGACTCACCACATCGACACATATAGCAGAAATTACTGTTGAGTCAGGTTGCACACGAAAGCATAATAGAGCCTGAAAGTTGACCCCTGGTGGCACGCTTCCGGACCCTCGAATAGGAAAATTAGCGTGTAAAAGTCGGAGTTTTAAAAATTACTTTTGGAACATTGATTTTTAAGAAGATCACCCTCGGAAATGGCCTTTATATTGTTACTAGCATCTCAATGTGTGGAAACCGAAAAAATCACTTGACGTAAAAGAGAAATATGGTACCAAAAATTGATCCCTCACTTTCGAAAATCCAACATACATGAGGACTATTGGAACTCGGAGCACTCGTACAAAGATAAACATTTATGAAATAATTTTGTGGCGGTCATTGGGTAAAAACTGAAAATTAAATAGGAGACAAAGATGTCTTTTGGGACACACATCTTTTTTTAATAAACTTGAAGAACTAATTTACCCTTGAAGAAATAATTAACCCTAACTCCCTAGGCCTTTTTTGCTAGGATGTAGCCTCAATCCTGCAAAATCCTCCAATTGGCCTCATAAAAAAATAGCATATATCCTCAATCCTGCAAATTCCTCCATTGTTTCTTGAATATGGTCCGTGGAGGGGTGACCACAGCCTGAATCCTGCAAAATCCTGCGGCATTGGCTGTCAATATGTTGAGGCTTGGCCAGTGACATCTTGGAGCAGTACAGAGGATTTCAAGCATAATCCAAGCCTATATTTATGCATGGCTGAGCAAAAACAACGCAAGGTACGGCCCAAGACCCTGACAAAGTGCATCCTACGAAATCAGTAACGCACTTTTGCCGTGTAACTTCAATCCTCCAAATTCCTCCACTTTGGCAAAGAGGATTTTGAAGGATTCAGGGCGACCGTTGATAAGAACTTAAGCAAACCCAACGTAATCTATATCCATCGGTATAGGTAGGTAAATCTTCGCGTCGCAATCATTTTCGTTCCAAGTAAAGGGATGTGACAACAAACGTAAGCGAAAAAGGAGTCCTATAGGTACGGAAATCCAGATATAAAAGGTTGTAAGTAAAATTCGTTTTTACTCATCTCCAACTCATTTGTCATCATTTTGTTGTGGAATGCCACGATAAAATTTCAGCATGAACGTTTCTTGCGGTGATTACGGTTGGAAATCATTGTCAAAAATTATAGCAAGAGAAATGGCAACCCCATGTACACTGTCCATAGAAGGGTCGCGGAGGGTCCAGAAGCTTAAAGAGAAAATGGCTTACTTTCAGGCTCTGTTATCGTTTTTTTTAAACAGAGTGTTATTGCTGCTCCAATTATGTTATCAAGACAAAATAATTTCTTTGGAAAGGGGGCCAACATGAGGAAACCGGGCCTATGATTGAAGTTATGAAGCTGCCAGCTGTCTGGGTAGTCTTACTTGCCAGTTCTTTCAGCTTTCTTGCGTACTCTGCATTGGACCCAGTGCTGGCACTTCATCTTAAGCAGGTATGTCGCCATGGTGACACTGATCGCAGAACCAAATAATGACGTCTTATGATTCACCAAGAAACACGCGGGGAGCATGCTTAAAGGCAGAGTACATCATTTGCAGCGATCCAAAAAGTTACTGACAAAATTATTGTTGAAAACAAATTTTGGTTTAAAGATGCACTGGTACTTGTCATTTCCAACGACGCGTCTAAAGACGCATTTTTGGAAATGTCCGTTAGTAGTTCGTTTTTAATTCGGCAAAGCTGTGAATGAGTGCGTACAAGTGTTGACACGATGCACACGCGCGCGATTGCTATTATTTTGTCAGTTCAGAGCTTGACATCGCCTATAGCTGCAATCGACTGACTGAGAACGCGGCTTGCCCCGGACGCTGATTCGCGCGCAATTCAAAACATGACTCGGCAAGTTTTTTCGAGATCGTTGAATCGTTTTCTCGGAATTTACAGCATTCACTGAGCTGACTTCATTGGGTTAGTTGTTAAGCACCCTTCTTTAGAGTTTGAGCACTTTAGTTGCTTCAAACGAAAAAAAAAAGGCACAAAATGACAAATGATGTACTCTACCTTTCATGATCAAGTAAACTTGATTCCTCGATCCTGATTGGTCGATCCATGGCAACAAGCCGTGCTACATAATAACCGTGTTACGGCCACGGTCCATACTGCACTTCGCATATTGCACTATTAAGATGCACGCGCCGTTCCGTACAAGAAGCATGTGTGATAGGCAACCTCGTCCCCAGGGTGTCGAGCAGTACGCGCCCATCACTACCTGCTCTCTCACCCTGGTATTGGATCATTTGCATGTGCAAGATTTTTGAACACGTATGCAAATGAGGAATAGTTTGGTGCCTGCATGTGCGTTACATTAGCGTTTGTTTTTGTATGCGGTGTCTGGGGTAAAAACAGAGTCAATTTGTCGCAGCAAGAGCATGGCGTGAGTTACGAAAACACATTTGTTTTTCATTTAAACTGTTACGATCCTATCGAGACAAAATAGAGTATTACATCTCTTATTAATATAAACAATATTGGAAAGGAAATGATCGCGCAAACACGTACTGCACGTTGTGAATAAAAAAAAACCAAGTACACGATAACAATCCATTACTATCCAATTGCGGTATCGAATCAGGATACAGGAAGATAGTTTCCTATCCAGGGCTTACTATTGAAAATGCGGTTGGAAAAAAAGTAAGCACTGGGGACGAGGTTGGTGTTTTAGGATAACCGCTGAAGAGATCGTGCACAGCCATAGAGCCATATTGTTGGTAGAGTACATCATTTTGTGACGGACATAAGCGCTGTATTTAGAAGTCAATATTATTATAAAATAATTATTATTAGTATGGTTTCCTTTCAACCAGATGTTTGAAATAGGTTAAGTAAACAGTCCAAAACATAACATTTTCGGGGATTTCAGGACGCAGTGCTTCTTTAAAACAACTGGATGCAAGGGGTTTTTTTTTATTAGCAACGCGCACCAGCAGTTTGAAACGGAAAATAAAATACGAGGGAAAAATGGACAAAACGTCGAAAGAAATATCCAGCTTGATAACCCATTTTGAATTTTGTTGGAGAAATAACTTAATACTGTTAAAAAAATACTTTTCTGGACATACAAATACACTTTTGCATACAAACCAACAAAAGTGAAGGTGCGCGTAACGCAACTTTTGCCCCACGCGCTATCAAATCGTGACAGTTTTCAAGAAGAGGCGAATCTAGTATTTCAATGTCTGAACAAACATTCCAGAGAATTGCATTTAAAGTTGGTCCTTTTTTCATTTGACAATTTGAAACCTAAAGATGCATAAAATATGCAAGATTTAGGTATCAGAGGAAAGAAGAGATCATAATCTTCTGAAATAAAGCAAACTTTAAGAAAAACAGGTGATTACTTTTGCAGAATTAATCAATTAAGAGAAGTGGCTGTTCGTGAAAACGAAAAAAAAGAGACCAATTAGCAAATTCGTCCATTTATTCCTCGTATTTATTTTCTGTTCTAAAATGATGGTGCGCGTTGCTAAAAAACCCAATGCATTCAGTTTTTAAGTGCTATATGCTTCAGAATTAGAACAGGGTACATGTGTAGCCCCTAGCCTTCATCAACTTACAAAATGATGATCATTTTAAACGTCTTTTTCTCGTACTTGTTGCGTTGGTTTAGTGATTGGTTTATGGGGCGGGGCTTTATTGCAAGCATTGGGAGCTCAATGTGCCTAACGGCCCGAACATGGGATGCTCTAAAAGCATCATATTTTGAACGCGAACAAGATACCTGTGCTTTGCTATAACGCTGTGTCCAGTTTACTTTTTGGTATTATTGTTCTCCGTAGCTTGGTTATAGTGTCACTGGCATCAGTCTGGTGTTTGCAGGTTGGGGCGCTGCGTACGCTGTGACTGCTACCCTCTGGGGCTACATTGTCGATAAAAAGGTGATTTACATACATTTACGTCGGTGACAAATCATAAATATCTTTGTCATCGTTCTGTTTTCAATATTTATTCATCTGTAAAAAAATCAACTTAGAGGCATTATGATGAATTGCACTTTCCCAAAAAGTAACCTACCGAATAATTATCAAACAATTACCAAAATAAACGATTGTACTGGCACTAAACATTTCTGGAAACGTTTCCGTCTTGCTTTATAATGTCCAACTATCAGTCAAGTGACTGGATTTTTTGGGGGTATTTTTTTAAGCCAAGAGTGCCATGGACGAAATCGTGTTTCGTGGACAAAAGGTTGTGAATGGGTTCTCACTGTTTTCTGTTATCTTAAAGTGTAATATCTTTCAGCTGAAACCTTAACGGGTTACGTTTTGAACGTTCTAGTAATTTTCAAAAAACAGAAAAAGAATAACAACTTTCTTTCATTGTCTACCTTTACGTATACAGGGGATCTCAAGAATCCTAATGGTTATGGGAGTGTTTGCTTCTGCAATAGGTTTCATCTTAATTGGGCCCTCTCCGTTCTTCAATATTCCCCCGTGAGTAAAGTTAGTTTTTTCCTAACGGCTTCATTTGATTAAAAAAATGTACAGTCCAGTGAGTGACTGTAACAAAGTTGAGTTTTATTTTTGCTGGTCCCAGACAAAAGTCATCTTTGAACCTGACTGTCTGACTGACTGACTCACTCATTGTCACTTGTAACTTACACGAGGTGTCGGCTAGTGAGGACAGTCTGTTTGGTGCATGTGAAGCTGGACAAACGTGTTCGTGCAGCTTTCTCTCCTTTTCTCATTTTTGTGGGCAACATATTCACTCCTTGCCTCCAATTTTCCATTGGGCAGCTGTCTACATCTCCTAGATAACACAAGGCAACTTTTATATAGCACCATGACTGGATGATTGCATACGTAGCGCCCATATATCAGAAAGGTGGTTGCAGTGTACCAATTACCGACCAGTATCGCTCACAACAATGCATGTAAAATCCTTGAGTATATCATCTTCAGCCATACGATGGGCCATTATGATACTCGTGAGGTCTTAATCGAAAGTCAACATGGCTTCCGCCATGGCCGCTCTTGTGAATTACAGCTTATCATCGTAGCCAATGATTTTGCAAAAGCCCGGGATGACAGAAAGTAAACAAACTCCATTACCTTTGACTTCTCCAAGGCTTTTGATCGAGTACCCCACCAAAGGCTCCTACTTAAATCACAACACTCTGGAGTTTGAGGCCTCTCTTGAAGAGGCTCAACAACTTCTTTACCAAAATATCTCAACGAGTTTTGCTGGAAGGCGAAGCCTCGGAGAGTCCGGTCAATTTACGATTTGATTTGGAAGAAATTGCAATAGAAACCATTTAATTGTCAACCAACTTTAAATAAATACACAGAATATGTGAACTAGAACAATACAGTCGAACACCTTGATAACAAGGTCCTTGGGACTTTACAAATTACCTTGTTATAACAGGTACCTTGTAATAACAGTATTGGAAAACAAAGAAAAACAAAGACTTGGGACCAAAAATTTTACTTGTTATAAGCAGGATGTAGTATTAACAGTGCTCTTCTTATCAGGGTTCGAATGTAGAACAAGAACATGTGAAAACTCTATTTTTTATGGAGTGGTAAGGTGTTTTTAAAGCTCTTTTTGAAAATAAAATTTGAGTTGTTTGTACCTGAACTATGGAGGGCACCCTTCAGTTCAGACTTCGTCTGGTGACTTTCCTCAAATTTACCTACATCGTAATATTCATACGATGGAATTTGCGCCGGGTTGATGTAAATCAATATTAGGTTTGTTTGCCCTTCACCGACGCATGAACACTGTATTCTCAGTGTGTTACCTCCCGAGGTTAAAGTTGGGAAAATACTCGGGTGAGACTCGAACCCACGACCTCTTGCTTTCCAATGCAGACGTCTTACCACTCGACCACCGAGCTTCAGGATCGGTATAGATTGGTTCTAATTTGATGTACATAGTACCGCATTGCGGTAAGACGTCTGCACCAGAAAGCAGGAAATGGTGAGTTCGAGTCCCACCCGAGTTATTTTTTTTCTCAAACTTTTACTCGGGAGGTAACACACTGAGTATACAGTGTCTATATATGTAAGGGCACAAAACCTAAATTTTGATTTACATTGTAACAGGTAATGCATAGGATTTGTGACCATATTCGTCACCGTCACCACGAAGTGACACTAACATAAAAAAAAATCAATATTTTACGATTTCGATTTTTTTCCTGATTTGTGATTAATTACACATAATCTATCACCTCAAGAAGTTACTATAAACACATAGTTAATTAGTTTTGTCAAAACATTATTTAACATTAATGAACGTTTGCAACTTAATGGGTCAAAACCGGAAAATGCGTTTTCACGAAGTGTACTATACCATTCTTTTGCATGTAAACTGCCTGCACACTACGCGTCAAAAACGGGTTTTGCGTTTTCACGAAAAAACACAAATGTCACGTGATACGCGCGACTCACTTCTGGCGTCATCACGAAGTAGCGCTAACCCATTAGCTAATACACATGGTTAGCGTCACTTCGTGAAAACTCGAACAGCGCGTATTCTGATTTTAGAGTTTTTACGAAGTGACGTTAAGGTTAATTAGTTGATAACTCATTAATATTATTTGTTTTCAATAAAAATCATACATAAACGTGACATTCAAGATTCCAGCTTTCAGACAATGTAAAAAAATATGAATTTTGAGGCTAATACAATGTTCAGATCACCGTTTCAAAACATCACCAACTTAAATCGCTTGTATCTCGACTGCGACAGACGAAGCACCATCGGTAACTTGGAAAAGTATCATTTCACGTGATAAGGAGTTTATTTTTGCTGTCTAATATAAATAATATGAGTTAATTATACACAAAAAGCAGTATGGTGATGTGATTTGGTTAAAATTTAGGCCTTTGACGGAATATCTTCCTTTCTTAATCAGGATTTCACCGGGCAGAATGTGTGTACACCAGTGGACAAGTGTGTTTTTGTAATGAGCTACACGAAACGCTTGTGAATTGTATGACAGGAATAATGGCTAGCGCTGGCGGAAGCACTGGACGATTTGCTTATTGTCAGAGCAGGCCAAAGTGAACATACTGAATTTCGCCTCAAGACTTGAACATTTACTGCAATCTGAATTGTGTAGAAAAGTACAATAAAATTAAGGCTTATGCTCGATATCCAAATATATTTATCTTCATTTCGGCTTTTTTAGGTTGTACAAATTTCTAACAAATAAGGTTGTGCCAATAAACTCAATTTCTCCACGAATTCTGAATTTCGGATTTATACCCCACATAAAACGACAATATAGGAAATAAGTAAGATTGGACTGAGAGGCCATGCCTTTTTTTTAACTATGCCGATGCAATGATCTCACGGGAACGAAAGATTTACTGTGCTGCAATACTGTTCAATAAATTGGTGGATAATAATTAAGGTAGTAAAATGAAATCCAAATTATTCTTAAGAAACCCCCTCTACCCTAAATTTTGGCGCGGCAACTTCCCGGCAAGGTAAAAATCAGAACGATTTCGGTAAATAGGTTGACAGGAAAAAGCCTTCTGTTTTGATCAGTCGTGTTTCCCGACGTTTCCAGTGTGATGTGAACGGATATGCTGACGGGCAACAGACGCTGATCATGAAACATTGTCACAGTGCAAAGGACAGTTTACGTGTGAACCGTTACAAAAAATCAGTCAAGAAAAGGCAAGTAAAACAACCTTTCCACTCCCTGGATAAAAGTAGGGAATTTTTTGGGGGTATGTTAACGTGATTTTTCCTTCGTGTGATAGTGTTAAAATAAATTATTTTGCAATTACTTCTAGGTCAAAGCTGTTTTGTTGTAAATTGACCGGACTCGGCGTCATATTCTTTCTGAAGTGCCCCAAGGCACGGTTCTATACATGTATAGGGTAACTGCTATTCCCAACATTCATCAACGACATATCAGACTCCGTCACATCGTCTTCGCGCCTATTCGCCGATGATTTCATGTACTGGTCTATAAAGACCGTAGATGACTGCAGAGCTCTTCTGGAAGATCTTAATACGCTGCGCTCCTGGACAACCAAGTGGCAGAAGAAGTTCAATTCAGACAATTGCCATGTGATGCAAGTCTCCCAACGCATAAACAACATAATTATGTAGGCTTTGACTATCACCTTGGTGATGACACAATAGGACGTCAGTTAAACGAATATCCACACCTTTCACATCCACAACTTTCACATCCAAGTTCTCATGGAAGACGCACATATCAAACATCACCTTGAAAGCCAACCGGGTCCTAGGGTATATTAAAAGGAATATGAAGCATTGCAACCCACGGTTGAAACACCAAGCTAACATTTCTCTGGTCAGGCTACATCTAGAATATTGCACCACTGTTTGAAATCCCCAACACCAAACTACACTATCAACCAGGTTGAAGCCATTCAGAATAGAGCAACTAGATTTGTGCAGAACATCTACTAACGTACTGAAGTGTGAATGCAATGCTGCTGAATCTGCAGTGGGCTTCACTTCAATCAAGACGGGAAGCACCCATCAAAAACATGCTGTACAAGATATCACACAACCTCACTGCAATGAGCAAAGATGACAGATACCAGACCAAGAAACTACCATCCGGCAAGATACCAACTTCTCACAACCCATTCATCTCTAAGGACATCTACAATTTCTTATTCCTGCCTACAGCAGTCTGACTCTCAGAATGCCCATCTTGTAGACGTCATCACTAGCTCCGTCTGTGGACGTCTTTAAGGCACACATCTCTGCCCGCTAGCTCCAAGATTGGAGTTGTTTCGCCCACTTAACTTGTCTTTTGCACAAGCTTCCCCCTGCTTCACATGCACCTAATTAAGCTTCACCTCAGCGTTAACAGTCAAAAGTGAACTCTGCTGAGTACAGGCGTAGATGTAGATGTAGATGCATCGTACCAGATTAACCAGTGACTCAATGAGTGGGCTAAATCCGGTCCACTTTGTAGACCAGATGCTTGAAAAGACTTTCATTGAACAGGCGTTCTGTATCAACTTGTATAGAATTTTCGGTGCTCTGGGACCAGCTTTACTAAACTCATCTTGTTTTGTTTTTATCAGAAGCATGACTTTAATTGGTGTTGCCTTGCCCGTCACCTCCTGTGTGATATCCATGGTCTCTGTTCCATCAATGCCAGATATTCTCATCACAACAAAGTAAGTTTTTAGTTTGTAATGTGTAACTGCATTAATTTTTCTGGTGTAATTTTAAAGTTTTTAGTTCTCTAAGAAATAAAGACTTACTTGAATTCACAAACAACAAAAGTACAAAGCATCTCCTCATGTGTATCACAGGGGAACAAAAAACCTGTCTTTTACCCCAGAGTCATATCCCAGCTGGTTCCGGTCTTGTACAAGCTTGTTTACCTCTGATCGGGGGTGTCCCGTCAAGGCTTTAATCCTGTCCATCCATCTTGCTTTTGGACGTCCGGGTCTACGAGAACCTTCGATTTTGCCTTAAATTAGCATGCTTCGATGTTAATAATTCACAAGTAATTTTTATCTTTGTCAATATGCTCAACTAATCGCTGGGGTATCCTTTTAATAGTTTCTACAATCTGTAGAGAGAAAAAAATATATAATATAATATTGTTAAAAAAGTTACGTAGATATTTGTATATCCTGTTCTTCACTTCATCTTTGTCATACAGATGGTATGGTATCCCTGAAAATCTAGGACTGAATGGTGTTGTATCCGGTCTATGGTTTGCGTCATTGTCATTGGGGTAAGTTAAATGCTGCATGTAACTGCATCTGTTTGTATCAGCTGGTAATTGGATTGCTGTTTGTTTTGCCGGCATGGGCGTCGCGAGGGGGGGGGGGGGGGCAAGGGGGGGCACTTGCCCCCCCCCCTGGAAAAGCAAAAAAAAAAAAAAGAAATAGAAAAAAGGAAGGGAAAAAAAAAGAAAAAGAAAAGAAAAAGAGGCGCGAAGACAAAGTGGTGTAAATTTAATGAGTTGGGGGGGGGGCAAAATGTCCCTGCCCCCCTCTAAAACTGATAAATCGAGAATGTTGAGAAATACAAGCATTTTTTGACAAAATTTTTTTTTTGCCCCCCTCTAGAAAAAATCGTGGCGACCCCCATGTTTGCCGGTGCTGCACTGGTGCCGGTGTAGCATGAATTTAGGTTTTATGAAATACGGACTCATTGATGGTATTGCGCATGCTCATGCATAGATAATTACGAGAGGGACTGGTCACGTGAGAGGGTTTAACCAATAAAAGAGAAAAAGAGTCCGATTTTCATACAAGTCCGATTTTCATATGACACCAGTGCTACGCTGTTGCAACTGTGCATGTTGTTGCTGCTGCGCATGTTGTTGCTGCTGCAAATGCTGCACATGCTGTTGCTGCTGTTACCGATGTTGCTGTTGCTGCTGCAGTTGCTGATGTTGCTGTTGTTGCTGCTGCTGTTGTTGCTGCTGCTGCTGTTGCTGTTGTTGCTGTGGCTGCTGCTGTTGTTGCTACCGTTGCTGCTGTTGTTTCCGTCGCTGTTGCTGTTGTTCGTGTTGCTGTTGTTGGTGCTGTTTCTGATGCTGTTGCTGCTGCTGATACCGTTGTAGCTTTTGCTGTAGCTACCGTTGCTGATGATGTTGCAGTTGGATGATATTGCATTAGGATTATGATCACATACTATTTCGTGAATTTGTCGATTCTATGACAGGTCAATGCTGGGCCCTATCATAAGCGGTACCTTGACCGATTACTATGGATTTGATTACGCAACAACAGTGTTAGCATGTGGCTTTCTTGTGGTTACGCTTATAATGTGTTTCTTCGGGGTCTGGGAGTACCGATGTGGAAAAGGGTAGGTGTGTTAAAGTTATATGAGTAATGAATATGTATATTTTGAGGGCGGGGCGCAAACGTTTGAGACGCTTCATCATCATCATCAGGTCGGCCACAGCCGCTTGGTGGCAGCAAACAAATGCACCGCGTGGCGGTGCCAGACTATAATTTTTTTTCAATGGGGAAACATTGGGGCAATTATATATATTTTTGGGGCAGTCAAAATAAAATCTGATATCTAAAATCTAAGGGGTAATTCGACATGTATGCATAGCCTGGGTACGCATGCGTGCCCATTTGCAATGGTCCGGAAATAAGCCACTAGAGCAACTTGTGTAGTCGTTTGTTATGAATGAGAAATGTATCAACCGCAGAATTGTGTACAACAAATGTATGACAAATGTACAAATATGTTGGCTGCACGATATTTTCGGCTGTATAAATGACTGTGGCGTGTTTTGTCATCCAAAGTAGTAGCAATGTTTATAATGATTTCATTGGCCCGAAATGTGTTATGTTAGCATGTTTCCACTTAGGAAAGAAGACATACACAACAGATCTAGACTAGAGAGATTTGGATGCGGCCTAAACTAATGTGTTTATGCTCAAAATGACTGAAACAATAGAAAAAGACTGGTTTGTTTGCTGCCACCAAGCGTCTGAAAATTCTCTTTGATTCTGTGAGTCATTTATTTAATTTAATTGGTTATCCAATCAGTTCACCACAGATGACGAGGCTAGAATGTTTTTGTCCACCTTAACCAAAAAGGGGAAAAACGCCTATAGCCCGGTTCATACTTCACGCGAAAGCGAAAGCGAAGCGAAATTCGTGACGTCAACAATACATCCGAAGCGCGTCCATAATTGTTGACGACATGAATTTCGCTTCGCACATGCTTTCGCGTGAAGTATGAACTGGGCTTAAAGCGGAATATATACATACGACATTTTAAACACATAATGCGTGGACCCGATATGTCATATTTAGTATAATATGTATTTAAAACATTTTGTGATTGGGCAATAGGTTCTTTCGAATGACGTTTCATCGTGCATCGGCATTTTGCGCGTTACATTTTCGCGACGTGTATCGGCTGTGACGCATCCAGTTCGTTAGTGTGACGTCATCTCATTCAACCCTGCTGCTTCACATGGTACATGGTGTAGCACAGCACGAATGGAGCCGGAAGTTAACGCACTTCAAGCGTTTATCCCATGGGCGATAGTAAAAAGTGGTGCGCGCGCGTGTATAAAAGTT
Organism: Patiria miniata; assembly: GCF_015706575.1. NCBI lineage: Eukaryota > Metazoa > Echinodermata > Asteroidea > Valvatida > Asterinidae > Patiria > Patiria miniata. The sequence continues at coordinate 5,891,782 of NW_024037065.1, read as the reverse complement.
TGAGCAACATGCGCGCGCATTTAGAACATAAATTTGCACCCTGCGCGCATACGAGTTGTAATTTTCCTGCGAAGATGACGTCCTTTGAGAGGAGTCTATTGGTCTCTCGTCCATCCTTTTGCCAGGCTCGGATTAACTTATATACATTGTTCTTGACCATTTCAGGAGGCGATTGCCAAAACACTGGCTTGTTGAGGAAGCTAGCTCAACAGAAAAAGAGAGGGTGTCACTTCTTTCAAAAGAGACTTAATTTCCTTTTGTTCATATTCGCCATGATAAATTTAATCAAAGTTTACAACCGGTTTAGTTCAAACAAAATGATTTGGCTTTTTTTGATGGACCGCTGAGCTTTTAAAATAATTGCAATGCCAATTTGCAAATTTCAAGCTACATAAACGAAGGCCAACATCAAAGTTATTTTTCATCTAATTGGCGTACAGCTTAGCACAAAACTGATGTGTCATGAAAGTTGGATTGAGAATTACATATTGTGGCGGAAAGTGAAGTGAGTTTTAGCTAGTCTAATGCTAAAACAGTGATTGTGCGGGGGTGACTGGGCGTGGCTTAGCTCTCAGCGACTGAATGCATGTACATGATTGGTTCCCAAATTCCCGTAGGTTAGTACATGCATGTGTGGTTGTACATGCGTGCGTGTTTACTTGGGAGGTTGCACGTGATCGTGACGCTCTTTATTAGTGGAGTTGTGGACGGCGTGCAGTGAGGAAGTGTATTGCTTGTACACTGTGTTTTGGGTAACGTTGACGCATGCGACTGGATACAGGCCGTCACTGTGCTTGAGTCGCGCTGTGTACGAATATTCTGACGCAGCCGTACGAGTGAATGTACAGTACGATGCTGACGCTGGCTTACATGGGTGAAGTTTGGTCATAGCACATAGCTGAACGGTTTGTATTCTTGCGCGGTGTACATTACTAACATTGGCGTGCGTTGTTTACAATTAGTGTGCATTACTTACATTGTGTATACCGTGTTGTGCATTGCTTATGTGGCAGAGCCAAGTTTTACTTGTAGTTTTTCAATGTATTTTTGTAGTGCTTTAGTATAGGATTAGACCCCCTGAATAAATCACCCCTTTTATATTAGATGTCCCCCACCCTTTCATAGTAGTGTTTCCCCCTGATTAGCTTTCCCCAGTAACAGTCCACATTGTATGTAAATTGTTCCCATGCCATTGGTTCCCCCTGTCCCAAGACCATGTGCCCTGCCCCCCTGTAAGACCACGGACCCCTCATGGTCAGTAGCAGACCAGCGGCAGTAGAGAGAGGACCGTGCATTATATTTCCTCTCTTTTCCCCTTGATTTTCTTGGGTGCGCCTTGCCCTGTGTGAGTGTTTATCTGCTCGAGTTATTGGTGAGTTTTGATATATGTTTTTCTTTGTATTTTCTCATTAAGTGTATTATTAAGTTTTAAGAAGTTTTGATCTGTTTTGGTATTCAGAGTTTGACAATCAAGTTTTATAGAATTCTTGAACAGCCTTGTAGGAATTATCACTTGAAGTTTTGAGATAGGGTTTATTTAGAAATTGGTTGAGGAAAGTTAACTTGTATTGTTTGATTTGATTGATCAGGATCGTTAGACATGTTAGAGTTCTGTTGTTTTTGAGGAAAATTGTGTTGTCAGAAGTTTGATTTATTTCATTGACTAAGACTTAATTTCCGAGGAATGACTTGGATAGATGCATTGCATTGCCTTTTGATTATTGAGTTAATTGTTGATTTGATACTTTTTCTTTTGACATCTGATTTCAGTATTTTGGATGGTGTTTTCTTCATTACCTTTATTGTACATGTGTAAAGCCAAGGGGAGTGGTTTTCCCACAGACTTCTTACTGATTAGTTTGCCATGTTTATTCATTAGTTAGACTTGTCCAAGCTGTTCGTTTACTGTAGACCTGCATTTCCTTTATTTTGTATTTAGCCACCTGTTGCATTTAGATATTCTTATCTGCTTTGGACCTTTGCAAGTTTACTGTTCAGGAATGTTGAATTACCCCCTTGGTGATTAGTCCCACCTGGTATTCAGAAGACAGGGACCACTGTTTATCTTGCTCATTAAGTATTCACAAGCGATTTTGGTGTTCTTGGCAAGACTGGATAGAAGGTCCACAGGGCATTGTTTATATTACTTTAGACCTAGTGTAGCTTGAGTTTGTTTGCATTGTTTACCTGTTTCTTATTACATTCTTTACTCTCTTATCTTGTTAACAGATTTCTGCCAGAAGTGTCTTTAAGGACTACTTATTACATGTACACTGTGTTGGTTAAATACTTTGGTTTTTAACTTGGTTTTAAGTCTTTGGTTTAAGTTGGGTTTTTTTAGGTTGGAGTCTTTGGTTTTTTAGGTTTAAGTTGGGTTTTTAATCTTCGTGGTCTTGGTTTTATAATTATCTGGTCATTTTTAAAGTTCTTGTAAATAAATTGTATTTGTCTTTGTTTGTTCGAAATCTAGTGTCCCTTGTCTCTATTCATTCAATCTCCTCGCGCCTTTTCCATTCAAAAATCCTGAATTTAGTTTAGTCGTAGTAGTTTTAGTGCGAGTTCCCCATAGTGTGTCATTTTTCCAGGTTACACTTACATTTTTTTAAAATTGTTACCGACGTAATAGCGCATTGCTTACATTGTTGTACATTGTTGATGACGTGACTCTGCCAGGCGAGGTTCTACGGGGGGGGGGGGGGGGGGCTAGGGGGGGGGCTGTAGCGCCCCAATTTTGTCTAGCCCCCCCCCCCCCCCCCGCCTAAGTGTCTGGGAAAAAAACCCGGTCAACATTTCAGCACGCCTCCCTGAACAAATTCTGTATCCACCGTGCTAGCCCCCAAAAAATATTGGTTCTAGAACCACGCCTGGACTCTGCTGATAAAACAGCCCCATTAAGTCCCAATTATTAATGTATATTTCTTGATCATTGTTTATTCATAAATACCTAAGACAGTTAACGCATTCCTATTGGTCGAGAGCCCGTCACGTGGCCGGTCTTAAACGGATGATAAAGACATGGCTAGCTTGTCTTAAACACTTTTCCAGTGTCACAATAAAATGTGGACTCCTAAAAATCCAGTGCCTCTTATCGTTTCATTGGTTGAACGTTCACAATCCTCACGTAGGCATGCGCAACACTACCAAGGAGTCAGAATTGTATAGTTCTGACGCGCGCGTCAATCTCCATAAAAGGGTTGTTTACATCTTACTCGCCAGCTGAACACTCCATTATTTTGCAAGAGGGATGTTTCAAAAAGCATAAAGTGAATTTGTTGAACAAAATCGGGATGTTTTGAACGAATTATATGATTTTTTCTTACCGAAAAGGTATTTATGAATGGGAATAAATATGTGCTCCGTCGGTATTTATCACTCTGTTTAAGACCACTTAGAGTCTGGGTGCTGATAATTACCCTCGCCTCCGGCTCGGGTAATTATCAGCACCCAGACTCTAAGTGGTCTTAAACAGAGTGATAAAAACCTCCGAAGCACACATTTATTCCCTTATTAAAGTACAATCATATTTGTTGTGCCGACAATCCTGTTGTGGGATGATTGTGATTGATTAAGCAGCCATACGGTTGCGAAGGCAAAGCGTCGGTCGTTGTCAGGGGAAGCTAATCCGATTACGTACTAATAATAAGACGCTGTATAGTATCACAGCATTGAAATTCGTGAACCCCCCAAAACATGGCCTTTTTAAACGTTGTGTTTCTCAGGAAATATGTTTGGTATTGTTGAAATGTTGCATTCTAACTGAAGAAGAAATTTTGACCGATTTCGACCTGGCGCACATCATGAAGGGCATATTAGCATATTCATTAGCGTCACTCGGCGTGACATGGCGTCGGTCTCGGTATCAACTCGCGAAGGAGGTTTTTATGGCATTGTTTACTGCACACCGTAATGGATGGGAACCTCATTAATATTCGAGAGGCTTGAAAAGATTGACATGTATTGCGCACATCAGTGTAACACTTTTCAAAATTGCTCGTAGCCAGGCCTTTTTTTTCCAATTTCAACGGAAAGTAATGAACATATTACAACGATTTTTAGCACATTTTTGGATCATTATAAGGGAAATAAATCCTGAAAGTTGCATATAGATACATGTACAGTCTTCCAAACTGAAATTAATTTTCAAAGATTTCACCTGACTGTGTGAACATGTCTGTGTACATGTAGTTTCATTCAAAATAAAGTGTTACGCAACCTTTAGACATCGCCCTTCGGAACCATATGGCTGTTAGGGATTTCGCTATAAAATTATTTGATTGCACAATGTGTTTGACTAGTATTGTTAATTTGTATCGTTAATTTAGCTGTGGTGTGTTGTCGGTTGATTGTTGTCTGTTGTTTGTGTTGTGTGTGATTGCTGTGGTTGTGTTCAGTCATGAGCGAACGCTTGCAGGGTCTAGCGGGTACCTCAAGTACTGAGGCCGAGGTGCAGCGATTGCGAATGGAAGTTTAATTTCTGCGATGTAAAAATACCTCATTGCAAAGAAGTTGGAGGTGTCCCTGGAGGTGCAGTCGTTTGGTTTCAAAAGATGGGGAACCTGAGCATGCCAGGTGGGAGCCGGCGTATGCTTTATCCGGTGAGTACCGATATGTTGAGATGTGGTTGCCCGAAGAGACTACGGGGTAGTCGGGCGCAAAGTTAGTGCCTGAGTGGGCCCACAAACGTGCGAGGGAGGTGAGCTTTATAAAGACCACACTCCTGAAGAACTCGGGATCAAGGATAACACCTAGAGCAGGGTCGACGCTAATCACCTTGGATGGAACTCCAGAGTCAAGTTATTAATGACCTGACGCTGTTCTTGTTGGGCAAGGTGGCATGGAATAGGGTAAGCCAAGTACTAACCCGTTCGTCCGGGATAAGGAAAAAGTAAACCCTACACTGGTTTACAGCGATCTGCTAAGTTTTCGCAACTTGATCAGTCGAGGCGAAGAACAGCAGTTCAGCTGAAAAAGTGGACGGCTCGTCAGTTGGTCCTTGGCCACTGAAACGAGAGGCACGTGTCCATGGTGACTTGGGTCCGAAGGGAAGTTTGAAGCCACCAGATCGTAGGCGAAACATAACCCCTGACCCGGTATGGTGGGAAAGTGCTCTGGAAGGAGTACTTCCGCTATTTTGAGTTATGCCATGAGGAGCAAAGCGCAAGCTGCGAAGTGGTTGTCCGCAAGCTTGAAATGGGATGCTCTACCGACGGTGGGCGACTCTGGCCAAAAGCACACATAAAATGCACTGGTCAAGTTGCTTGATTGTAGGTTTGGGTCAGCTCCATCGAGTGAGAATTGTCTCGCTCTGAAACCGGCGCGAAAAGGATAGCTAGAGTTAGGGCAGGCAATCCATGAGTTAACTGTAAGAGCGAATCTGAAATGCAAGAAAAAGCTCGAGAGAAGTTGGCAAAGAACCATTTCATCGATGCCGTTGACAGCCACTAAGTTAGAGAGGGCATCAATACAGCCCGTCCTAAAACCTCGGATGAAGCAGTCCAGGCTGCCGTGGAGACTGAGAATTTTGAGAAGGTCGAACAGCATTGATTGCTGGACCGAAAGCCCGCCAAATTGGCTAGGACTATAGACTCTGTAACAGAGAGTTAGGGACTTTAGAAGAAAGTCTCAATGAGCAGGTCAAGACATTGAAATCTGTGGCCGACTTGGTCAAGCCATTGTCCTACCAGAGCAAAGGCCCGGGCAAGGCAAGTGCGTGTTGTCCCCCAAGTCACACAAGCATGGGAAAGCCTAACCTGGAACCTTTATGTGTTTCAAGTCTGGTGAGAAAGGGCATTTCGCCCGGGAGTGTAAAGGAACTCCAAAGCAGGGACCCACGGGAACTCTGGGATGGCTGAGTGGTCAAAAGGATCCAAAAGCAGACTCGGTGAAGCCAAAAATGGAAAAGCGAGGTCCAAACATAAAGATAGGCAACGAGTAATTAATCTGCCTGATCCAAGCCGTGGTCCTCGATATTGTTTTGTTTTTGGATGAGTTGGTAAGGGCAACCAGGTGTCGATTCTGGATTCACACATTGTCAACCGACACGTTAATAAGTAATGCGGTGCATTACCATATCCCAAAAGAGAAAAAATCCCGTCTTGTAGACCATAGACGTCCAGGTAAAACAGGTGGACGGAAGCCAGTTAGCTGTGCAAGGCATGACTTTGGTTATGGTGCAAGTTGGTAGGACCATGCACCAAGTGAAGGCAGTGTTCGCCGAAATCAAACACAGTGGATCCTTGGCATGGATTTTCTCATGCCAACAGGTGGAAATATAGACTTCCAATCAAGGGAGTGGAGGCTCAACATCTGGTCAGGCGAGCCCTTTGTAGGACGCGTTGTAGTTTCCAAAACTACGGTAATCTAATCAGGTCATGATGCTGTGGACCCGGGAAAATTGCTCGGAAGGGCATATGAATTTTTGAGGTCAAGTAAACGGGATTTGCCGACGCGGACCACAGCACGTGTCGTTTTTCAGCCTAAAAAACACCCATTCTGGACTTCTTTCGTCATAATCCAATACTCGCTCACTGTATAATTTAGTTGCTTGCAGAAAGAAAAAGTTCATCTTTCACTCTTCCAAGTCATATCGTTTTTGGAAAGAATAAAGATAAAATACCTCCGTCATTTTCAGAATCATTTTCCGGTCCAGCATGTGTTTTTGTGTGTGAAAGCTGAAAACTTGCTAAATATTTGGCAGCTTGGCAGTCTTCTACGGATTGTACTAAGAAACCCCCTAAGCTACCGAAAAGTTGTTTCGCTAAAAACAAAATTCAGGTCACAAGCATTTTACTGATAACAAAGCCATTTTGATTGGATGAAATTTCCCTCCGTCAATTTAGACATCAAAAAGTTCACGCAATAGTTGACCTTCTCGCAAATCCCATAGGACGTTGTTCAAACTGTTTGTGGGCATGTCGCAGGAAGAGTGCATGACAGCGAAGCTATTTTCGGCCTTTTCTGTCGGTTAGTTATACCCTTAAATAGCGTTTATGTGTATCACCAGTAACACCAAACGAAAGAGTAACTCATCCCAATTTTCAGGGTGGGCACTTTTGCTCACATTTAGGACTGGAAAAGATGATACGATGATGTAAAAAGCATAGAATTTCACTGTGGTTGTGTGTTCAAACGTTTGCGTGTAGCAGTAGTGCACTGGCGGGTAGGCTGTAGCATTATGAAAAGGGTGTCGTCCGTTGCCATGTCAAAAGGGCAGGCTTGAGGCTAGAGTAGCAGAGCAGGGCATTTTGAAAACTTCCATGCTATAGGCCTACTTCAATGATTAATTTATTAAGAAATGGGTATTGTGTTTTACATGTTTATAGCCTAAGACTATAAAGGCTAGCCTAGGCTAAGCCTGCCTAGATCAATTATTGCATATAGCATCGTATTAATTGGGATAATGGCTATAATGTTACGACAGCCGTAACACCATTTTCAAATATGAAATAGGGGCTGTACATGTTCAAGACCTATAATTACGGCATTTTAATGCGATCGTATTTCAGAATACAACTGCCAGTTCAACAAGAACGCTTCGCACATAAGCTCAATGTCATGAAATGAGGGACTAAAGCTGGGTTCAAAATCCTGCCGCGCTACTCAATTTGTTAGCTAAGTTTTAGGTTTTACTAAAATTGTTCTTTTCTTGTTATTTATAAGTAGATATATTTTCTTCTTTGAAATCAGTGCTAATTTGCAGGATTTTTTTTTCAAAAAGGGAAATAAAGTTCGAGAACCATATGGTTGATCACATTGATAGTCTGGTGCCAATAACAGCCAAACCTTGTGACGTTGAATACTATTACGTCAGGGATCCAGAGAGTTCCGTAACAGCTGTTGAAATTCGCGTTACGGCAGCCGTAACAATAAGCAACAGCATTTTAAAATATATTATTTAGTAATTCCTAGCCCAAGGTTAGCTAGGCCTCGGCCTAATTGAGGACAAGACCTCGTACAGGCTTGGTCTATACACTTGCTATAACTAATTAGCTAGACAAGCTAATTAGTAATGTTGGGCCCTGTCATTTTTCCTTACTAAATTAATTTTTTGATTTATAAGTTACGCATGACATGTTCTTACTTTCTTTTTGCTTTCTTTTATCTTACCAGCCATCCAGACCCAAAATGTATGCAGTCTGTGACAAGTAAAATACTACGCCTTCCATGAAGTTGGTGGAATTTTTTTCCATAGGTCAGGTTAATAATAAGATTTGATGAATTCATATAAATCATATTCCATTCCAAAGAATACGAGCTTATTGATAGGTGCATTAAACCATACTGCTTAAAGGATTTGGATTTGTTTATGTGGGGATTAAAGGATTTGTTTATGTGCATGTATGCAAAATATGCATATTAAAAGCAAATGTTAGCAAGCAAAGTGGACAATACTAATTGAGTGCGTGTTCACACTTAAACTGTGCATCCCAGCACCTTGGGCATGTTCTTTTCTTTTTATTTTAAATTTAAATAGGCTGTGTCAGTGTATTGTAGACACAGAACTTTTGGTGAATGTTTGTACTGCCATGGGTATAGGAATGAAAAATGTTTGACAAAGGAAAGAAGTCATTTTGTTGCACTCTAGTTATCACTATTCAAAGACTGCATATTTTTATTAATTGGCAATTGTGTTTTGAGAAGTGAACATTTTCCTGTTACTTATTAAATACGTGGTGTGATTTCTTTTTTGTTTATTTACAGTGCATGATGGATTGTGCAGAGATATGGTTTGCAAAACAGATGCCGAGTGAATTACCGTCTTCTGAATTGTGGTGAAACTTCACGGACAGTTAAGTCCAAAACTGAACACTGGCCCACTTCTAAACTGTGGACATTAAACATTCTTGACAGTACAATAAGTGATGAGGGAGTTGAAGAATTCTTAGTCCATAATGATGGATGGCCTGAAGAGTTTGATGAGTGGCGCCCAACCTTCGATATTGTACTTAAACCAGATGAACATGAGTTGAGCAATGCCTATGATTGTTTTGCAAGCAGTCTAAAGATTCAAGTAAAAGAACAGCTGAATGTTGCTCGTATGAGGGACTCCACCATCACCGTGCAAGTGCCAGTGCAAAAACAGACGTTCAACAAATTCTTGAGGGAGGTGAATGCTTCTCTGTGGAAAACCAACGGCGCCAGGGAGGTGTATCGAGCAACAATTCCTTCAGTAGGACAGGTGCTGGGAAAGGATTGGTGGTTCCGAATATGTAACGCTGCTGGAGACTTTGCAGTTGTGGAGGAAACCACCATCTCGCTGTGGCTCCATGAGAGACACGTTCTCACAGAATACACTCCTCAGTTGAACACAAGACTTGTCAAAATCGTCACATCAACGATTTGGTCAATATTTTCTGTGCAACAACGAGTACTACAAGAAACGGCTTATTTTTATGAACACCGAGAATGCCAAAACTGGCAGAACTTCGCGGAATTTATGCTAAAGATGGTCATGGTGGATCATTTCCATTCACTGCGCAACAAACACGCAATAAGTTCAAAAAATGTGTCGCAGATTGCAAGAAAATCGCCATGACTATAAAAACTGCAACTGGCATCAAGATAATTCAAGAAGAAAGGCAGTACGGGACTTGGTTTAATGAGCTGTTCGCCTTGGTTAAGACAAGAGACTCCTGCCAGCCAGACAAGGCTGTAGAGCCATCTGCTGTAGCCAGAAAAAGGGAAGCCAGCACTGACATGGGTGATGATACAAGTTCACTTCCATCCCAAGCTGGTGCCAGCACAAGTGGAGTTCTTTGATCATTTCAAATTATATACTGTCTACTAGCCTGTTTAACAGGCGTACCAACTTAAAGACGTATACATTTATAATTATTACCCATCAACGTGTCTCGTGCAAGAGTCTGATATGAAGGTCTGTTTATGACGTCACAAGTGTACAAGTACGGACTTGATTGACCCTAAGGACTCACGACTTCCGGATCCCTTTTTTCTAACACTCTTTGAACCCCAGGTTCTGTCTGGTACGTCAGGTGATTTTAATTCTTTACCAGCTTACGAGCCAAAAGAACTACGGTTGATCGTTCCCGGAACTCTTACTGGTATTCCTTACTTTTACCGTAACCCTAACCCTAAACCTAACCCTAACCCTAATCCTACCTCTATCCGTGATCTTAAGTGTAACCCCTAACCTTGTTCCTAACGTTAACCGTAACCCTAACCGTAACTCAAAACCCTAACCCTAATGCTGTCCCTAACCCTAATCCTAACCCTATCCGTGATCTTAAGTGTAACCCCTAACCTTGTTCCTAACGTTAACCGTAACCCTAACCCTAACTCGAAACTGTAACCCTAATGCTATTCCTAACCCTAACCCTAACCCTAACCCTAACCCTAACCGTTACCTTAACCTTAACCCTGAACCGTAACCCTAACGGTAACCCTAGAAGCCCTTATCCTAGATGCTGTATTGGTAATCGCAACGCTCTGTGTTATTGTTGCGCGTTGGTCTATTATTTTTTTGTCGAACAGCACCGCCGACGCGCTTTTTATTTTATCTTTGTATTAACCGCGTTGGTTTGCCGACTCGACCCCTATTAGAACGTGTAGTTTAGAGTGTACGGCATGCAATGCCTATGAATACAACTCGTGACCAAATGTTACTATAAATAGAATGGACCAACGCACCCTGTTATTGAAGTGCGTTGGCCCAACGCGATTAGTTCGCAAATATCAGCGCGTTGCGCGTTGGTGTCTTCACTCACTGTTTTTTTGTACTCTAACATGTTTTCCTTTTTTTTTTGTACGGCGTATATGGGCTAAGAATTTTTTTTTTTTTTTTCACCGTATCACGCCCAATTTTTTTTTTAATAGGCGCGTTGGTTGGCCAACTCATCCCCCATTGACTTGTTTGTGTTTTTATTTTTACGCATATAATGCTAACAAAATTAAAAATATTTGAAAAACAAAATTGCCGCTAGTTTTTCGATTTTTCTAGAATGTTTTTCCCCCCTTTTTAATTTTTTTTTAGGATGATTTTGGCGTCATTTTTTTGTTATTTTTTTTAAATTATTTTCCCGCTTTTTTCAGATGACTTCAATTGAGGGCGCTCTATTCTTTTCCTACTTTAATTTTAAAACTTAGTTGAATCTTCGTTGAGAAAATGTACAATCAAGAAGTTCGTAACTATCAAACATGTTGAACCTGGTGCTGATATTCCTCTATTTACGATTTTGAGCAAAGTGAAGGAGGGACTGGATGCCTGGCAGTACGAAGTGTATGTGCACGAGGGCAACGGCGGTGTTGCTTGTACGGTTCGCGGTTTACATGTTCATCTCGTCGTGGTAGCGTCGCTGGGGTGTCGTACCCGTTGGGATCATGCTCCGCGAATCCGTGAATTATGCAAGAGTATCGGGTTGGCGTGTTGTCGGATGCGAGCTTTTAACATACCTCCTTGGAAAGAGGACGGTTTCAAGAATCCTCCGGGTTGTCTCATCTGCCTCGCGAGGACTCCGAGGCTGATTCCATCTTTCGGCCGGATCCAGTTCCGGGTAAGTTGCTGTTTTTGTTTATCTCCTTGCAAGCCAATATAAGTTTTAATTCTTTACCTCCCTGTAAGGTCTATGAAAAAAAATATGGTGGTAGAATGTAAATCTGTTAATCTAATGGGCCAACGCACCCTGTTTTTGGAGCGCGGTGGGTCTCTGTCTTATTTTGGTCGCGAGTTTTTTGTACATGTTTGAATGGGGACCGAGTTGACCAAACAACGTGATTACTTCGGGCATTTCGGCCGCGTTGCGCGTTGGTCTCCCATAGCGGAGTATTAATTTTGTATGGTTTTGAGCGCGTGGGTTTCTTCACTCAGATTTATAGTGTATGGGCTGTAAGCCCTATGAATGAACAATTGTACTCTAACGTTTTTATCGTTTTTTTCAGGTATTTCTGATGAGTCTTCCCTTGTGGCTGCTGGTTCTCGTGCCGATGAAGTACCAACATGCTCCGATGTTGCAGAGCCGATTTCCGTACCGACAATTCCGTCGTCCGCATCGCCTGTCGTACCGGAGGCCGTGGCGGTCGTGCCGCTACCGGACTTAGCCTGTGCAACAGGCGTACCAATGAAACTACCTCCCTGTAAAGGAGCCAATACAACTTCGGCTTCACCGGAAACCAGCCCTGCGATCGAGGAATCGGTCGAGGATCTTCCCCTGGGACTTCCGTCGGCGACTTTCGATCTCGTGAAGCAAGAGTGGTCGAGCGATAGCGATTCTACGGCCGGTTCGTCCGTACGGTGTGAGAAGTCAGTTTCGGTCGTCGATGCTTCATCGGACGACTCGGATGATTTCGAATGCGGTCAGCCGTTTCCTGAAACCCTGCCTGTTTTTTCTACCGCTTCTTCTATCCCGTCTGGTGATTCTCCCACACCCAGTGAAGCCGCTGATCTGTCTCGTTTCTTCCGCGGTCGTGGGGCGGAGTACAGCAATTCGTACAACGAGGCAAAGGAAGACGGTCTGTCGTCCTCTACCGTATCAGACTTTTCTACCACGTCTTCGATCCAAGAAGAAGAGTGTTCCCGTTCGATCGCCGTTACTCCGAGGGATGCTGATATCTTCTCTGCTAGGGTGTTGTATTCTTGCCATCGATATAATGCTCTGTTGAAGGAAGCGATGGAGATCGGGCTGATCACCAACTACGATCTTGACATTGGGCCTGCTGTTCTTCCGTGTCCGTTATCTTAACTCTAGTTTGTGTTTGTACGCCTGTGTAAGAGGCTACTAATGAAATTACGGTCTGTATCGTTCTTGTCAAATTGTAAATATGTTAATTGTTGTTTGTAATTGTTATTTGAATAAAAATGTATTCTTACGCCTGTATAATTGTTTACCAATGAAACTTCGGTCTGTTGTCGGATCTCCGTCCCCCTGTAAGGGGGCCAATACAACGACCAACAAAAATATCGATACAACTGCCAAGTTTTTCTAGTGTTCGGCCTCTTAGGCCTGTAACAACTTTTAATTCTTTTCGTCCCTGTAAGGGAGCTTCTACGGTGGGTTTGTGACATGCGGCTGTGATGTGTTATATTGGCCACCGCCTTATGGGTTGTGTGTCGGTTGAACTGAGCCGTTCCCTCGCCTAACAGGCGTACCGGTGAATACCTCGAAAGTTCTGGAAGTTTTGTCGAACATTTGAAGGGTACGACCTGCAAGGTCAATGAAAGAATACTAGGCCATATAGTGTAAACCTGCCGTATGGAGGGTGGGGTTGTGTGTCGGGTGTGTATATAAGGTGAATCTGAGCGTGGTCTGATTCATTCTGTGTTCGGTTCTTGTTCCGCGAACATCTTTGTTGTTTAACGTGTACGGCATGTAATGCCTCTGACTACAACCATGTCCCGTACCGATGTCTCTCTACCTGTAAGGTCTATTGAAATAGATGAGCCGGTCATTGATGGATCGGTTACTGGGTCTCCGTGTTGCGAGGACCGGAGGAGTGTCCCGACTGATAATCTGGATGGTATCGACAGCCCCTGACGTATGAATACTGCCGGTTCTTCCGCCGAAGACGTCGTGGAGGACTTAGCCTGTGCAACAGGCGTACCAATGATACTGCCTCCCTGTAAGGGAGCTTCTACGGTGGAGGATTTTAATTCTTTACCTCCCTGTAAGGGAGCCAATACAACTCCTCCGGCGATGGACGGAGATGAGGTTGTTTGGACGAAGAAGGGCGAGTGTAAGAGAGTCAAGGCCTCTACAGCCTTTCGGGGTTCGGCTGCGTGGATGAAGAGGAAGAAGACGTCTGAGTTTTACAGGAAGAAGTATGCGTATGTGGATGAAGAGGACGACTCTTTACCTCCCTGTAAGGGGGCCAGTACAACTACGGTGGAGACGCGTCCTGTGGCTTTAACGGTTAGCCAGATGGGTATCGGTGAACAACCACCCGGAGCTTCTACCAAGAAACCGAGGCCTAAGTTCCCTTAGATTGTTCCTGTTGTTAAGAATGGGCGGCTGTACGTGGATGTAGAGGAAGACGTCTTGAAGAACGATACGGTGGAAACGCGTCCTGCGGACGTGGAGGAAGATCTTGAGTTCTTACTGGCATTGATAAAGAAGTGGACTCCGAATTCGTCGAATGACTTTATGATGTCTGTGTTCGTCAATGAGACGCCGGAGGTTAAAGCTCGTGTGAAAAAGATGTATTTTGCCTCCAGTTGGCGGGCTAGATTTGCTAAAGCTAAATCTTTTCTCAGTATTGTGAATTAGCTTAGCCTGTGCAACAGGCGTACCAATGAAACTACCTTCTTACGAGCCAATACAAGTAACCTGTACGGCCTGTAAGGCCAATAAATACATGCTGTAAATTGAATGGACCAACGCAGTGGTTCGTCTGCGTCGCAGTCATTAGTTCAGACATCAGTTTGAGCACGTCGCCACGTTGGTGCTCCTGCGTGGGTTTTTTCATTCAGATTTATAGTGTACGGGCTGTAAGCCCTATGAATGAACAATTGAACTCTAATGTTTTGGGTGATTTTTAACGATTAGCCTGTGTGTCTTCTTTTCCTCCTTACGAGTCAATACAACTACGGCCTGTACGGCCTTTTCAAGTTGATTAAAAACTGGCTGTGATGTGGTTCATTGGTCGCTGCCTTATGGGTGGTGTGCCGGTGAGAACTGAGCCTTGTTTTACTGCCTGTGGCGTAGGATTTAGTATTTTAGTGTACGTCCTGTAAGGGCGTACTTGAGCGGCTTGGCGGAGAATTCTTGGATTTTTGGTTTTTTGGAGTAACGGCCTGCAAGGCCATGATAGCACGAGGAAGGACGACTATCCTGGGTAATCTGGGGCGGGTGTGAGAAGCTGAGTGATTACTCAACCTGAGGGATTACTCAACCTGACGTACCAGACGGAACCTGAGGTTTAAAGTTCTTTTTTAAAGGGATCCGGAAGTCGACAAACCTGATTTTACTAGGGCACCAACCTGAGATTTGGTAAGGTTGTTGGTTTAGATGCCTCCCCTTTTTACAACTTTTTGTGGGCGTTTCCAACGCGATTAGTTCAGGCATTTCGGCCGCGTTGCGCGTCGGTTTTTTGTCATAGCGGAGTATACATTTTGTACGCTAATCGAGCGCGTTGGTGTCTCATAGCGGAGTATAGCTTTGTGTGCTTTTATGATCACGTTGGTTTCTTCACTCAGATTTATAGTGTACGGGCTGTTAGCCCTATGAATGAACAATTGTACTCTATTATTTTTTCAGTCTATTGTCTGTAAGGTATGTATGAAAATTTGGAATTTGGTCTGGTGCCTCAACGTGTGTCTGTGCAATCCCTATAGGGTTGCTTTTGTGGGAGGGTCCTCTTTAGGCACGTTGCGCGTCGGCGCGTGGTACCCCTAGCGTTGCACGAGACACGTTGATGGGTAATAATTATAAATGTATACTCCCGGTATTTCGTATTTCGTAGGCTACACTAGCAGGTCTAACCTCCAAATCCAACCATACATTACACACCCTAAAATCCTACACTAGCACGTAAAACGTGCAAATCCTATTATACAAACCCTACACTAGCACGTTAAACGTGCAAATCCTAATATACAAACCCTACGAAACAACAACCTACCATACATACAAGCCCTAAAATCCTAATATAACTAACAACCACCTACCATACATACAGGCCCTCAAATCCTAATATAACTAACAACAACCTACCATACATACAGGCCCTAAAATCCTAATATACAAAAACAACAACCTACCATACATACAGACCCTAAATCCTACATACCCTACGAAATACCGGGAGTATACATTTATAATTATTACCCATCAACGTGTCTCGTGCAACGCTAGGGGTACCACGCGCCGACGCGCAACGTGCCTAAAGAGGACCCTCCCACAAAAGCAACCCTATAGGGATTGCACAGACACACGTTGAGGCACCAGACTAAATTCCAAATTTTCATACATACCTTACAGACAATAGACTGAAAAAATAATAGAGTACAATTGTTCATTCATAGGGCTTACAGACCGTACACTATAAATCTGAGTGAAGAAACCAACGTGATCATAAAAGCACACAAAGCTATACTCCGCTATGAGACACCAACGCGCTCTATTAGCGTACAAAATGTATACTCCGCTATGACAAAAAACCGACGCGCAGCGCGGCCGAAATGCCTGAACTAATCGCGTTGGAAACGCCCACAAAAAGTTGTAAAAAGGGGAGGCATCTAAACCAACAACCTTACCAAATCTCAGGTTGGTGCCCTAGTAAAATCAGGTTTGTCGACTTCCGGATCCCTTTAAAAAAGAACTTTAAACCTCAGGTTCCGTCTGGTACGTCAGGTTGAGTAATCCCTTAGGTTGAGTAATCACTCAGCTTCTCACACCCGCCCCAGATTACCCAGGATAGTCGTCCTTCCTCGTGCTATCATGGCCTTGCAGGCCGTTACTCCAAAAAACCAAAAATCCAAGAATTCTCCGCCAAGCCGCTCAAGTACGCCCTTACAGAAACGCAGGGCTGGTTTCCGGTGAAGCCGAAGTTGTATTGGCTCCTTTACAGGGAGGTAGTTTCATTGGTAGGCCTGTTGCACAGGCTAAGTCCGGTAGCGGCACGACCGCCACGGCCTCCGGTACGACAGGCGATGCGGACGACGGAATTGTCGGTACGAAAATCGGCTCTGCAACATCGGAGCATGTTGGTACTTCATCGGCACGAGAACCAGCAGCCACAAGGGAAGACTCATCAGAAATACCTGAAAAAACGATAAAAACGTTAGAGTACAATTGTTCATGCATAGGGCTTACAGCCCATACACTATAAATCTGAGTAAAGAAACCCACGCGCTCAAAACCATACAAAATGAATACTCCGCTATGGGAGACCAACGCGCAACGCGGCCGAAATGCCCGAAGTAATCACGTTGTTTGGTCAACTCGGTCCCCATTCAAACATGTACAAAAAACTCGCGACCAAAATAAGACAGAGACCCACCGCGCTCCAAAAACAGGGTGCGTTGGCCCATTAGATTAACAGATTTACATTCTACCACCATATTTTTTTTCATAGACCTTACAGGGAGGTAAAGAATTAAAACTTATATTCGCTCGCAAGGAGATAAACAAAAACGGCAACTTACCCGGAACTGGATCCGGCCGAAAGATGGAATCAACCTCGGAGTCCTCGCGAGGCAGATGAGACAACCCGGAGGATTCTTGAAACCGTCCTCTTTCCAAGGAGGTATGTTAAAAGCTCGCATCCGACAACACGCCAACCCGATACTCTTGCATAATTTACGGATTCGCGGAGCATGATCCCAACGGGTACGACACCCCAACGACGCTACCACGACGAGATGAACATGTAAACCGCGAACCGTACAAGCAACACCGCCGTTGCCCTCGTGCACATACACTTCGTACTGCCAGGCATCCAGTCCCTCCTTCACTTTGCTCAAAATCGTAAATAGAGGAATATCAGCACCAGGTTCAACATGTTTGATAGTTACGAACTTCTTGATTGTACATTTTCTCAACGAAGATTCAAACGGACGTTTCCACGCCTTACAGGCCATTAGTTGCATTGGTACGCAAGTAGCACAGACTAAGTTTTAAAATTAAAGTAGGAAAAGAATAGAGCGCCCTCAACTGAAGTAATCTGAAAAAAGCAGGAAAATAATTTAAAAAAAATAACAAAAAAATGACGCCAAAATCATTTTAAAAAAATTCAAAAAAAGGTGGGAAAAACATTCTAGAAAAATCGAAAAACTAGCGGCCATTTTGTTTTTCAATTTTTTTTAAATTTTGTTAGCATTATATGCTAAAAATAAAAACACACACAAGTCAATGGGGGATGAGTTGGCCAACCAACGCGCCTATTAAAAAAAAAATTGGGCGTGATACGGTGAAAAAAAAAAAAAATATTTCTTAGCCCATATACGCCGTACACAAAAAAAAAGGAAAAAATGTTAAAGAGTACAAAAAAACATTGAGTGAAGACACCAACGCGCAACGCGCTGATATTTGCGAACTAATCGCGTTGGGCCAACGCACTTCAATAACAGGGTGCGTTGGTCCATTCTATTTATAGTAACATTTGGTCACGAGTTGTATTCATAGGCATTACATGCCGTACACTCTAAACTACACGTTCTAATAGGGGTCGAGTCGGCAAACCAACGCGGTTAATACAAAGATAAAAATAAAAAGCGCGTCGGCGGTGTTCGACAAAAAAATAATAGACCAACGCGCAACAATAACACAGAGCGTTGCGATTACCAATACAGCATCTAGGATAAGGGCTTCTAGGGTTACCGTTAGGGTTACGGTTCAGGGTTAAGGTTAAGGTAACGGTTAGGGTAACGGTTAGGGTTAGGGTTAGGGTTAGGAATAGCATTAGGGTTACAGTTTCGAGTTAGGGTTAGGGTTACGGTTAACGTTAGGAACAAGGTTAGGGGTTACACTTAAGATCACGGATAGGGTTAGGATTAGGGTTAGGGTTAGCATTAGGGTTAGGGTTTTGAGTTACGGTTAGGGTTACGGTTAACGTGAGGAACAAGGTTAGGGGTTACACCTAAGATCACGGATAGAGGTAGGATTAGGGTTAGGGTTAGGTTTAGGGTTAGGGTTACGGTAAAAGTAAGGAATACCAGTCAGAGTTCCGGGAACGATCAACCGTAGTTCTTTTGGCTCGTAAGCTGGTAAAGAATTAAAATCACCTGACGTACCAGACAGAACCTGGGGTTCAAAGAGTGTTAGAAAAAAGGGATCCGGAAGTCGTGAGTCCTTAGGGTCAATCAAGTCCGTACTTGTACACTGGTGACGTCATAAACAGACCTTCATATCAGACTCTTGCACGAGACACGTTGATGGGTAATAATTATAAATGTATACGTATTTAGGGTAGGGTTGTGTGTCGGGTGTGTATATCAGGTGAATCTGAGCGTGGTCTGATTCATTCTGTGTTCGGTTCTTGTTCCGCAAACATCTTTGTTGTTTAACGTGTACGGCATGTAATGCCTCTGAATACAACCATGTCCCGTACCGATGTCTCTCTACCTGTAAGGTCTATTGAAATAGATGAGCCGGTCATTGATGGATCGGTTACTGGGTCTCCGTGTTGCGAGGACCGGAGGAGTGTCCCGACTGATAATCTGGATGGTATCGACAGCCCCTGGCGTATGAATACTGCCGGTTCTTCCGCCGAAGACGTCGTGGAGGACTTAGCCTGTGCAACAGGCGTACCAATGATACTGCCTCCCTGTAAGGGAGCTTCTACGGTGGAGGATTTTAATTCTTTACCTCCCTGTAAGGGAGCCAATACAACTCCTCCGGCGATGGACGGAGATGAGGTTGTTTGGACGAAGAAGGGCGATGTGTAAGAGAGTCAAGGCCTCTACAGCCTTTCGGGGTTCGGCTGCGTGGATGAAGAGGAAGAAGACGTCTGAGTTTTACAGGAAGAAGTATGCGTATGTGGATGAAGAGGACGACTCTTTACCTCCCTGTAAGGGGGCCAGTACAACTACGGTGGAGACGCGTCCTGTGGCTTTAACGGTTAGCCAGATGGGTATCGGTGAACAACCACCCGGAGCTTCTACCAAGAAACCGAGGCCTAAGTTCCCTAAGATTGTTCCTGTTGTGAAGAATGGGCGGCTGTACGTGGATGTAGAGGAAGACGTCTTGAAGAACGATACGGTGGAAACGCGTCCTGCGGACGTGGAGGAAGATCTTGAGTTCTTACTGGCATTGATGAAGAAGTGGACTCCGAATTCGTCGAATGACTGTATGATGTCTGTGTTCGTCAATGAGACGCCGGAGGTTAAAGCTCGTGTGAAAAAGATGTATTTTGCCTCCAGTTGGCGGGCTAGATTTGCTAAAGCTAAGTCTTTTCTCAGTATTGTGAATTAGCTTAGCCTGTGCAACAGGCGTACCAATGAAACTACCTTCTTTCGAGCCAATACAAGTAACCTGTACGGCCTGTAAGGCCAATAAATACATGCTCTAAATTGAATGGACCAACGCAGTGGTTCGTCTGCGTCGCAGTCATTAGTTCAGACATCAGTTTGAGCACGTCGCCACGTTGGTGCTCCTGCGTGGGTTTTTTTCATTCAGATTTATAGTGTACGGGCTGTAAGCCCTATGAATGAACAATTGAACTCTAATGTTTTGGGTGATTTTTTACGATTAGCCTGTGTGTCTTCTTTTCCTCCTTACGAGTCAATACAACTACGGCCTGTACGGCCTTTTCAAGTTGATTAAAAACTGGCTGTGATGTGGTTCATTGGTCGCTGCCTTATGGGTGGTGTGCCGGTGAGAACTGAGCCTTGTTTTACTGCCTGTGCCGTAGGATTTAGTTTTTTAGTGTACGTCTTGTATTGGCGTACTTGAGCGGCTTGGCGGAGAATTCTTGGATTTTTGGTTTTTTGGAGTAACGGCCTGCAAGGCCATGATAGCACGAGGAAGGACGACTATCCTGGATAATCTGGGGCGGGTGTGAGAAGCTGAGTGATTACTCAACCTGAGGGATTACTCAACCTGACGTACCAGACGGAACCTGAGGTTTAAAGTTCTTTTTTAAAGGGATCCGGAAGTCGACAAACCTGATTTTACTAGGGCACCAACCTGAGATTTGGTAAGGTTGTTGGTTTAGGTGCCTCCCCTTTTTACAACTTTTTGTGGGCGTTTCCAACGCGATTAGTTCAGGCATTTCGGCCGCGTTGCGCGTCGGTTTTTTGTCATAGCGGAGTATACATTTTGTACGCTAATCGAGCGCGTTGGTGTCTCATAGCGGAGTATAGCTTTGTGTGCTTTTATGATCACGTTGGTTTCTTCACTCAGATTTATAGTGTACGGGCTGTAAGCCCTATGAATGAACAATTGTACTCTATTATTTTTTCAGTCTATTGTCTGTAAGGTATGTATGAAAATTTGGAATTTAGTCTGGTGCCTCAACGTGTGTCTGTGCAATCCCTATTGCGTTGCACGAGACACGTTGATGGGTAATAATTATAAATGTATACTCCCGGTATTTCGTAGGGTATGTAGGATTTTAGGGTCTGTATGTATGGTAGGTTGTTGTTTTTGTATATTAGGATTTTAGGGCCTGTATGTATGGTAGGTTGTTGTTAGTTATATTAGGATTTTAGGGCCTGTATGTATGGTAGGTTGTTGTTAGTTATATTAGGATTTTAGGGCCTGTATGTATGGTAGGTTGTTGTTAGTTATATTAGGATTTTAGAGTACAAACACATGCATTTGAATACTCCGCTATACAAAACCAACGCGCAACGCGCCGATATTTGCGAAGTTTTCACGTTGGTCCAACGCGCTTCGATAACAGGGTGCGTTGGTCCATTCTATTTATAGGTTGTATTTATAGGCCTTACAGGCCGTACGCTAAAAAAAAATGGTCACGAGTTGTATTCCTAGGCATTACATGCCGTACACTTTAAACTACACGTTCTAATAGGGGTCGAGTCGACCATCCGACGCGATTAATACACAGATAGAATAAAAAGCGCGTTGCGCGTCGTTCAAACATTCATAGGCCTTACAGGCCGTACACCGAAAACCATTATTGAGTACAAAAACCCATTGAGTGACGAAACCAACGCGCAGCAATAACACAGCGCGTTGGGATTTCGAATACAGCTTCAAAGATTTCAGCTGCTAGGGTTAATTGAATTGGCTTGTAAGAAGGTAAATTCTACGCTAAGGGCATCAACAGTTAAAGCGTTTAGGGGTACGGTTTCTACGCTCAGGTTACAGTTACCGTTACGGTTAGCATTAGGGTTACCGTTAGGGTTAAGGGTTAGGGTTAGGGTGAGGGTTACCGTTACGGTTACCGTAAGGGTTAGGGTTAAGGTTATTTACTCCCTTACAGAGAGGTAAAGAACAGGGACAACGGTAGTTGTATTCGCTCGCAAGGAGATAAAGAATAAAAATCACCCGAGGTAGCAGACTGAACCTGAGGTTCAAAGAGCGTTAGAAAAAAGGGATCCGGAAGTCGTGAGTCCTTAGGGTCAATCAAGTCCGTAGTTGTATAGTTCTGACGTCATAAACAGACCTCCATATCAGACTCTCGCACGACACACGTTGATGGGTAATAATTATAAATGTATACGTATTTTTGTTGTTACGCCTGTTAAACAGGCTAGTATGCCTTATAGGCAAGTAGAGGTAATTGTAACTGTAGGTCGTACGCCTTAAAGGCAATGTAAATAACAAGTACCGAAATAAACTCCACTATCACTGAACCAATACGGATCCAAGACCATAACCATATATACACCAAGCAACTCCAAAAACACAAGGATCCACAGCCGCTCCCCAAGGCAACTTGTATCCGTAGGCCTTACAGGCCGTACACCCAAAAAACCAAAATCCTACACTAGCAGGTCTAACCTCCAAATCCAACCATACATTACACACCCTAAAATCCTACACTAGCACGTAAAACGTGCAAATCCTATTATACAAACCCTACACTAGCACGTAAAACGTGCAAATCCTAATATACAAACCCTACGAAACAACAACCTACCATACATACAAGCCCTAAAATCCTAATATAACTAACAACAACCTACATACCTACAGGCCCTAAAATCCTAGGGATAACTAACAACAACCTACCATACCTACAGGCCCTAAAATCCTAATATACAAAAACAACAACCTACCATACATACAGACCCTAAAATCCTAATATACAAAAACAACAACCTACCATACCTACAGACCCTAAAATCCTAATATACAAAAACAACAACCTACCATACATACAGGCCCTAAAATCCTAATATACAAAAACAACAACCTCCCATACATACAGACCCTAAAATCCTAATATACAAAAACAACAACCTACCATACATACCGACCCTAAAATCCTACATACCCTACGAAATACCGGGAGTATACATTTATAATTATTACCCATCAACGTGTCGCGTGCAACGCTAGGGGTACCACGCGCCGACGCGCAACGTGCCTAATGAGGACCCTCCCACAACCCTATAGGAATTGCACAGACACACGTTGAGGCACCAGACTAAATTCCAAATTTTCATACATACCTTACAGACAATAGACTGAAAAAATAATAGAGTACAATTGTTCATTCATAGGGCTTACAGCCCGTACACTATAAATCTGAGTGAAGAAACCAACGTGATCATAAAAGCACACAAAGCTATACTCCGCTATGAGACACCAACACAATCGATTAGCGTACAAAATGTATACTCCGCTATGACAAAAAAACCGACGCGCAACGCGGCCGAAATGCCTGAACTAATCGCGTTGCAAACGCCCACAAAAAGTTGTAAAAAGGGGAGGCATCTAAACCAACAACCTTACCAAATCTCAGGTTGGTGCCCTAGTAAAATCAGGTTTGTCGACTTCCGGATCCCTTTAAAAAAGAACTTTAAACCTCAGGTTCCGTCTGGTACGTCAGGTTGAGTAATCCCTCAGGTTGAGTAATCACTCAGCTTCTCACACCCGCCCCAGATTACCCAGGATAGTCGTCCTTCCTCGTGCTATCATGGCCTTGCAGGCCGTTACTCCAAAAAACCAAAAATCCAAGAATTCTCCGCCAAGCCGCTCAAGTACGCCCTTACAGGACGTACACTAAAAAACTAAATCCTACGCCACAGGCAGTAAAACAAGGCTCAGTTCTCACCGGCACACCACCCATAAGGCAGCGACCAATGAACCACATCACAGCCAGTTTTTTATCAACTTGAAAAGGCCGTACAGGCCGTAGTTGTATTGACTCGTAAGGAGGAAAAGAAGACACACAGGCTAATCGTAAAAAATCACCCAAAACATTAGAGTTCAATTGTTCATTCATAGGGCTTACAGCCCGTACACTATAAATCTGAATGGAAAAAACCCACGCAGGAGCACCAACGTGGCGACGTGCTCAAACTGATGTCTGAACTAATGACTGCGACGCAGACGAACCACTGCGTTGGTCCATTCAATTTAGAGCATGTTTTTATTGGCCTTACAGGCCGTACAGGTTACTTGTATTGGCTCGAAAGAAGGTAGTTTCATTGGTACGCCTGTTGCACAGGCTAAGCTAATTCACAATACTGAGAAAAGACTTAGCTTTAGCAAATCTAGCCCGCCAACTGGAGGCAAAATACATCTTTTTCACACGAGCTTTAACCTCCGGCGTCTCATTGACGAACACAGACATCATAAAGTCATTCGACGAATTCGGAGTCCACTTCTTCATCAATGCCAGTAAGAACTCAAGATCTTCCTCCACGTCCGCAGGACGCGTTTCCACCGTATCGTTCTTCAAGACGTCTTCCTCTACATCCACGTACAGCCGCCCATTCTTAACAACAGGAACAATCTTAGGGAACTTAGGCCTCGGTTTCTTGGTAGAAGCTCCGGGTGGTTGTTCACCGATACCCATCTGGCTAACCGTTAAAGCCACAGGACGCGTCTCCACCGTAGTTGTACTGGCCCCCTTACAGGGAGGTAAAGAGTCGTCCTCTTCATCCACATACGCATACTTCTTCCTGTAAAACTCAGACGTCTTCTTCCTCTTCATCCACGCAGCCGAACCCCGAAAGGCTGTAGAGGCCTTGACTCTCTTACACTCGCCCTTCTTCGTCCAAACAACCTCATCTCCGTCCATCGCCGGAGGAGTTGTATTGGCTCCCTTACAGGGAGGTAAAGAATTAAAATCCTCCACCGTAGAAGCTCCCTTACAGGGAGGCAGTATCATTGGTACGCCTGTTGCACAGGCTAAGTCCTTCACGACGTCTTCGGCGGAAGAACCGGCAGTATTCATACGCCAGGGGCTGTCGATACCATCCAGATTATCAGTCGGGACACTCCTCCGGTCCTCGCAACACGGAGACCCAGTAACCGATCCATCAATGACCGGCTTATCTATTTCAATAGACCTTACAGGTAGAGAGACATCGGTACGGGACATGGTTGTATTCATAGGCATTACATGCCGTACACGTTAAACAACAAAGATGTTCGCGGAACAAGAACCGAACACAGAATGAATCAGACCACGCTCAGATTCAACTTATATACACACCCGACACACAACCCCACCCTCCATACGGCAGGTTTACACTATATGGCCTAGTATTCTTTCATTGACCTTGCAGGTCGTACCCTTCAAATGTTCGACAAAACTTCCAGAACTTTCGAGGTATTCACCGGTACGCCTGTTAGGCGAGGGAACGGCTCAGTTCAACCGACACACAACCCATAAGGCGGTGGCCAATATAACACATCACAGCCGCATGTCACAAACCCACCGTAGAAGCTCCCTTACAGGGACGAAAAGAATTAAAAGTTGTTACAGGCCTAAGAGGCCGAACACTAGAAAAACTTGGCAGTTGTATCGATATTTTTGTTGGTCGTTGTATTGGCCCCCTTACAGGGGGACGGAGAATAAAATCTAGGCGGCTAATGCAACGAGGTAAAGAATTAAAACTTTGTATTATTGTAACCGTTTAGGGAAGGACACAGGAGAATAACAATAAATTAATTTCCAATCAGCTTTTATTGTGTAACAACAATTTCGTTTGGCCAAACAATTCAATCAAAATACAATCAATGTTTAATTAATAGGATATGGATCCACGATGCTCAAGTAATACACACAAAAATGGGCCCAATGATGCGCACAGTAGATGGCCGGCCGGCAAGAAAGTCAAGGTTACTCTTGGAGCTTTCAGTTCCAAAACAGTGACGTCCAGTCAACCGACTTGACTGAACCGGTGACTCCAACGAAGTCAGTAAACTAGCCCGGTACTGCAAGGCAGACGAAGTCGTTGGTCTCCTTGAGTAGGCTCACTCCAGTAGTTTTACGGAGCACCTCTGATGACCACTGGCCTACTGTAGTAGTTTCCTTTACCAGGTGAAGTTCAGATCTGGCAAACGTCAATCAGGTGAGGTCGTCCCTTCAGTTATCTCAACGAGAGACTAAGAAGTTCTCACTGAGAACCTGAGAACTGAGAGCCAACAGTATGCTGAGCAGAAATAACGGATTCTTGAGGCACACAATAGGTTGATGATTCGCTCAAAAAGCGACTTTACAGCAAGATGATTCTGGATAAGTTTGTCGAACAAAACTTTTATCGACAAACAAACTTCGTGAACAATGGCGATGGCAAGAAAACAGGCGCGTTTTTAGCGAACGCTTGAGGGCGCTACATCACTTCTCGCCACTCCTGGAAAGCAAGTGGCTACACTCCCCCCTTTCTAAACATGTTGTATCGTCCCGATAACATGTCTGTCTGTAGAGAGAAATGATCTACAGAACTCCGGAATCCAACTACTCTGCGCGTTAGCCTGTACTGCTCTACAAGTAGGTTGACCCAACACATCATAAGTGTATCGCTTTGGTGGTTGCCTATTCCTAGAGGGACGTGAAGGGCGACTCTGCAAGGACCCTTCATCCTCTTCAGAATCTGCGGGATGTGGATCACTGATACTGCCCTCCTCAGACTCGGACTCAGCTACTGAATCAAGAAAAGAAGACTCACGGCAAGGAGCTTCAACCACTGAGCTGTTGGGGCTACCATCATCAATAATCATCCCAGTTCCATCTCCAAGGTCGTCGGTTTTGTCTGAATGTACCCCACCGCCATCATGCTCAACCTCTACAGTAGTTTTGATTTGAAGTCCCACTTCTCCGAAGCTTTTCTCCTCATCAGAACTTGATACATCTACAGCCCCGGCTGCTTTTAAAGTAACTTTGGGGATATTGTCAGAACATGTGGACTGGCTAATAGGTGTGGGTACTTCTGAACAAGAGGTAATACCCTCTTCAGTGAGAGTCTCTGTCACACCTGTGTCGCAAGTCGTCGTCTCTCTCAACTGATCAGTTACTTTCAGGGCTGTGGAGGTACTTGTATCCTGCTGCACTGAACTCATTGATGGAGTAAGTGGAACAGTTGCAGGAACAAATACATCAGCATCCACTCTCAGTCTGACCGGATCCATCTTTTCACAGCCTGGTTTCATACTGGTTTCTTGACTTTCACTCAGGTCCACCCGTGTCTCCTCAACAGGGTCCGGCTGATCAGTAACCTCATTTGGATTTCCAACTTTAGGCCAAATGAGAACTACTTCCTGATCTTCATCAGGGTCAGTAGCGTCATGTTCCTCCTCACTCTGGACTGGAGCTGGTACTGGTGAAGGTTTTAAGTTTGACGTCCGCAGTTTCTGGGCAACAGGTTTTGGAACCTTAGAGGCTGTAACCTTGGGGCTTACTTCAGGAGCAATACCACCAATTGGTAAGACCATGTTCCTATGCAGTGTTCTCAAAATACCAGGTCGAGACTCAGACTTGACCCTGTACACCGGCATATTATCATCTGGGCGGCCAACAACAACATGCACGTCTTGATTCCATTTGTCTGCAATCTTATGAGGGCCTTTGAAACCTACATTCCTGACGAGTACCCTGTCACCAGTCTGCAACTCACTCCCTCGCACTTTCACATCATAACGTTGCTTGTTGGCAGCTGCTGATTTAGCAGATTCCTCTGACGCACGTCGATAAGCACTCTCCAGGTTACGTCGGAGATTTTGGACATACTTTGTGTGCTCTTTGTGGGACACGCCATCTGGAGCTGTGCCAAAACACACATCAATGGGAAGTCGAGCTTCCCTTCCAAACATGATGTGATAGGGGGAAACCCTGTGCTATCATTTCTTGTGGAATTGTATGCGTGAACCAGGGGTGCTACAAACTTGCTCCAAGTATGCTTCTTGTCGACAGGCAAAGTACCCAACATGTTGAGCAGTGTGCGATTAAATCGCTCGGGCTGTGGATCGCCCTGTGGGTGATACGGAGTTGTCCTGGATTTAGACACCCCCAGAAGAAACGCAAGCTCCTTTATAAGCTTGTTGTCAAACTCTCGCCCCTGGTCTGAATGAAGGCGTTTTGGGAGCCCATAGTGCAGGAAATAACGTTCCCACAACACCCTAGCAACAGTTCTGGATGATTTATCCCTGGTTGGCACAGCTTGTGCATATCTTGAGAAATGATCGGTTATGACTAAGATATACTGGTATCCACTCCTATCAGGTTCCAACTTTAAAAAGTCCATGCACACCAACTCAAGAGGAGAACTGGTTGATATATTCACCAAGGGCGCAGCGACCTTTTGCGTTGTTTTCCGGGAGACACACCTAAGGCAATGAGAAACCCAATCCTCTATCTACGAAGTCATCTTGGGCCAGTAAAACCGCTGTCTAGCCAAAGCAACCACCCTCTCTACTCCCATGTGACCCAGGTCATCATGAAGTCCCTTCATTGCCTGTTCTCTGAACTTCTTAGGCAACACCAACTGAAACGTCTCCTCGCCAGCTGGACTGATGACCCGACGATACAGAATTCCCTCTCTCAAAACCAGCTTGTCAAACTGGGCTACCATCATCCTCTCTTGGGGAGTCATATCAGCCACAACTTTGGGTTTCTTGCCATCTATGACTGCTGGAAGGATTCTTTTGAATGTATCGTCGCCAGCTTGTTCTTTCTTCCATTCGACTGGTTCACCAGATCCACTCCCATCTGGCGTAGAATACAATGCAGGAATAGCCTCAGTACCCAGAGCCAAGGAATGCACTAAAGGATAGGTTGGGGTTTCATCAACTTCACTGCCTGCAGAGCTTGGCAAGAGGCTGGCAGAAATAGCATGGATGACTTCAACATCACAGTGCTTTTCAGTCTCGCCACTTTCACCCTTCAATCGAGCTTCCAGGATGTGGATCTTTTCCTTCTGATCGACAACATCCAAGTTTTGGCAGTGAGGCCTTCGAGACAATGCATCAACATCTTTGTTGCTTGGTCCAGGCTTGTAGTGCAATGTGAAGTCAAACACGGTGAGGGCAGCTAGCCAGCGGTGGCCCGTAGCATCGAGTTTTGCTGTGGTGAGTATGTAAGTATAAGGGGGTTGTTGTCTGTATACACCTTCGTCCCTTTTGCTGTGTACAAATAGTCCTTAAACTTTTCGGTGACGGACCACTTGAGGGCCAAAAACTCTAACTTATGTGCGGGGTAGTTTCTTTCAGTGCGGGTCAACCCTCGGCTAGCATAAGCTACTGGGCGCAGTTTCCCTGATGACTCCTGACACAAGACTGCTCCAAGACCATCACGGGAGGCATCTATGTGTAACACAAATGGCTGTGTTACATCCGCAAAGGCTAATACAGGAGCAGCACACATTCTGTCCTTGAGAATGCTGAACGCACTGTCACACTCTGCCATCCACAACTGACCGAATGACACCCGTCCATCCATGTGTGTCCTGCCCGCAGACTTTGCTGAAGGATCGTGCCGATGGAAACCTGCAGTGAGCTGATGGAGAGGTTTAGCAATTTTGGAAAAACCCTCTATAAATCGGCGATAGTAGCCACAAAACCCCAAGAAAGAGCGCAGCTGTCTGACGTTTTCTGGACGTGGCCAGGATCTGATCGCCTCCACCTTTGCAGGATCAGTTTCGACACCCTCCCTTGAAACCACATGGCCAAGATATTTTACTGAGGTGCAGCACAGCTGACACTTTTCCGGTGCCACCTTTAAGCCATACTGAGCGAGACGATCAAAGTTCCTACCCAGCCGCTTCTCCATCTCTTCCAGGGTTGGAGCGAATACTATGATATCATCCATGTACACCAGGACTTCATCAAAATTAAGACCTGACATACACTGTTCCATCAGTCGTTGGAATGTTGCTGGTGCTTCCTTAATGCCTTGGGGCATTCTCTCGAACTGGAAAAAAACAGCTGGACACACAAATGCCGTCTTTTCCTTGTCTTGAGGCTTCATTGGAATCTGGTAATAACCTGATTTCAGGTCTAGCACTGAAAACCATTTACATCCATGTAGACAGTCAAGAGCATCTTGAATAACGGGAACTGCATACTGATCGGGCAAGGTACGGGAGTTCAAAGTCCTGTAATCTACACAGAGTCTCATCTGGCCATTCTTTTTACGGACGATGACAATTGGAGATGCATACTGACTTTTGGATTCAGTGATCACTCCAATATCCAACAGTCGCTGCAAGTGATCCCTAAGATCCTTCAAGTCAGCCGGGGACACACGCCGAGATCTCTCGCGGAAAGGCTGCTCGTCACTTAGTCGGATTTCATGTTGAATTCCATCAGTGAGACCAACATCCCACTCGTGCTTGGAAAAGATCTCTGACCTCTGATGGGCAAGTCCTAGAATTCTATCACGCCACTCTTCACTGATGGGACCCCACTTGAAAGGTAAGTTAGCAAACTCTGTCCTTGTCGTCGGTCGATCATTTCGGTGTGAATTTGACGAGTCTGATGGACTTGCAGAAATTTTGCCACTATTTGCACCCTTGCTGCAGACAGATTCACTTGTCCAGGCAGGTATGAATGCCCCTGCCAGAACACACTTGTTCGGCAGCTGTACACTTTTTCCTGTTGAATTCAACAGACATACGCTGACTCTATTGAATCCAGCACCAACTTTTACCAGGGAACACGCTACGTCCAAACCACCAGGCAACTTGCGTGGCACAGCAGCATCAATCAGTACAGTAGTTTGTCCTCCAACTCTGTTACGAAGTGTGCCAGCTACAGTCTTCATTGAATTGGCAGGAATTGTAAGTGTACCCCGAGAGTGAAACTTTATGACTCCAATGCGTCCATCAGATCGAACCCTTTTGGAGAGTTCGAGGTCTCTGTAAATCTTGGCACAGGTTGGGTGTACATCCATTTGTCCAGTCGTGTCTACTCTTCGGAAGTCTCCACCAAACACAGCCTGGTAACAATTCCGCAGTACACCAGAATTTGTACCAACAACCAACTGGTGCCTATCTGAATCTCTGCCATCTGGCACCACCAATGCCAGTGTCAGGAAAGACTCATTTGTGCCAGAGAACCCGACATCAAGCCCAATTTCAACTTGGGTCCACCCAAGATATGGCATTGTGCCACTTCCACCATGCCACAAAACCAAATCACTCATTGGATACATGGGTCCTCCGCAGTTGCTGTAAGAAACTGTTACATATGAGAGTCACTTGTGACCCTGTATCTAACAAGCAATGGGCTATCTTTCCATCAACATAGCCTTTCACGATCAGCTGCTCTCCAATTAAACCAGCAGGAATATCTGTGCCAATTGTACAACTGGAATTGGGCCTTATTCTTTGGGCTTCTGGGCGGCCCCCCTCAGATGCCCTGTCCCGTTTCCCTGATGGATGAACTTGATCAATGCACTGTTAACCTTCTCGACATCAGGCTCATTGGGGCATTTCCCTTTGTAATGCCCTTCTAAGCCACACTTGTAACAAAAGTTGGGTCGGCTGTTTGTAGGAGTCTTCCTTTTCTCCCCAACTTCCTTGCTACCTGCAGATTGATGGAATGTTTTGGCCTCCTTTTTAGGAGCATCGACACTACGATGAGACATTTTTACCATCTGCTCAGCCTCCTCACGTCTCACCATTCGGAGGAGTTGAAGGTAGGTGGGGGGTTGTGACACTTTTTCCTTCAACTGCAAGTTAACCAAAAGCATCTCATCATAAAGAATACCCTTGATGAACTGAGAGAGCAGCAAGCCATCTTTCTTCTCTTTCTCCACTCTACCCTTCCTGATCAATCTGCGAAGAATATCCTGAAGACGAGTCAAGTACTCTGACGGTGTCTCCCCTTGCTTCTGATGGGATGAATGAAATAGTACATGCAACTCGGTTGCAGATTCTGTACCTCCAAAAGCCAACTCAAGAGCACCCAAGTAATCTTCAGAAGTTGCAGCTTGTTGGTCTCGTCGAAGATCAGAAATTATGTTCGCCGCTGGAGGGCGAAGAGCTTCCCTAATTCGCTTCCTCTTTTCCTGATCATTCTCCTCCTCATCCAGTTGACCCTTCGCCAGCTCAATCCAGGTGTCAAAGACATCTTCATCTTTGGCTGGTGTTTTGCTTCCAGAGAATGGCCTAAGTTTTCTGCTGCTGTTGAGTGTGCAACGTGCCAACGCCTCCCCCAACTGGTTCGCATTCTTCTTCTCTTGAGTTGTCGGCATCAAGCCTTTCTCGACAAGATCCTGAATCCTCACCCGATTCTTAACTACCACTCCCAACCGGTTAATGTTAAGCTGGACATGTCGGCCACCAAGCTTCAGTGAAACCTCGCCTGAGGAGGGCAGTACGACATCCGATGACTCTTTCTCAAACTCACAGAGCAGCTGGGTAGCAACATTTTTCTCCCTCCGCGAGACACTCATGATGTGCTGTACGGTTTTAGCGAGAGCGATCAGGATGTCTTCGGTTGTGTCAGTGAGAATGCCATCTGCTTTCAGGAGGAGGGCATGGCTCGGGCGGATATCTTCCTTCTTACACCAATCAGTTATCTCAACCTGCGAAGGAGCTTCGCTTGCCATCGTTCACTTGGTTTTAGAATTTAACTATATGGATGAGATATGAAGCTAGAAAAAAATGCTCAAATTCAAAATGGGGAAAAACCAAAAAAAAAGAATTTTTAACTGTTGGCTCTCAATACATGTGAACAATCACCTTCTAAAATTTACAATTTTACAGGCAGTTGTACAACAAACAAGGTTATTTTTTTTTTATAAATCCAACCCTAAATAAATGTGTCCTGGCAAGATCGCCAAATATGTAACCGTTTAGGGAAGGACACAGGAGAATAACAATAAATTAATTTCCAATCAGCTTTTATTGTGTAACAACAATTTCGTTTGGCCAAACAATTCAATCAAAATACAATCAATGTTTAATTAAAAGGATATGGATCCACGATGCTCAAGTGATACACACAAAAATGGGCCCAATGATGCGCACAGTAGATGGCCGGCCGGCAAGAAAGTCAAGGTTACTCTTGGAGCTTTCAGTTCCAAAACAGTGACGTCCAGTCAACCGACTTGACTGAACCGGTGACTCCAACGAAGTCAGTAAACTAGCCCGGTACTGCAAGGCAGACGAAGTCGTTGGTCTCCTTGAGTAGGCTCACTCCAGTAGTTTTACGGAGCACCTCTGATGACCACTGGCCTACTGTAGTAGTTTCCTTTACCAGGTGAAGTTCAGATCTGGCAAACGTCAATCAGGTGAGGTCGTCCCTTCAGTTTTCTCAACGAGAGACTAAGAAGTTCTCACTGAGAACCTGAGAACTGAGAGCCAACAGTATGCTGAGCAGAAATAACGGATTCTTGAGGCACACAATAGGTTGATGATTCGCTCAAAAAGCGACTTTACAGCAAGATGATTCTGGATAAGTTTGTCGAACAAAACTTTTATCGACAAACAAACTTCGTGAACAATGGCGATGGCAAGAAAACAGGCGCGTTTTTAGCGAACGCTTGAGGGCGCTACATCACTTCTCGCGACTCCTGGAAAGCAAGTGGCTACATTATTTGTTGTAAAGGCCTTACAGACCGAAGTTTCATTGGTAAACAATTCGTCACCGACACCACGAAGTAACACCCATCTACATACCAGTAAAAAGTAGCAATCGTAATTATTCGTAATAATTATTAAAGTAAAGCTCTTGAAGCTTTGAAACTTCGTGCAATGGTAGGCCTTGATGAATAATGTTTAAAAGTCCAAACATCTGAAAATCGACAAAAATATGCTTTAACACGGTAAAGTGTTACTTTGTGGTGTCGGTGACGAATTATACAGGCGTAAGAATACATTTTTATTCAAATAACAATTACAAACAACAATTAACATATTTACAATTTGACAAGAACGATACAGACCGTAATTTCATTAGTAGCCTCTTACACAGGCGTACAAACACAAACTAGAGTTAAGATAACAAACACGGAAGAACAGCAGGCCCAATGTCAAGATCGTAGTTGGTGATCAGCCCGATCTCCATCGCTTCCTTCAACAGAGCATTATATCGATGGCAAGAATACAACACCCTAGCAGAGAAGATATCAGCATCCCTCGGAGTAACGGCGATCGAACGGGAACACTCTTCTTCTTGGATCGAAGACGAGGTAGAAAAGTCTGATACGGTAGAGGACGACAGACCGTCTTCCTTGGCCTCGTTGTACGAATTGCTGTACTCCGCCCCACGACCGCGGAAGAAACGAGACAGATCAGCGGCTTCACTGGGTGTGGGAGAATCACCAGACGGGATAGAAGAAGCGGTAGAAGAAACAGGCGGGGTTTCAGGAAACGGCTGACCGCATTCGAAATCATCCGAGTCGTCCGATGAAGCATCGACGACCGAAACTGACCTCTCACACCGTACGGACGAACCGGCCGTAGAATCGCTATCGCTCGACCACTCTTGCTTCAGGAGATCGAAAGTCGCCGACGGAAGTCCCAGGGGAAGATCCTCGACCGATTCCTCGATCGCAGGGCTGGTTTCCGGTGAAGCCGAAGTTGTATTGGCTCCTTTACAGGGAGGTAGTTTCATTGGTACGCCTGTTGCACAGGCTAAGTCCGGTAGCGGCACGACCGCCACGGCCTCCGGTACGACAGGCGATGCGGACGACGGAATTGTCGGTACGGAAATCGGCTCTGCAACATCGGAGCATGTTGGTACTTCATCGGCACGAGAACCAGCAGCCACAAGGGAAGACTCATCAGAAATACCTGAAAAAACGATAAAAACGTTAGAGTACAATTATTCATTCATAGGGCTTACAGCCCGTACACTATAAATCTGAGTGAAGAAACCCACGCGCTCAAAACCATACAAAATGAATACTCCGCTATGGGAGACCAACGCGCAACGCGGCCGAAATGCCCGAAGTAATCACGTTGTTTGGTCAACTCGGTCCCCATTCAAACATGTACAAAAAACTCGCGACCAAAATAAGACAGAGACCCAACGCGCTCCAAAAACAGGGTGCGTTGGCCCATTAGATTAACAGATTTACATTCTACCACCATATTTTTTTTCATAGACCTTACAGGGAGGTAAAGAATTAAAACTTATATTGGCTCGCAAGGAGATAAACAAAAACGGCAACTTACCCGGAACTGGATCCGGCCGAAAGATGGAATCAACCTCGGAGTCCTCGCGAGGCAGATGAGACAACCCGGAGGATTCTTGAAACCGTCCTCTTTCCAAGGAGGTATGTTAAAAGCTCGCATCCGACAACACGCCAACCCGATACTCTTGCATAATTCACGGATTCGCGGAGCATGATCCCAACGGGTACGACACCTGGCGACGCTACCACGACGAGATGAACATGTAAACCGCGAACCGTACAAGCAACACCGCCGTTGCCCTCGTGCACATACACTTCGTACTGCCAGGCATCCAGTCCCTCCTTCACTTTGCTCAAAATCGTAAATAGAGGAATATCAGCACCAGGTTCAACATGTTTGATAGTTACGAACTTCTTGATTGGACATTTTCTCAACGAAGATTCAAACGGACGTTTCCACGCCTTGTGTGTCTCCGGGGCAAACAGAGAGTAGTTCTCCACTCTTCGCTTACGGGAGACAGACGGCAGCCGAACAGAAGAAAAACTCCGCATCTTCGGTGTCTCCCGGGTGAAGACAGAGGGGACCGTCCGGTTAGGATATGAGACTCTTCCCTCACGGGAAACAGACGGCGTACCAAGAGACGACAATCTCTTCATTTTGGCAACAAACCCATCGATACGTTTCTCCATGACGAACCGAGAGCAAGAATGACGGCAGAGCGCTCAGTCTTGATTAATATAGCACTGGGTACAACCACGCAAGCGCAAGAACAAACACGTGACCAAAACACCGCCCCCTCTTGATCAACCAATTTTTTATTACTTTCTTCCTTACAGGCCATTAGTTGCATTGGTACGCAAGTAGCACAGGCTAAGTTTTAAAATTAAAGCATGTATTTAAATGTTGTAGCGCCCTCAATTGGAGTACAAAAAACCATTGAGCGCAACGCGCTGATATTTGCGAAGTTTTCACGTTGGTCCAACGCGCTTCGATAACAGGGTGTGTTGGTCCATTCTATTTATAGATTGTATTTATAGGCCTTACAGGCCGTACGCTAAAAAAAAATTGTCACGAGTTGTATTCCTAGGCATTACATGCCGTACACTCTAAACTACACGTTTTAATAGGGGTCGAGTCGACCATCCGACGCGGTTAATACAAAGATAAAATAAAAAGTGCGTCGGCGGTGTTCGACAAAAAAATAATAGACCAACGCGCAACAATAACACAGAGCGTTGCGATTACCAATACAGCATCTAGGATAAGGGCTTCTAGGGTTACCGTTAGGGTTACGGTTCAGGGTTAAGGTTAAGGTAACGGTTAGGGTTAGGGTTAGGGTTTCGAGTTAAGGTTAGCGTTTCGGGTTAGGGTTAGGGTTAGGGTTAGGGATAGCATTAGGGTTACAGTTTCGAGTTAGGGTTAGGGTTACGGCTAACGTTAGGAACAAGGTTAGGGGTTACACTTAAGATCACGGATAGGGTTAGGATTAGGGTTAGGGATAGCATTAGGGTTAGGGTTTCAAGTTAAGGTTAGGGTTACGGTTAACGGTAGGAACAAGGTTAGGGGTTACACTTAAGATCACGGGTATAGGTAGGATTTGGGTTAGGGTTAGGTTTAGGGTTAGGGTTACGGTAAAAGTAAGGAATACCAGTAAGAGTTCCGGGAACGATCAACCGTAGTTCTATTGGCTCGTAAGCTGGTAAAGAATTAAAATCACCTGACGTACCAGACAGAACCTGGGGTTCAAAGAGTGTAAGAAAAAGGGATCCGGAAGTCGCGAGTCCTTAGGGTCAATCAAGTCCGTACTTGTACACTTGTGACGTCATAAACAGACCTTCATATCAGATTCTTGCACGAGACACGTTGATGGGTAATAATTATAAATGTATACGTCTTTTTGTTGGTACGCCTGTTAAACAGGCTAGTAGACAGTATGCCTTATAGTATAACAGGCCAAACTACACTGTAAACTCCACTAACACTGAACCAATACGGATCCAAGACCATAACCATATATACACCAAGCAACTCCAAAAACACAAGCATCCACAGCCGCTCCCCACGTAAAACGTGCAAATCCTAATATACAAACCCTACGAAACAACAACCTACCATACCTACAGGCCCTAAAATCCTAATATAAACAAACAACAACCTACCATACCTACAGGCCCTAAAATCCTAATATAAAAAAACCCAACAACCTACCATACCTACAGGCCTTAAAATCCTAATATAAAAAAGACCAACAACCTACCATACCTACAGGCCCTAAAATCCTAATATACAAAAACAACAACCTACCACACCTACAGGCCCTAAAAACCTACATACCCTACGAAATACCGGGAGTATACATTTATAATTATTACCCATCAACGTGTCTCGTGCAACGCGGGGGGTCCCACGCGCCGACGCGCACAGCGCCTGGAGAGGACCCTCCCACAAAGGCAGCTCTATAGGGATTGCACTGACACACGTTGAGGAACCAGACTAAATTTCAAATTTCCATACATTCCTTACAGACCATAGACTGAAAAAATGATAGAGTAGGCTACAAAAACCCATTGAGTGGAAAACCCGACGCGATCCTAAAAGCACACAAAGGTATACTCCGCTATGAGACACCAACGCGCTCGATTAACGTACAAAATGTATACTCCGCTATGGTAAAAAAAAAACCAACGCGCAACGCGCCGAAATGCCCGAACTTATCGCGTTGGGAACGCCCACAAAAACTGTAAAAAGGGGAGGCATCCAAACCACCAACCATAGCAAATCTCAGGTTGGTGCCCTAGCTAAATCAGGTTCGTGGACTTCCGGATCTCTTGAAAAAAGAACTTTAAACCTCAGGTTCCGTCTGGTACGTCAGGTTGAGTAATCCCTCAGGATGTGTAATCCCTCAGCTTCTCACACCCGCCCCAGATTACCCAGGATAGTCGTCCTTCCTCGTGCTATCATGGCCTTGCAAGCTGTTACTTCAGAAACCAAAAATCCAAGAATTCTCCGCCAAGCCGCTCAAATTTCCAAGTTTTCATTTATAGCCCTTATTTGTATTGGCTCGTAAGGAGAGAAAGAAAAAAAAACACTAGAAAACTACACCACAGACAATAACACAAGGCTCAGTTCTCACCAGCACACCACCCATAAGGCAGTAGCCAATGTAACACATCACAGCCAGTTTTTAATCAACTTGTATTTATAGACCTTACAGGCCGTACACTAGGAAAATCATTGAAGAAATGTTAAAGGAAAAAACCCATTGAATGAAGAAAACCCACGCAGGGGCACCACCACGCCAACGCGATATAGACAGATGTCCGAACTAAGTACTGCGACGCAGATAAACAACTGCGTTGGCCCAACTCTAGTATCTTCACAATGCGAAGGACGGTGACTCTTAAGAAGATAGTATTTTGTATAGGCCTAGTGTTCTTACGGGACAAGCTAGTGGGCCTCTACCGTGGTATTTTTGTCCATAGTTATATTGGTATTTTTTGTAGGTACGCCAGTGGCTAATAGGTAAAACATTAATACAGCTAATTCACAATACTGAGGAACGACTTAGCTTTAGCAAATCTAGCCCGCCAACTGGAGGCAAAATACATCTTCTTCACACGAGCTTTAACCTCCGACGTCTCATTGACGAACACAGACATCATAAATTCATTCGACGATACCGGACTCCACTTCTTCATCAATACCAATAAGAACTCAACATCGTTTTCTTCCTCCGCAGGACGAGTCTCCACCGTATCGTTCTCCTCCTCCGCAGGACGCGTCTCAACCGTACCATGCTCCACGGCGTCTTCCTCTTCATCCACGTACAGACGCCCATTCTTCACCAGAGGAACAATCTTAGGGAAATTTGACCTCGGTTTCTTGATAGTTGTACTGCCTCGGGGAGGTAGTTTCATTGGTACGCCTGTTCCACAGGCTAACTCCTCCACGATGTCGTCATCCACATACGCATACTTCTTCCTGTAAAACTCAGACGTCTTCTTCCTCTTCATCCACGCGGCCGAACCCCGAAAGGCTGTAGAGGCCTTGACTCTCTTACACTCGCCCTTCTTCGTCCAAACAAGCTCATCTTCGTCCATCGCCGGACGAACCGTCTCCACCGTAGAAGCAACCTCACAGGGAGATAGTTTCATCGATACGCCAATTGCAGAGGCTAACTCGGTACGCCAGGGGCGATCCTCGCAAGACGGAGATCCGGTAACCGATCCATCAATGACCGGCTCATCTATTTCAATAGACCTTACAGGTCCTGAAACATCGGTACGAGACATGGTTATTGACACCGGCACTAGTACAGGAAAGATGTTTGCGGCACGAGAACCAAACACAGAATGAACCAGAGCACGCTCAGATTCACCGTATATACATTCCCAACACACAACCACACCCTACCTACGGCAGTAGTTTCTTTCGAACGCCTGTTCGGCGACGGAACGGCTCAGTTCAACAGACACACCACCCATAAGGCAGTGGCCAATGCACACATCACAGCCGTATGCCACAAACCCACCGTTGTTGTATTGGCTCCCTTACAGGGAGGTAAAGAATTAAACTTAATAGTTGTGTTCGCTCGTAAGGAGGTACTTTTTATTAATAGGCCTTATAGGCCGTACTCGTTAAACAAAAGGTTAATAACAGGGAAGCTAAAATTCGTTGATACGTTAACAGTAAAATAAACTCAACACGCTAACAACATATAATAAGAATTTCAAACAACTTTATACGACCACAAGCATAAACATTAAATAACAATAATACAAATACCACTGAAAGTAGACACAATTAGTTAATCACGGACACGGAAGAAGAGCAGGTCCAATATCAAGATCATAGTTCGTGATCAGCCTGATCTCCATCGCTTCCTTCAACAGACGATTGTACCGATGGCAAGAATACAACACTCTTGCAGAGAAGATATCGGCATCCCTCGGAGTCACGGGGATCGAAGAACCCGATACCGCCGACAACGGCAGACCACCGTCCTCCTTACCCTCCCGAACAGGTATCGAAGAGTTACTAGAAAAGTCAGATACGGTAGAGGACGACATACCGTCTTCCTTGGCCTCGTTGTACGAATTGGAGTACTCCGCCCCACGACCGCGGAAGAAACGAGACAAATCAGCGGCTTCACTGGGTGTGGGAGAATCACCGGACGGAATAGACGAAGCGGGAGAAGAAACCGGCGGGGTTTCGGGAAACGGCTGACCGCATTCAAAATCATCGGAATCCTCCGCGCACAGATCGACGACGGAGACTGACCTCCCGCACGACACCGACGAACCGGCCGTAGAATCGCCATCGCTTGACCACTCTTGCTTCACGAGATCGAAGGTCGCCGACGGAAGTTTGACGAGAAGATCCTCGCCCGATTCCTCGATCGCATGGCTGGTTTCCGATGAAGCCGCAGTTGTATTGGCTCCCTTACAGGGAGGTAGTTTCATTGGTACGCCTGTTGCACAGGCTAAGTCCGCCACGGCCGCCGGTACGACAGGCGATGCCGACGACGGTATTGTCGGTACGGAGATCGGCTCTGCAACATCGGAGCATACTTCAGGACCAATCGCACAGAATCACCCATTGAGTGAAGAAGCCAACGAGCTCAAAAGCATA
This sequence comes from Patiria miniata, assembly GCF_015706575.1. NCBI lineage: Eukaryota > Metazoa > Echinodermata > Asteroidea > Valvatida > Asterinidae > Patiria > Patiria miniata. The sequence continues at coordinate 5,851,254 of NW_024037065.1, read as the reverse complement.
CAAAATGAATACTCCGCAATACAAAACCAACGCGCAACGCGGCCGAAATGCCTGAACTAATCGCGTTGTTTGGTCAACTCGGCCCCCATTCAAACGTGTAGTTTAGAGTGTACGGCATGTAATGCCTATGAATACAACTCGGAACCAAAATAAGACAGAGACCCAACGCGCTACAATAACAGGGTGCGTTGGTCCATTCCATTGGCTACCTTATTATTTTTTCATAGACCTTACAGGTCGTACACTAGAAAATAAATACGCCTGTTGCACAGGCTAGTAACACTTGGGACAGAGGGGTAAAACAACTCAAACTTACCCGGAACTGGATCCGACCGGAAGATAGAATCCACTTCAGAATCTTCGCGAGGCAGATGAGAATACAGAAGACAACCCGGAGGATTCTTCAACAAGTCGTTCTCTTTCCAAGCAGGAATGTTAGCGGCTCGCATCACGCAAGAAGCACGAATAATACCAAAATTTAACTGACGCACCCGATAAGCATCACGCCACTTTGCCGGCCCTACCACAATCACATGAAGATGTACACCTCGAACCGTACAAACAACACCGCCTTTGGGGTCGTGCACATACACTTCGTACTGCCAGTTCTTCAGTTCCTCCTTGATTTTCCTCAATATCGAATACAAAGGAATATCAGCACCAGCGTCGATATGTTTGATGGTTACGAAACTCTTGAAAGGAGATTTTCCCACCGACGATTCAAACGGACGTTTCCAGGCCTTGGATGTCTCCGGAATGAACAGTGGGTTGTTTTCGGTAGATTTTCTCAACGACGATTCAAACGGACGTTTCCAGGCCTTGGGTGTCTCCGGGGCAAACAGAGGGTAGTTCTCGGCCATCCGCTTACGGGAAAGAGACGGCATCCGAACAGAGGAAAAACGACTCATCTCAGGTGTCTCCGGGGTGAACAGTGCATAGTTTTCGGCCGTCCGCTTACGGGAGACAGACGGCGTCCGAACAGAGGACAATCTCTTCATTTTGGCAACAAAGGCATCGATATGCTTCTCCATGACGAACCGAGAGCAAGAGTGACGGCAGAGCGCTAAGTCAAGGGTTTTTATATGTTGCATTTATAGGCCTTATTTGTATTGGCTCGTAAGGAGAGAAAGAATAAAAAAACACTATAAACCTAGCGCAAAAACAAACACGTGATCACTGACGTAACCAAGAAACAGCGCCCTCTATTATTATTGTGGCAATTATTGGCGCCTCCCCGCGCCGCCTGACCACTACTTAAACGACTTTGCAATTGCACCTCCCCTCACCTAATTGAGGTCCTATCCTCATTTCCTATCACCTGGTTGGTGCGTCCGCCAGATCCAATTGTCGTTCCCGCCACAAATGGTGTCAGAAGTGGGATATTTATGGGCATAAAAATCGGACAGAAAATAAGTGATTTCACCAACTCTTGTGAGCGTGAGTTTGCGAAGATTAACACCTCCAAATTGCACCTTCGCTATAGTGTACACTAGCTGGAGGCGTTATTTGTTAGCGTGTGATTCGCATTGCGTTGTGTGTATCGTAAATAAAATCTGTGCAGAACAATCATTTATTGTTTGGTGTAAATTATTTCTTTGTTCAGTTTGCAATTGCACCTCCGCTGGAGGCGCTATTGTCGCTGTGGTTACGGCAAGTACTAGTAAACTATGGCTAAGTAATGGAATAGTGTTGCTTTCCCCTCCTTTGGGAGGTGAGGCACAACAAGATGTGGCCACCGAAGTTACAGGTGAGCCCGATAAGGCTGATGTGGAATTGAGCAATCTTATGCAGCAGATAAAACTGCAAGAAACCGAACTGCAACGCTCCCTTGATGAGTTATCAAGGAGACGGCAGCAAGCTGGCAAGTCCTGAGCGGCTGATATAGAAACCTCGCTCGGTACGTTTATACAACCGGATGAAGAAGACCCGGAGATATTATTTGGGCGTGTTGGTGGGGCAGGTACCGGCACCCATCAGACGCCGGGCAACGTGTTGTCTTATGACACGTCGGCTCCTGTTGTTCCCGGACCAGAGGGTACCGGACGTGAACAGTTGGTGCACCACGGAAAGACGCTTCCGGGGGGTGCAAAGCAGAGGACTCAAGGGCTCAGTCCTCTGTGGTCAGAGAACGCCACTCTTGACGAGTCCACAAAAATGGGTGGAGGCCCATTGCCTTTGGTAAGGGGTGGACAAGGGTTTAATGAACCAGTCATTATGGGTTCAAACGGGGCGATCAGAGGACGTCCCAATATTACACCCCACCGGTTCGAGGGTAAGACTCCATGGAGGGATTATCGTCGCCATTTTGAGGCTTGTAGGATAGCTAATGGTTGGAACGATAATCAGGCGGCCGTGTTTTTGGCCGCGAGTTTAAAAGGCATAGCACTGAAGGTGCTTGGAAATCAGAATAAAGATGAGGGGCAACCGGCACTCCAGTACAGGGAGTTGCTAGGATTGCTCGAGGCCCAGTTTGGGCCGGGTCAGATGGTCGAGAATTACCTAATGGAGCTTAGGTCAAGAAGGCAGGCGATAGACGAGTCCCTGCGTGATCTCGGTCAGGCGATTAGAGAACTTGTAGTTCTTGCCTATCCAGAGTTTGATGAAGAGGGCAGAGATCGCCTAGCGCGAGCCCATTTTACTGATGCCATTGCGCGTCAGTCGATTAGAGAGGGAATTTTCAGAACTAGACCGAGAACCCTCGATGAAGCAATTAGAGCCGCCCTGGCCACAGAAAACGTCGAGAGGATGGAGTCACTTTGAGAAGACCCAAAGAAATTAAAGCATTGCCGGGCGAGTGAGAAGAACGAAGATCAACTTTCTAACCAGATTAAACGAGTTGTGGCTGCACAACTCAGGGAGTTTCACGACTCTAACAAGGGGGCGACAGGGATTCCCACAAGGGAGATGAACAATAAGGGGAATCAGCAGGTAGAAATGCTGATATGCTACAGATGCGGGGGGAAAGGTCACTTTGCCAAAGAGTGTCCCTCAAGAAAGCAGGCGGGAAACGAACGCCGGTCGACCCTGGGCCCCGAGGGAAGACCGCAAAACAAAACCGAGGGTCAAAGGGGGAATTTCCCCATGCTGAGATAGTTCAGCCAGCATCGAAGTATGTTAAAGAGCGCATGATGCAGGATTGTGTATCAAAACAAGGCCTTTATGTAAAAGGCTCAGTACAAACGATTGATGTTCAATTTTTGGTTGACACGGGTTCAACAGACACACTTATTTCGGGTTCCGTGTATTATCAAATCCCGGAGGACAAGCGTCCGATATTTGAGAAAAATGAAATCAATGTTCGACAGGCAAATGGAAGCCTCATGGGTAACATACTAGGCAAGGCGGAACTGGAGATACGAATTGGTTGTGTGTGCAATATTTGCCGACCTTCCTGTCCCTGCAATATTGGGCATGGATTTCCTGTTGCCGGCCAAAGCAGAGTTAAACCTCCGTTCACTTGTACTTAGTGTTGATGGAGAGAAAATAAAATGTAAGGACCAAGATGGTTCCTCATTCTGTTTCCGAGTAGTAGTTAGGAAACTACATCGGTACCAGCTGGACACGAAGTAATAGTGCCAGGCTGCGTAAAGACAAACGGAAAAGAAGTAGCGCTGGGCATGATTGAGCCAGCGGACACTGGAGGTGAATTATCAGAACGAGGATTAGTGCTCGCTAGAACACTTGTCCGTGCCGGACAAGATGTAGTGGGTTTGAGGGTGTTTAATCCCGGGACAAGTAAGTGTGTGCTCTGCTGTGGTACGACAGCTGGTATGCTTACAGAAGTAGATGAATGTGACGTAGAAGAAGGCCACCTCCAGGAGGTGTCATCAGAAGATGAAGGGGAGGTTCCGTCGCACCTCCAAGACCTCCTTGAACGGACAGTTAGTAATCTATTACCGCATTATCATGGTGAAGTTGAGAAGCTACTGTGTGAGTTTCAAGACATTTTCTCCAAAGGAGACAATGATATTGGCCGCACTGGGCTAGTGAAACATCAAATAGACATGGGAAACACCCGACCGATAAAACAGAGGCTGCGTAGACAGCTGTGATGTTTGGAACGGAATATGGACACGGATTTGAGAGTAACTGTTTTATTCAGGATCGCATGTGATACAGTTGCCTGGTCAAAGATATACAACAACAGAGGGCGCTGTTCAACTACACTACATTCACCCTCTTTCTTTAGATAAGTGGTTACAACACTTAAACTTGGAAAAGTGTGCCAGCGGATGATTTAAATGAAAAGTTGCAAAAAGGGTTTCTGCTTGAGTTAACTGAGTTTGTTAAAACATTTAAGATTGTTTTTATGTTGAGCACTGAAGGTCGAGTGAGATAAGTTTGGAAGTAATAAAATGAAATAAAATTTTCCAAATAAGAATGAGTCGTACGTCTCCTTTAATTTGAGTGTTTGAAAAGGATCTAAATAAACTTTTCTTTTCTCTCTTTTTTTTTTTTTTTTTTAACAAACTTGTAGAACTTGGAACTTTCTCTTGTTCTTTTTTTTTTAACACAACTCAAAATTCCTTTTTCTTTCTTGGAAACTTTCAACTTTAAAATTTTGAACTTTGAAACTGTTAAACTTTGAAACCTTGAAACTTCAGAAGTTTTTTTTTTTGGCCTAAAATTGGCTGAGAGTGTGATTTGGCCTATTCTTGTAGTTGGCATAGGTTTGATGCAAATGAGCAAATAAATTTTGCAGTCTGCACAGAGTTCACTGAACATAGTCCTTGAATCGCACTGGAGGCTTGCGAACTCGTGTGGATTGACGAAGACTGGACTTCAGTTTAGGACTATCCTCAAGAACTGCTGGAGATTTGACGAGAGATTGAGGATCTTGGGATGGCTGTGAATCAGTGACTAAAGGTATGTCGTCTGTAGGGTCATCACTGTTGTCATCTTCTAGGGTGTGGGGGTCAGGGGGTGGGGTTTGGACCTTTTTGAAGTGAGAGACGTTTCGTCTGGTTACTTTGTCTCCTCTTGTGGCTTTCACCATGTTTCCTCTTCTCATCGTGACTTGGAAGGGTTTGGGGTTGAATGGTGAGGTGTGTTTGGATTGTTTGGGTTGACGCACAAGGACTACGTCTCCTGTCTGGATGTTTGACGGTTTGGCAAAGAGGCGAGTGTCAGCGAGTGTCTTCATTTTCGATTTCTGCTGGGCATCTCGTTCTCGCAAGGAGTCATCGCGACTGAGAGACTGGATCTCTGGTAGCTCACATTTCAGCTTTCTGGAGTTGAGTGCTTCGCTGGGGGATAGGTTTGTTGAGGAATGAGGAGTAGCTCTGTACTGGCGAAGGAATCTATGTAACTGTTGTTTCCAGCTTACACCTTCAGTCTCGGCGATGCGTATGACTTTTCCTAGTGTTCTGTTTAGTCGCTGTACTTCTCCGTTTGCTCTTGGCCATAGTGGGGTGACTCGTCGATGTGTAAAACCAAGATATGATGTGAATTTTGCAAACTCATGTCCATGAAATGGAGGACCGTTGTCTGTCTTGACTATGTCAGGAATCCCTTGCCGAGCAAAGATTGCATCTAGCTTCGGAATGGTTGCTCTGGCTGAAGTAGAACTCACAATCTCAACTTCTGGGAATCTGCTATACTCGTCAACGACAACAAGTAAGTATTCACCGGATGCGTATGGGCCAGTGAAATCTACAGCAACTTCTTTCCATGGAGCGGAAGGTAACGGTGTCATCTTCAGTGGCTCAGGACGTTCTGCGCTGTTTGTCGTTGCTGCTTGGCATGGTAGGCATTGCTTCACTTTGTCTTCAACCATTCTGTCAATACCTGGAAACCAAACCTTCTCTCTGATGAGACTCTTAGTCTTGACGATTCCTTGGTGACTGGCATGTGCCAACTCGATAATGGTGGGTTGCAGGGATGCGGGAATCGTTAAGCGGTTTCCTCTCAGGATTGCACCATTGCAGATTGTAAGCTCGCTTCGAACTGGTTTGTATGGACGCATGTCTACATCATCCCAATCGTGTGACTTTCCGGATTGGATGGTTGTCATCAGTTTCTGCATGATGCCATCTTTTGCTGTTTCAGCACGGACGTCCTCTAGAGTTAGAGCTTTTGGGACTGCATTGTTACAGATGTAGTTTATGTAGTCTTCTGCTACTGACTTGTTAGGAGCTTGAGATCCGGGGTGTCTACTGATGAAGTCAGCTGGGTTTTCATCATCTTTTCCCGGCTTGTACACAATGTCACAGTCATATGACATTGTACGCAGTCGCCAGCGATCGATTCTGGCAGAAGTTGGCCTGCTGCTCTTGAAGATTCCAAGGAGAGGCTTGTGGTCTGTGATTATGCGAAAATGGGCACCAAAGACGTAGAGATGAAAACGCTCGACGGCCCAGACCACTCCTAGCATCTCACGCTCTGTTTGGGAATATCTGGATTCTACATCTGACAGTGTACGACTGGCGTACGAGACAATCTTTCCATCTTGTGACAACATTGCGCCTAGTCCTACTGGACTTGCATCCACGATGATATCTGTCGGTTTGCGAGGGTCAAAATACACCATGACATTTGTGTTTGTCAGGATACTTTTCAGTTCGTTGAATGATGAGATTTCCTCCTGCTCCCACTTCCACTTGGAGTCTTGATGGGTAAGGGCGCGAAGGGGGCTAGTGACCGTTGCATAGTTGGGGATGAATCGTGAGACATATGATGCTAACCCGAGGAAAGACTTGACTTCTTTGGCATTCTTGGGGGGTGTTGCATTGATGTGGGCCTCAATTTTCTTTGGGTCTGGTGCGATGCCATCTCCACTGAACGTGTGTCCGTAGAACTTAACTTCTGGTTGTGCGAACTTGCATTTGCTCTTGTTCAGTCTGGCGTTGTGGCTCTGGAGTCTGTCAAGAACAGCTTTCAGGTTTCTATCGGCGTTCTTTCTAAACTTCGTTTCTTTCTTCCAGCCACCTCTCTGGTCTTACTTTATAACACTCTTATTCTCCCGTATCTAAATTACGGTAATATAATCTGGGCGCGTACCAGCAATAATAAACTGAACGCTTTGGCTGTCGCACAAAAAAGGGCCATTCGCATTTGCACTCTATCGCATCCTCGGGACCACTCTGCACCTCTCTTTGCACATCTACGCACCCTCACTCTTACTGAGATCAACAAATTGCACACTGGGATCTTTATGTACAAATTTACTAACAATCTTCTCCCTCGCACATTCTCCTCATACTTCACCTCAGTTCATGAAATTCATGATTATTCAACAAGATCCCGCAATAATCTGTTTGTTCCCTTCACTCGCACCTTGTATTCTATCAACACCCTTCGGTTTGACGGTCCTCGTTTATGGAATGCCATCCCCAATGACATAAGAACGGAGTCGTCCGTGGGTCGATTTAAGATCTCTTATAAACGAGTCCTCCTCTCCCATTATGTTACATAGTTTTATTTCTCTCCTTTATATCTCTCCTTTATTTCTCTCCTCTATTTCTCTCCTTGTTTATTCACGTTTGAAGTCGTCATCGGTTTTTGAATTGATAATTTTTGTTCGTATTTTTTTTGTTTTTTTGCCGTTAGCTATCGTCGTGTAATAAGTCTTTTGTCTTGTCTGTCTCGTCCGTGTGTCGTTATCATGTTGTTTTTCTGTTGTTATTGTTGTCTGTAAGGGCTGTTTCCTACAAGCCTCGGCTTACTTAAACAGCCCATACTCCTTAGTTTCTTTTGTACATAAATCGAAATAAGTTTAACATTTCTTCATAGCGTATCTTACTGGTATTAATTTTTTTTTTGAGACATATTTATTGATTTTGTTATCTTGTTATTTACCAGATTTCTTTTTTAATTGATGGATGTATTCTCTAAAGGAGTATGGAATAAATGTTTTCTTGAATTGAATTGAATTGAAATCTTTGCCGTAGACAAGAATGTCGTCTGATACATTCCTGCATCCACTCAGGCCAGTAAGAAGTTGTGCCACGGCTGACTGGAATATCTCAGAGGCAGCGTTGATACCAAACATCAAACGCTTGTAGCGGAAGAGACCGACATGGGTGCTGAAGGTTGTGATGTTGCGGCATTCTTCTTCCAGTTCAAACTGGTGGTAGCCTGCTGTCATGTCTAGTGTGCTGAAGACTGTACACCCATTGAGGTCAGTGATGATGTCATCAAGGGTAGGCATGGGGTGTCGTTCTCGTTGGACTGCGCGATTGGCTTCTCTCATGTCGACGCAGATTCTGATCTCACCTGAGGGCTTTGGAACGACAAGAATTGGGCTCACCCATAGGGTAGGACCGTCAATTCTCTCTATGATGTCTGCATCTTCCAGTCGCCGGAGCTCACGCTCGACATCTTTGCGTGTGTGGAAGGGTATGCGACGATGCTTTTGTTGCTTCGGTTTTACGTCAGGGTCGATGTGAAGAGAGATCTTGACATCTTTGATTTTCCCAATGCCAGAAAACAAGTCGCCATACTGCTGCATTATCTGATCATGTGTCATGGCAGTGGCGGTTGGTGGTCGCTGTGGCTGATCTGGTTGGAGGTTGCAGGTTACATGGTTTGCATTGAGGGAGATCAGCTTGAGTTGTTTGGCAGTTGCGAAAGATAGCAGGTTGCAACTGTGTGTGTTGACAATGTGGAACTCGGTAGAGCAAGAGTTGGGACCGACTCTTACTTCAGCTTCGATGACACCTAGCACTGGTAGGGGTGTATTTGTACCGTAGGCGAATACTCTGGAAGTATAGCTTTTCGTGTCTTGAGTGTCTGCCCTCTACTTCGAAGGAGATCAATGGATTTGGAGTCTAACACGTTGACGGATGCTCCTGAATCTATCATGGCAGACAGGGTAGTGTTGCCGATGGTCATTTTGCAGGTAGGTAGATTAGCAACATGAATGACGTAAGCGCTGCCACGTTGGTTGGCGAAGATGTAGTCATTGTCAGAGTCATCTTGTTCTATGACGTTGACTTTCGCTGATGCTGATCGGCATACGGAATCACAGTGTCCGATTTTTCCACAGTTTCGGCACTTTTTTCCTTTCGCTGGACAGGTTCCAGTATGGGGATAGATTCCTCCACAAAAGTAACAGGTACGGTTGGGGCGTGGTGGTTGATTTTGGCGTGGTGGTTGGCGGTGCCTGGACTTGGATCGGCCTCGGTTCTGTGATGCATTTCGCTGTCGGGGAGGGCGGGGCTTGAAGGACCTGCTTGTGTATGCCTTGTCACGTCTGGTTCTGCCATCATCGGACTTTGTGATAGCATTTGTTGTTTCAGCTTTCCCTGCTTCTACAGCGTCAGCTTCTCGTTCGCTTGTCTCGAGGGCACGACCACTGGAAAGTAAGTTTTCCAGTGTCATTGGTTCACGCAGAGCACGTCTTCAGAGGCGTTGTGATTGGCAACTGAGGATGATTTGTGCACAGATTTCTTTGTCGACATCCTGGAACTCACACGTCTGTGCAAGTTGACGCAGTCGAGTATGGTACGTATCGAGAGTTTCAGTTTTGCCCTGTTTGGCCTGCCTGAACTGATATACCTCGTAGGCTATGTTATGTCGAGGATTGAATTATTTTGTCAGGTGCTCAGTTGCTGACTTGTAATCATCTCCGACATCCTTGAGTGTTTCAAACACTTCATCAACATCTGTACCCGCATAGTGTAACAGTAGTGCACGTTTTCGATTGTCATCTTTTATGTCCATGGCCACCATTAGCCGTTCAAATCTCTGGAGCCATTTCTTCCAGCGAGGACCAGCATTAGCATCTTGATGAATGTCAAATCTTGGAAAAACAGGTAGCAGTGTCATGCTTTACGATAGCGATATTCAACGAGCACTGTGAAACTGTCGAGATAATGTTCTGTACAGCGTTGGTGTAACAGAGTTCACGTTGACCAGTTACGGTATGGATTTACAGTTCTGCTTTCCGATTATTTCTTCAAAAGAAACGTTATATTCAACGAGTGTGAGACTCACCACGTTGATACTGGTTGATGCAATGGATTGCTGGATCAGTTTTGTGTTAGTTCCATCCGTCCTCGTCGCCAATGTGATGTTTGAAACACTCAAGGATGTCGGAGATGATTACAAGTCAGCAACTGAGCACCTGACAAAATAATTCAATCCTCGACATAACATAGCCTACGAGGTATATCAGTTCAGGCAGGCCAAACAGGGCAAAACTGAAACTCTCGATACGTACCATACTCGACTGCGTCAACTTGCACAGACGTGTGAGTTCCAGGATGTCGACAAAGAAATCTGTGCACAAATCATCCTCAGTTGCCAATCACAACGTCTGTACAGCGTTGGTGTAACAGAGTTCACGTTGACCAGTTACGGTATGGATTTACAGTTCTGCTTTCCGATTATTTCTTCAAAAGAAACGTTATATTCAACGAGTGTGAGACTCACCACGTTGATACTGGTTGATGCAATGGATTGCTGGATCAGTTTTGTGTTAGTTCCATCCGTCCTCGTCGCCAATGTGATGTTTGGAACGGAATATGGACACAGATTTGAGAGTAACTGTTTTATTCAGGATCGCATGTGATACAGTTGCCTGGTCAAAGATATACAACAACAGAGGGCGCTGTTCAACTACACTACAACAGCCACCATGTAACCAGGAAGAAATCTCAAGGCAGGTCAATGACCTTCTTGACCGGGAAATAATTGAAAAGTCGGACAGTCCTTGGGCATCTAATGTTGTTCTTGTAGCAAAGAAAGATGGTTCCAAACGGTTTTGTATTGACTACCGGGGTCTGAACCCTGTTACCATAAAGGATGCGTACCCAGTTCCTAGAATTGATGACACCCTTGATGCCTTATCCGGGGCAAAGTGGTTCACAACCTTAGACCTTTCTTCTGGGTACTGGCAAGTTGAATTAGACGACGAAGCTAAGCAAAAGTCTGCATTTGTTGTGAGAGGGGGGTTGTATAGTTGGAAGGTTATGCCTTTCGGCTTATGTAATGCCCCCGCCACTTTTGAAATACTCATGGAGCGAGTGGTCGCCGGCCTTCAGTTACAGACACTATTAGTGTACTTGGACGATGTTATCGTCTATGGGAAAACGGTTGAAGAAGAACTGACCCGATTGAGGGAAGTTTTTCACATATTGCGATGTGCAAACCTTAAGTTGAAACCTGCCAAATGTCACATGTTTAAGAGGTGTGTAAAGTATCTCGGCCACCTGGTGTCAGAGAATGGCATCGCAACCGATCCCGACAAAATAGTGGCGATCAGAGATTGGCCGACCCCTACCAACGTTAAAGAAGTGAGAAGTTTTGTAGGTCTCGCCTCCTACTACAGGCGATACATAAGAGGTTTTGCTGACATAGCGAAACCCCTTCACCGACTTACTGAAAAGTCCCGAGAATTTGAATGGGACGAAGATTGCGAGAGGTCCTTTCAGACCCTTCGGAGGCGCTTGCAAGAGGCGCCCATTCTTGCTTACCCCAAACCTACGGGGCAGTATATAATTGATACAGACGCAAGTGGGGTTGGTATAGGTGAGGTGCTTTCCCAGATTCAAGATGGGACGGAACGGGTAATTGCTTATGCCAGCCGAAGTCTATCAAAGCCAGAGCGCAATTATTGCGTAACTCGCAGAGAACTCCTTGCAGTAGTGTGTTTCTTAAAGAACTTTAAGCAGTACCTGTATGGAAACAAAATTATCGTCCGAACTGACCACGGCTCCTTACGTTGGTTGACTAATTTCCGGGATCCGGAGGGTCAACTCGCTAGGTGGCTTGAGGTTATCGGCGAATATGACTACTCGATTATCCACAGGCCGGGTCTGAAACATGCTAATGCTGACAGTCTCTCCAGACAACCCTGCCGCCAATGCGGTATGCGACCAGACAATCTGCTGGAAGATGTAGATTCTGCAACACCTACTGAAGCTACTGAGTCACAGGTTCGAGTTGTGAGAGCACAGCCAAGTGTGACGTGTGAGGTTGTCAGAAAAGGCACAGTTAGAAGATCAATCCATGGCATGGATTATAGAAGCCAAAGAAAAAGCTACCGGTAGACCGGAATGGGATACCATTGCCCTGAAATCAGTAGTGGCAAAGACGTACTGGTACCGTTGGGACCAATTGAGAGTCTTGAATGGGGCACTCTTTCGCAGATGGGAAGCTGGTGAAGGTAAAGGTGTGCAATGGCAAACAGTGTTGCCAAAAGGACTACGAGAAAGTGTTATGTCTGAATTGCACGGAGGCGCCACCAGTGGCCACCTGGGATTTTGGAGAACATTTGCCCGATTGACTCCCCGTTATTTTTGGTATGGGATGGGCTCAGGCCGATCTCCGCTCACATATTCGGCAATGTGACCGGTGTGCGAGGAGGAAGTCGCCACCAAAGAAAAGTAGGGCCCCTTTGGCAGCAAATCCAATGGAGAGGGTTGCCTTGGATATTGTAGGCCCCTTACCTGAAACGGCAGATGGCAATCGATGGATACTAGTAGTTGGTGATTATTTCACCAAATGGGTCGAGGCTTATCCACTGGTCGATACCACGGCTGAAACTGTTGCCAAGACGCTGGTCACACAGTTTATTTGTAGACTAGGGGTCCCGACAGAATTACATTCTGACCAAGGGCGAAATTTTGAAGCGGCTGTGTTCTCAAGTGTATGTAAAATCTTGGGCATACATAAAACAAGAACCACCCCGTGCAATCCCAAATCGGATGGATTTATCGAACGCTTCAACCGAACACTAATAAATAAGGTCGCCACCATGATTGAACCAAACAAGCGCCAACGAGATTGGGACGTACAACTGCCGTACGCCACCTTTGCATACCGCTCTACTCCCCAGGAGAGAAACGCCATTCATGATGATGATGGGCCGAGAAACGTCCCTACCAATAGATCTCACCACAGAAAATGCCCCACGAGAGGCCAATGATGAGGCGGATTATGTAGAGGAGCTCCGACACAGAATGCAATGTGCCCACGAGCGAGCACCTCGGGGCTAGCGCAAGACGACAGAAGAAAGTATATGACCGTCAGGTCGGTGGTAAGTGCCTGCAAGAAGGTGATTTTGTTTGGCTATTTAATCCCGCCAAAAAGAAGGGCGTTTGCCCCAAACTCGTAAGCCATTGGGAGGGTCCCTACTTGATCCTTTCCAAATTGTCGGATGCTGTTTATCGAGTACAGAGGAATAAACAAGCAAGACCAAAGGTCGTACATTATGACCGTCTCAAAATGTATGAAGGGGAGCCAATGAAGGCGTGGAACCAGACCCAATGCACATTGAAAGACACTGGCGAGCGGTTAATTGACAACCCTGCCCGAGAAGATCAGTGTGGTAACTCTGAGTCAGATCAGGGAATAACCAATGTTATTGACCCTGATAATGGGGTAGAACAAACGGAAATTATCCGGGTTACTGGGGAAAATGAAACCCCTGCCGAAGTGGACGGGTTAATTAGCCCTCATAGGGTGGAAATGCCAACCCAAAGCAGGAGAAATCCCAAGAGAACCCACAAGGTACCCGTAAGGTATCGATAAGTGTAATAATTGTACATATTTCTGTTCATGTTTCTCATTTTAGAATGGCCCAACGAGCGCCAGATGATCTCGATCCTAGCCGGCTTTTAAAGTGCCGAAGAAATACCAAGGTGTTCTTACAGAGGCGCAGCCTCTACAGACATATACAGGCAGCCCATTGGCCACCCCTGGTAGCCTCCTGCCTCCGCTGCTCCTTTTAAGAGCAAAAGGAGGGACAACCTCAGGCGCCACTACCGCCGAGTGCACCCCTCTCACCTTGACGACCTCGGAGGCATCCTGATGAGCCTTGGCGAGAGCAACTCCGAGCCGTCACCATCAGCCACCAACCAACCCAGAAGTGGCATAAGGCGCTGGGGTGCTGAGCCGCCATTGGGCCAACCCCGGATGGTTCCTCCATCTGTCTCTCCAAGGATGAGGGCGACCCATGCTAAGGAGTAACCCATGGCGGTGGAGCCTGTCCCCTGTGCGATGGCTACGCAGCCCTCCTTGACCCTCAACGATCTGCCACCAATCAACGAAGAAGCCCTAATCTTATCACCGTCGCCGTCCATGAGCCTTTTCATGGACGAGCTTGACATCGGGGCTATGATCACAGCACCTCCCGTGCCAGCCTACACAGCATCCCCCGTGCCAGCTGCTGCCACAGCACCTCCCGTGCCAGCCTACACAGCATCGCCCGTGCCAGCTGCTGCCACAGCACCTCCCGTGCCAGCCTACACAGCACCTCCCGTGCCAGCCTACACAGCATCCCCAGTGCCCACTGCTGCCACTGCGCCTCCAGCCCCCCTCGGTGGCAAGCCATTGGCCTTGCTGAAGTCCCAGCAGGCTCATCACCCCGAGTCCTCCGATGACAGCGACGATAGTACTGCTGAGGATGCTGCAGACACCGATGCACCAATTCCAATATCTTCGAAGGCTGTCACTACCGTCAAGAAGACCTTCTTGGAAACGGCCCTGGAAGGGAGGGTGACCAAGGTGACAGAAACATTGAACAAATACTACCGAAGTGGAGATCTTAAGCAGGTCCGTAGGGTCCAGGTTTATGAGATCACCAAGTAGATAGCAGCTAGACGTCTTCTTCACCACCCAATGAATTGTGGACAGTTAATATTAATTAGTCAGTTGTGTTTTGATTAGCAAGTGTTTAACTGCGTTATATGAAAGTCTTTGGAAGTTTTCACACACAAAGCCCCAAATGTGTATTTTCGTGCATAAAATAATTGTACCGAATATTGCTATGCTCGTAAACTAATTTAGTGAACTGTTTTCGGCCTTATTAAACAGGGACCGTTCAGGCCTCGAATGGGGCTGTGTAACGGAAATTAGTTTACTCACGTTGAAGATTTTCGCCTTGTAATTTTTGTACTTAAGTGTATACTTCTGCCGCGCGTAATAGCAAGCGCGTGAAGCGCCTTGTTGGGCGCATTGTCATTTCACTTGTGCAAGCAGCGCGAAATTGTGCGCTATTGGGCGCGTGTATTATTGGGCGCCGCTTATCTGGAGTTTGGGCGCGTCCGTATTTCCTTATGTGTACATGGCGCATGTTTGGGCGATTTTTTTATAGCTGCGCTGTGGCGCGAAGTTTAAGTTGGTTGCTAAGTACAGTCTAGTTTAGGGTCACTTGCCGGGTTGCTGCCGACAGTGCCACATCGAATTTTCTATTGTGTCAGCCCATAGTCAGATAGTACCAGTGTATAGTCTACCACTTCTGGGGATTTTTCAAGGACCTCGTCTTAACCGGTAAGAACATTTATTTCTAGAAACGAACTTTATTGTTACCTGTCAGTAAAAGAAGGATTCTAGGCAATAATTTGTCCTGCTTTGTGACTGATTTTAACTGCAGATAGGCCTAGGCCTAATCGGACACCTCCTGCGGGTCCGATTGGCCAATTTCACTTGCACCTCCGGAGGGAGAGCGCTAGTATTTTACTAGTAATCTTATTGCTCTGGTATATAACCTGAGTTAATTAGCTCAGAAACTGAGCTAGTCGAAAGTAAGTTAACTGCATTCTGTTCATTGTTATTGTTTCCCTTTTATGAATTGTTGCGGACCGGAATAAATGTATTCCTTGTTTTGTTGTTCATTCACATCGTGTCCAATTGTTTATTCACTTTTGTCCGTCCAATTGGCCCATAAATTAGGATATATTTTCCTAAAAACGAATGTCCCCGCAGATTATACTTAGCCGCTCAAGTGTAATTTGTTATAATAAATAATTATCGTGGCAATTATTGGCGCCTCCCCGCGCCGCCTGACCACTACTTAAACGACTTTGCGATTGCATCTCCCCTCACCTAATTGAGGTCCTATCCTCTTTGTAAATGTGACTTGCCACTAAGTTGTTATAGCGCCCTCTCTCGAACACCAACGAACAGAGGCATTGTCTAAATTTCCATGGAGGTCGCCATCTTGAGCAACGTTTTGTTTTAGTTGCGATAGAAACGTAACAAGTCGTCAGAAATTACCAATTTGCGTCAACTACAAATCCAGTGCACGCAAGGAGGTAATCTACACCATTCTTATTGTCATACGAGTTTGGAAATGGGAAATTTGGTGTCTTTATTTGTGTTTTGCTTGGGCAAACCTGCCCTAAATTGTACGCACATGTGGAGATACATGACCCTGTAATTTTGTATGTTTATTAATGACTGTTAGTGTTAGTTGTTTACATGTACTTAATGCTTTTGTAACTTTGTTCTTTGTTACTATACAGTTTTCACGGAGCATTAAGGGAGCATTTCGGGAACTGTGAGGAGCCTTTCTAGAGTCCTTTAGGAGCTTTAAGTTTGAAGAGCTTTATAGGAGCTTTTGGGAATTTGCGAACCTAGTTTGGATGTACATTCTGTGATATCCAAGAAGTACCATGAGAACAATGACCCTAAACGCTTCAGTCGAGACCCTTGTGTTTTGTGCTTGATTTATTTGACTTCATTAGACCTCGATCCATTCAGCACACTTGCGAACCCCCCCCCCCCCCCCCTAACGGCGATACAACTGAAATTAAGGATTGAAACGACGACGATGAACATGATGAAAGTTACCCTGCGGGTGCGAGTGCCGACCGTTACACTCTTTATTTCCTATCCCCTGGTTGGTGCGTCCCCCAGATCCAATTGTCGTTCCCGCCACAATATTCAGTTGTGCTCCAAGACCATTGTTACAATTCAAAGTATGGTTGCACCAGCCCTACATCTGAACTGTTCCATGTCACCACAAACTAGTTGTAATAGAGTCTTTGCATGCTAGCCATCTTGGACGTAAAGTGCTTTTCAAATTTGTTCCCCAGGGATAGGCACCTTTTCAGCAGGCCCTGTTAAAAACAAAATACTTGATGGTTGCTCTATGCTGAGTGTTTATAAATTATGTTACTAATGTTAGAGTGGTATTTGTTCTCTATTTAATATCCATTCTCTATGTGACTGTATTCACGTCAGTGTGGTTTCATACTCTTAATGTTGTTAACCATTTCCAGCTATGTATAAAGTAAATGTAAGATGAACTTTCAATAAAAATAATTCTATAAAACGGAAATGGAAAGTGACAGTCGGCCACAGAAAAAAAAATCACCAAACTTAACAGTCCATGTGCGTCGAATTTTGGGGAGTCACCTTACTCTCTCTCCTCCCCCCTCAATTCCTAACACTGACATTTTGGCATTTATTTAAATTATTGTTTAAAGACACTGAAATCGATATAGTAATTTACATATGGATGTTCACATAATTCACATATGATGTTCAACAGTGTGTGAAATATATGGAAATGTTTGCCAACTTCTAATGAATAATTCACTTCTGTTTGTGAAGGTTTTTTTTTTTTTAACTAATGGCTAACAGGTTTGTTTTCAAACAGATTTTTGCAAATCTCTTCAGTGTTAAAATGTTTTCATGTTTTGTGCATGCAAGAATGAAAGCCTTGTCTTGTGATTTATGAAATGTTTAACATAACATTTTAGGGGATGCGGATAATAGTGTAACATTAGAAATGTTGAACACCATTCCAAAATAATTTGGAAAAATTGAACGTTCCACAGTTAGTTGTTCCATGATTGACATCATTTATTGCATTACTGCAAATTACTGATTCAGCTAAAACTTGTAGAGATGGATAAGGGTTTGTATTACTAATGGAATATGGAAATAAAATTGCTTTAACTTTCGCAAAAAGACATGTATTGCATTGTGTCCGTCATTGAAAAACAACGCACGAATCAAAATATAACATACACGTACATGCGTGCAATACGCACACTGAAAATAGTCCCTGTGAACGGCTTGTACACCCCTTTTTGAAAATGGACGTGTCTGCGCGCGCCACACAGGAATCCATGCGCACTGTGAATTTAAACATATGGAACTGTTTGTCTCATTCCTTCTTTGGGATAGCCGATAAAGGGGGCTATTTATTTGTACAGCGCTCACCCTGGATACGCACTTTTATCCAATCAGGAGTGACATTTAGTGCGCGCATCACGCGCGCGTTCATGGAGACGTAAGAACGTGTCGATGGATTTGGCATGTAAACAGACCATTACAAACTGTTTGTACATGGCGAGTCGCAACATGAACAGCAGTATTAAACTTTACTAAGTCAGTGATTGATTACGTGAAGTGCGTGTGGAACAGTTTTTGTCGCAGCAATTGCGTTTATCCCTTGCATGTGTGTATTCGCCGTGTGTGTCAGTACAAGTCTACCATCGCCTGATCGCGCGAGCGCGCGCGCGCTGAGTTGTTACTTTTGTAACAACACAGTGGTGGAGCGTAGCAAAATGAAGTTCGCCGTATTTTAGGGCGGCCAAAGGACTGATGAGTAAAAAAATATTTGTTTGGTCCTTGGTACGGGGTCTTAGTTTTACCAACTGCATTGAACGATCGATCAAAATGAAGCTTACAAAATCCTCTTTACAGTGCCAAGTGTGAATTTATTACTTGAAGTAACGGAGCGTCATGAATTCTGGAACTTTCAGTGCAGTGCGCACACTGCGGTAGCCCGCCGGTCACGCTGTCAATTACGTGCAAATCTCCGTAGCTCATTCTGCTGTTAGTCAAAATGTGCGTGTTGTCACAAGTAGGAAAATGTACAAGGTACGGATGTATGGTTGTTCATTTTGTAAAACTTTTCCTCCAGACTGTTTAAGTAATATATTTTCTAGTTTAAACTCGGTGTGCATTAATCTGAAAGTCTTGGAAACAGTCGTGAGGCCGTCTTTTTCTTTGCTTTGTGTAGAATCACTATGGAGTAGAGCGCGTCGTGTTCATGCCACTACATGTACACGCGCGTGGTTGTCTATGGAAGATGCGACTTAACTGTTTGTAATGCGAAAACGTGCGTCGAAACCACCCATTTTTTAATACAAATTTGAGTCATCCATTTATTCCAAGACAATTTACTTGTAAAATAAGACCCACACAGCCTTCTTGGAAAGCCGGCGAGCTAATTGACATCGAGGAAAGTGCATCAATTTCCGATAAATTTGAGTGTTTCCCGACCTTTCATTAGTTTCAGCGACGTTACTCCGTGCATCCGCTCTGCGTGTGTCGTCAGATGGTCACTTCCATTCTACTCTCGGGTGGATAGCATTAGCTCTGCTCCAGCACGCATACTTAGGCCTAGCCTAAGCCTAACAAAACAGGCCCTAGGACTATGAAAAACTTGTCAAAGCTTTTACATTGTGGAGCATGCCAGATAATTTCAATGAAACCTCATGTGAAAATGAGTTGGCCGTTTAATTTTCTTAAAATAAATCCTTGAAAGAAATGAAACAGTCCATATGACCAAATATGGTAATGGGATGTCCCCGAAACGCGACCGACGACACGGAACGGTGAACCTCTTTTGAGAGGACGATGTACTTACATAAAATTTGCATATTGACCTTTTATTGAAATATTAATCGAATATTCACGAGCCATTGTTTCATAAGCCGCGTGAACAAATTGTATAATGAGGTTCAATGGGTCACGACACGGCGCGGAAGATAGTGTTGTGATTTGCTTGAACAAAGACCCATAAACATTACGCGTGTTTTGGTTAAAACATTTAAGTCGAACTTCAAGCATACATGTACTAACACAAAAGTTTCACAGTTTGTTACAATTTTGTCACAAAATGATCTTGAATAACTGTAGTTTCAGATACCGAGTGAACAAATTGTGCGGAGTACTTGAAATGAGCAGCATACAGTGATTTAAAAATGACAAAGCATTCTCGGCATCGAATTCTACACGCCTATCTCTGTTTCGTCGTTGGCGGCGCCCTAAATGAGACAATCAGCTCCATATGAGTGTTTTAACCTAACACATTCATATGCCCGACTTGCTCGGGCCAGCCATAGTAGAAACGATGGAAGGTGGCGGTGACCTAGCCAAGAAAGGCTTAGTGTTGGCCAGATCTCTGGTTGAAACTGAAGTCGATCTTGTTCCGCTGCAGGTCTTCAGTCCCGGGAGAAAAGAGAAACACAAGGAAGAAGTTGCCCCTGTATTTGCAAGATTTGTATGAGAGAGGCACAGCCAATGTAGAGGCCAAGTTCCATGGTGACGACCGGGAATGTCTGATAGACTTCCAGGATGTGTTTTCCAAGGGTGACCATGACACCGGTCACGTCACACGGACGTAGTCAAGCATCAGAACATCACATAAATACTGGTGATACTAGGCCAGTGAAAGGGCGGGTGAGGCGGTATTCGCACCTGCACAGCAGGAGATCCAGAATCAAATAAGTGATCTGCTGAACCAAGAGTAACAGAAATGGCACTAAGAATGCATCAGAAAAAGCCTCAAGTATTGTACTTTATACACATCAGAATAACCGTATGTCAATAAAATAAGCCGAAAAATTGTTCATTGGTTTGCCATGTGCTGTCAACATATATCTGAAATTCTCTCAGCTTTTGGTGATAATAAAAGCTATCATAGCTCTCTGCCTAATCATACTTCTGCTCACGAATATGGAAATTTGCATGAGCGTAAAAATGGCGCCAAACACCCTCGGAAATGATAAAACGAAAATTTAAAATAGGGTTTAATGGGACACAATGTTACATTCTAATGGTATTAAAAAATACATTGCATGGGCCCCACGAAGATGTTAGTCACACTCTGATGTAGAGGTGCTGGAGTTGGAATCTGAATGAATTAAATCAGTATCATCTGCATCTAGATCTGAACCTTCTGATGATTCGTTACTTTTATCTGCCGTCAGTTCAGTCTCGCTCTCATCACTGTCGCTCTTTTCGGGTACCTCATCCTCACTCGTCAGAAAGATGTCACCTAAGATATTGGAAATTAAATCCCATATTTTGCTGGCATGGTTTCTGTTGAAAAACGGAAATCTAGCTTTCAGATCTTCCACGGACCTTATAGTATGACAGTCCCTGACAATGTTATCTATTAGTGACAATGCTAACCCACTTGCCATGTCAGTACCTCCATATAATGCACAGGCCTCTCCTTGGGGCAGAGAGTCTCTATATTCAACTATCTGGTGATTGACTTCCTGCCTATTTAGATCAGTCACCTTCCGAACGGTAACACTGGTGGGATCTTTTGGCTCCATCAGAGTTGCTATATTCTGTAAACATTTCTCTGCCCATCCTGAACCGACTAGATCTTCTGCTGCACAGATGTCACAGCAAAATGTTTTATCCACAGTGGAAGTCGGAGAATGTCCATAGTGTTCTAACAAATATTTGCGCCGGCATTCAGTAGTCTTCATATAATCTTTCATATTCTGATCTACTCAGCAGACTTTGAAGCAATGTGGGTATAACAAGATGATTGCATGGCTCTGCTCTCCGTCTCGCCCAATTCGTCCACTTTCTTGAAAGTAGCTACTGAGATCCCTTTTGATGAGATTGGCAGAAAAAAATTACTTGCCTGCATTCATGACGACACTGTTTCAGTTCTTCCATGAGCCATGCAAACTGGTCCTCTTGAGATTTTGCTGATGTAGTAATGACAGAGTACCTTATGTTTGAACGCTCTGGTGAAACCTCAATATTGTTGGAATCAGATGGCCGTCAATACCATGAGTGGCACAGAACTGGGGATGAGTGATCTGAGCTCAGCAAGTCTGCTGTAACATTCTCAGAAGGCTTGTACTTTTCCAGAGCTGAGATCGTTATACAGAGACAGAAATAAAATGTAAAGAGAAAAAAGAAAATAAGAAGAAATGGAATAGTGCTTTAATAAAAAAGTATTATCTATACAATTATGTTTAATGTACTAACCATTTAGCCACACAATGTCCCTCGTCGACAAATAGGCCACATATGTTTTCCTGATATGTTTCACTTATGAGGAGTTCTCTGCCGAGGGGGCCTAGAAGAGTCTCCGGGCTGGCAAAAACGATGGAAAATATTCGCCATTCAGAAGTTTTGCTTTATCAGAATTCTGTCTCATTAGGTCTCCCACGTAACCAGCATGGATGCCATTGTCATTTAATGATCGCACTTGGTCGCACATCAGAGCGACCAAAGGGGAAATCACAACGGCAATCGATTTTTCCTGTCAAAGAAGATTAAATAATTGAATACCAAACAAATTAAAATAAAATGGTAACGTATCGGTATGCATATGTGAAAATAGGTCATTTTGTAATGTGTTTTAGCCATTTTAGCGTTTGAAATTGATAACAAAATACAACTGTTCTTGAAAATTATAGCACAATAGTACCACGATTTCAAATGAAAGGATCCTTTACCATGGTCGTCGCAAGGGGGGGGGGGGCGCTAGGGGGGCACTCCCATCTCCCGTGAAAAGCAACCCCCCCCCCCCCCCCAAAAAAAAAAAGAGGAATAAAAGGAAAAAAAGAGGGGCAAAGTCATAGGCCTATTGCTGTTAATTTAATGCGGGGTAAATGTCCCTAGCTGCCCACCCTCGAAAAATGATAAACCAAGAATATGCTGGAAAAGTACGGGGATTCCGAGGGACACCCATGTGTTTTAGACTGTCATTCACTTCGTAATTTTTGTTTTTGATGTTTGCAAGTCAGTGTATTTGTACATTCCCTTAAAGACTACCGATTGCTAGAGTACATTGCTCAACTAGTTCTACAAAACAGTCGCCGAGAATGCAAGAATGCCATGACTGACAACAACATGGCGTACGTAAGTTCACATCATGCCTCAGTGGCCTTGACCTATGTAATGACGTTATGCATACACTATGTAATGACGTTATTCATTATAATTTAAAACATAGTCGTAATTTTCAAATACCACGGCATTGTAAAAAAAAAATCATCCTACATAAGATTTACATTCGCCCTTCCAGCATGACCATGGCGTTAAATAGAAGGCCTACGTCAGGGAACCGGATATTTCCGTAACGATAGCAGTTGAAAGTTGTATTGCAGCTGCCATAACAATAGCCACTATCTACAAAGCACGATATGTGCGACTAAAAATAAAAGTAGGCTTAAACCAAGTTAGTCCAGGTTTCAGGTTTGACTACGTACAATGACTGACATCCAAATTACGAGTACGAGTAGGCCCAGAACTGGGAAATTACGTAGGCCTAGGCGTGGGCAATGGCAGCTGCCTTCATGATCGTGATCGATGCACTTATACGTGCGTATAATATCACATATACACGTATGTACATGTACGACGTATGCGTACACATATACGTGCGGGCATGACTACTTCACGGTACTTGTACTGTACATGCAATGACGCCTAATTAATTCGCTAAGCAAAAATAATATTTTCTGGCGCGGCGTGGAGGAGTAGTTTGAAACACGAATATTTAAAACAGATATGGAATAACATACAGATATGGAATAAACAAATTATCAGACTTGTATGACTTGCGACTCGCGCTCATTCAACTTGAGCGTTATTTTCCATGACTCAGACTCTGGTCACAATGACAATTTGTCATTGAAAAATGACTCTACTAAACCTTGCAGACTTGGACTCGACCTGCATGATGACTCGGGCCTTGGACTCGGGAGAAGTGACTCAGACTCGGTATTTGGTGACTGGAAAAATACTCATTGTTAACTGATTTGCAAATGAGAACTACAACCCGTTGAGGTAAGATGTGTTTCATACAAATATGCAAATGGCTACATGGGCATATTTCATGCTTCTTTCAGTTGTAGCCGAAGCAGGCTTGTTGCTTTATATAAAAATGGTGGATGAATAACTTTAATAAACAACAAACACTTCATATGTGAAAATTAACTCCAACCAGGGTCTTGGAGGTTTACCGAGATGTTTACGTATTTCCGTTTCTCTCTAACACACCTAGAAGCCTGTCAATTCTGCTCATATTATCTTAATGCATTTTGGCATTGTTCATGTCGCCTTTTCTGAATTTCTGCTTGCTTATCTGCGTATTGTTCTAGCCATTGCACAGTAACAGTTTTGCACTTGTTCCTTTGTTTTCTCGCAGGAGTTTGTGTTTTTTCCTGCATTGCAGTCATTACTATTCGAGTCCAGGTCACTGACTGACAAATCATTGGATTCGGCTCTATTACTTGAACCTAACATCTGTACAAGTAGCTTTGTTAGGTCTCATCGTGCCAAGAGTGAATGTTGGTGATGTACCAGCGCGGGTAAAATAAAGTGTATCTAGCCCTTCGTACAGTTTACAGGTTTTCCTATCGGCACCAGTGAGCTTGTTATTGCTATACTGTTTCTTTTTAGGCTCGCTTTATTGCTTTCCACTTACTGCAACATTGTTCAAATGTAACACCCAAACCCCTCTCTCATCTTATTAGCAATACCAGTCCACAGCTGTTTATGAACTTTGGCACTCTGGAATCGATCCTCAGCCTCCAATCTTAGAGTCACAAACCTCTTCGTTTCTTTTTCAAGCCATATTTTTTTAACTGCTTCTGGGGGTTTTCATAAAACTTTACAATTAATCTTATCCTGCCAAATTCAATCTCATATACAAAATAAACCCATAAAAAAAATTAAGATTGGTATAAAACTTAATTTAATTTCGAATTAATCTTAGCCTTGCACGTGATCGAAATCATATTGAAAAGTTGATATAGGCAAACGGACATTTTTAAGGCCCAAAAAATAAGTCTCCGGTTTCTGGTATGGAGCTTGCCCAAAAAGTGGTGTGGCGACGCGGCTTTTTTTTTTTTTACCTGATTTTTTTTGCCTCAAATGTCGGCTGATGACTGCAGATGGTGCCCGACTAGACTTAGTGCAAATAAATGGGAGTCCAGAGAGGCCACATAAAGGTTATTCTCGATCATAACCCCATCTAAAAACAAGTTAAAATTGTGCAGCAGCAGGATTCCAGTCAAACCATTGAGTTTGGCTGTTTTGAGACATCATCTTTCATTGAAAAAAAAAACTTTTTCATCTGCCGACGCGCATGGCTACGGCGACGCGCGCGCATATTAGAAACCGGAGACTTTTTTTTGGGCCTAAGCTGAAATACGCGGGCACTGCATACACACAACACACGTTACACAATAGGCACGCACATTTATATACAATGTACATAATAAGCGCGTGCGCGTGTGGGTGGCTAACTGTGGGCTAACCATGCATGGGCTAACTAATCAAAACACTGACGGGCTATTTTTTTTCAAGCCAAAATGGTCGTCGGAATTTATTGTCCAATTAGCATGTTTCTTATATCAGCATTTAGAGAATTTTATCAACTATTGAATAGGATA
Source organism: Patiria miniata (assembly GCF_015706575.1). Lineage (NCBI taxonomy): Eukaryota > Metazoa > Echinodermata > Asteroidea > Valvatida > Asterinidae > Patiria > Patiria miniata. Next base: position 5,826,130 of record NW_024037065.1, on the reverse strand, counting down.
TTTGATCACCCCAGATTTGTACGTTGCCCAGTTTTAAAGATATGCCTGTTTTGGTGTCTCAACAACGCACGCGCAAACATTCTGAGCGTGTACACGCAGTGTTGGGATGAGCAAATGTCCAAAACTTTTCATTATGAATCTTAAAGAGTAAAACAATTAATCTTAATTGGAACAAAAGTGGCAGGAAAATAAAACACCAAAGTTTCAAAAACGCTACTAATCTTGTGTCTTCTGCTGACGCAGAATCTACGTGGTTTGCGCAGGGAGAGGTTTTTTCGAGACAGAAAGAGCCCCCTTGACATATATAAATGACACTGAAATGTGCAAAAAAGTACAGGTTTACGGGTATGGGATGTCTGCATATCATCGACAGGCAAGATAGGGCCACATCTACAGCATCCAACCAGACGGAATCATGCCCTACCACCTGGTTTGCAGTTATTTGTAGCTCTTCGCTTCTACGCTACTGGAAGCCTTTTCGATTGTGGCAGTGAGATATGCATGGATGTAGCATCGCGACCTGTTCACGTGTTATTAGGAGAGTTAGTTTATTTCTGAGCCGTGTACGAAATCAGCACATCAAGTTTTCAAGCACGCCAGCAGCAGTAACAAAGGCACAGAGAGATTTGTTCGCGATAGCAGGGTTCCCTCAACTAGTAGGTATAGTAGATGGTACCCACATTTACATCCACGGATTCAAATTAGACAACGAACATTAATTTGTACGTAAAAGGCAAACACAGCCTGCCCAGAAACGAGGACATAGTTCTAAACTTAGCTATCCGTGGGAGGGACCGTACTTGATAATCCATAAACTTTCTGATGTAATTTACAGGATCCAGGACAAGCCGAAAGGGAAAGTGCTTGTGGTGCATGCCGATCGCTTGAAGCTGTTTAAGGGTGAGCTGGCTTCAATCTGAGGCACATGCTAGCCAAGGAGTGGCATAGAAGTTGCTTCGGGAACCAAAACAGGTTGCTGCACGCCGAAACCCTGAACGGCAGAGGAGGGCACCGATGCGCTACCGATAGAGTGGCAGATTAAGTTAACGGGTGAAATCCCACTGTGACTTATCCAAGGCTCCTATTTGTTTTTGTTTAATCGTTATAGAAAATCCAGAGAAATGCAGTGGACGTTGAGATGCAGAGAGTGCGGCCAGACGTTCTGGCGGAGATGGAATTTGCAGCGACATGAGGCAACACATCAGAAGGAGAGAGAGAGACACAGGTGTCCACAGTGTCCGGCCGCCTTCGTAAGGTTTGAAACCTACACAAACACACGAATCGGGTGCACCTTTACCAAAGGGGCGAGGAGAAGAAGCTGGAGGAAAGGAAAGGTAGTTTACAGAAGAGGAGACGAGGAGAGGAAAGGGAGGAAAGGAGTGAGAAGGAGAGGAGAAATGAGACGTGTCGAGGAAGGCCAAGCCGTGCAGATGGAAGGAAAGTGGATAAGAACAGGAAACCAGAGGGGAAGAGTCAAAGGGTGCAGACGGGGGACAGTGGAAACTACAAGAGAAAGAGGAATGAGGAGGAGCAGACGAGCAGAGGTGAAAGGAATAGAGATGAGGAATGCCAGAAGCAGAAGGATGGGAGTGAAACGGGAGGACAGGAGAGGAGGGAGGAACCGAGGGAGACAAGGGAGGTAAGCGGCAGCAGAGATGACAAGTTAGAGGAGAATGCAGTGACCGGGGAGTTGAAAGAGGCAGATGGGGAGATGCAGAAGGAAAGGAACAGGAAGAGGAGGTGTTGGGATGCAGGCACTGGGGAAATAGACCAATTGATAGATGATGAGATCGAGCGGGCGGCGGAGGATGAAACGGTGGCCTACGCTAATCACTTCTCGATGAAGGCGCAACTGACTTTCTGCGGGAAGTTCAGCACACAGGATTCGGAATCGGCAAGCAAATATGAAGGACAGCTGCTCCAAGCCCAACGCCGTCAAGTTATTCAACATCATCAAACAACTCATCTACAAGCTCCTCATCGGCAGCATCCTCATCCACCACAGCGTCACCATCATCATCATCAATGGACCAGACCTCCCATCAACATGCCCCAGCAAATCCAGATGTCTCAGTGCAACAGAAGTAGAGAAATCCTATAGGAAAGTCGTAAGGATACAGGAACAGTAGAGGGTTTACTCGTACGAAGGAGGAAAGAAGCTGAAGAAGGAGACCTGGGAACGTGTCTACTTCCTTACCAATGATTCTGATTATTAAAGAGAACAGAAATTTGAAATTATAGTTGTGTGTGAATATATATGGATTGTTAATTAATTCACATTCATTCTTTCATTCATTTTTGGAAGTGCATCATTGTTTAAGGAGCTTTGAGACTAAGTAGAATTTTAAGTAGTTTATTGTAAAGTTGTGTAAAAAAAAATGTGTTGATTCAGTTTCTTAGCAAAGTTTGACGGTTATTGACAGTAATAGTATGTATATATGTTAGGCCTGTGTTAGTTAAGTGAGACGTTTCGCCTGGCTTCTACGCTGGGGACAGCGTTGGTTTTGGGCGGCGGCAGTGTGACGTGAGGTGGTTTGACGTCATTCTCACTTAACTTATTCCTAAAGTCTTTTCTTATTTCGCTGATTCCTTTTAGTATAATTCAACTTACCTGTAAATATATAATGATTGATAAGCAGGGAACTAGACGAGGATTGTATGCGTTTATTACAGTAAACTCGATCTTCACGCGCACGCAGCTAGTCATCCATTCATCGTTCCAAACCACGTTATTTATTATTAAATACTACTACTTATACCCTTCAACGTCTGAGCTAATTCTGTCTATATCTGGGATGCTAAATAATTATAACTTGCATAGATAATTTTGGTTGTTCTAAATAATGATAAAGCGTATTTTAACTCCGCAATTTTAATACAAATTACTCGCGTACAGGGCTGCGTTAGGACGCCATCTCTTGGTTCGTAAGTTATGTGTACATAACTTACGAACCAATTAAATAATTCTTTTACGCGCACAGCGGGAAGTATAAAAATGCTGTGCGTGCCGCCCTCAATCAGTTGCCGCAAGTTAAGTCGCATCAATCGTTATAGGTAAGAAACTTTTTCTCTATTTTATTTAAGCTAAATTGAAGTCTCCCAAGTGCACTTTTTGTAGTTAATTCCCACTGATCCATACAATGTCCTTTGTTTATTGATTCATAGACTACAACTGATCCATACAACCAGTAATTATCATTTATTCGTTGTTGTCTGTATTGACTTTTAAGACCGATAATAAGAAACTCCGGTCGCATTGTATTTTAATAAATTGTTTAAACATATTTATTTGTGTCGCTTCTTTTGTTGAATAATTAAAGTAAAGTAATGAGTTGCCGCAAGTTAAGTCGGATCAATCGTTATAGGGGTCAAGGCGGCAACTCCTGAACTCAACACTCCGGTGACTCCGGGAAGTCACGCTAAATTAAGTTAGACGCAGCTGTACCTGGCAGAGTAGGCTACCGTTTACCAAAAAGGTGTCGGCAGTGAACCAGAAGCCTGACGGAGTAGTAGTTGCAGTTAGAGGAAATCTACCGGAGTAATTTCAGCTGGTCTGATTACTGGTGTAGTGGTTGCAGTCAGAGAAAATCTACCGGAGTAATTTCAGCTGACTGATTACCGGCATAGAGGTAGCAGATAGGGACATCTACCGGAGTAAATCCAGTGGGTGCTAATTCTAATTAAAGTTAAGGTCTATGACGCGGCGGAGTAATTTCGGAGAACCCGCAGTGTTGTAGTATTATTGATTAAATATCGAACGTATTTAGTTAATGTTAAATAAAGAAGTTGAAGGTTCACTACAAGATTTGCTGTTCAATCGTCACCTTCCTTCGCCGTCCTGACTCAGTATTTAAGTACAGCTACCTGGTTGTATATTTCAACCGAACGAATCTCAGGATTCAAATAAATTTATTGTCGCAGCCCTTGCAGAAGAACGCCCTCTACCTAGACCAAGAGACACCATCGGCCGCACGCGCGACAATTCACTTCAAATTTACATTTCAATTGAAATGGGTATATTAACCAAAATACATGTACATGTGTGTTAAATATAAAACGGTGACCTCTTTCTGAAGCCTTCTTTCAAATGATTACAAATGTTATTTTTTAAAGAATGTTTACCATTGCTTGATGGTACTGTTTCAGCAGGTGAACTTTCAGCATTTTCAACAGGCAGTGCTGGGACCTGGGACAACTGACGCTTCATCTGGTTGATTTCCTAGGATGATTTCAAAAATCAAAAGAAAAACATTAAAAATGTATGAAAGAACTTTTAAAAAAGTACATATAAATTAAAACCAACTTTAAATCTAACAAACCATTACCAATGTCAAACATGCCTGATTGAAGATCCCCTAAAATTAAAAACAAACCAAATGCAAACTGATCTCTATTATTAACCTCATTGAGGAGAGTATCATTGGGAACCACTGAATTATTATTTATATATATTGTTTTCAAAGAGACTAAAGATTGAAAACAAGATAAACAAATGATAGACAACAAACTTAAAAGTGCACATTTCATTTGCCACTGCAATATTATCTGAGGAATGAATAGCTTTCCCTAACAGTCCTGAATCCTCCAATTGCAATATGATTTTGCACAGTTGGGGTTAAGACTAGCAAATTACACCTTCAGCAAGCTGTTTGCTTTGAATCGTCTGCTGTTTGTGATGCAAAAACTATAATGTAATTTAGTCATTGCCAAAAAAATTCATTGACTGAAGTGTTACCTGAATGTAGTTATGTTAAAGTTTTTATTGTGCTTCAGTGTTCCTATTAACTGGCACTTATATATATATCATAAATGCCAAATATATCTTTAACTGCCTCCTTATGCAGGATGGTCCTTGTCAGTTCAGCATCTACAAGTAACCCCCAAAAGACTGCACATGCAGGCATTAGCAATGTTTTCATCATAAAGGGTGTAGTCTGATTTGGTCAAAAAAGGTTTTACCACAACAAACTGTGAAAATATGGATGTTGGGTGTGATCGGCCAAGCTAGATACCATCCTTGTTCCGCCAGTTGAGTTTGAAGGAAGTCCCCTTCAAATTGTTTACTCCTGCCACTACTGATGAGATGGATGCCCATCATGACCTCATCCACCAGATTGACGGAAAGTTACCACAAAGCGCCACCATGATGGACTTAAACAAATCAGATAGTCTCAAGAGCTTCTTCGCCAAGCACTGCCAAGTCAGACACTACAGTTTCTGCGTCAAGAAATGTTCTGATCCTGGATGTGCATTCCATGAAACCCCAAGACTGTCAGGAGCCGAGTTTGAAAAGCTCCATTTCCGACCTGATCCCATCATGGCCACTGATAGACTCCACTACAAGAGGTTCAGTGAAGTCTATGGCACTCCAACAACTGAACGTGACCGCCCCTCACTCAAGGAAGGACAAAAGACGGCCCATGGACTTCCATTTAATCCTTCCGCACAAACGTCTGCACGTGTGAAGAGAACAGTCTCTTGTCAGGAGTGTGATAATTAAGCCCAGGGTCCTGCATGCAGCACGAAAGCTAAAACAGGAATCACTTGATCAGCTGGATGCTGCCCTGAGTCAAGTTGACTACACTTGTGGGTCAGACCTTGCAGACTTTGTGCCAGATGAATCAGGGTCAGAGGGTGAGCACATTTTGAAGACGGTGTTTGTGAGAAATAACTTGCGATGTTTAGTCAATTGAGATGACATACTATTCTTCTGAAGTGTTTCCAGCAGTCTGCTGTCACTGCGCATCTGGAAATGATTTGCTGACAGGTCCTGAAGCAAAGGACATATATCCAATATGTCACACCTGCAAAGCTGCTCCAACCAAGTCCACCATTCTCAAAAGAAAAAGAAAGTTGGCTAAGTAGAAAACATGTAAATCCTTTGGGCTTCATGTTTGTTGATCCATGTACTTGCAGAGAAAGAAAAATTTCTAGGCCTGTCTTGCATCTGTGCATCGCTCCTGTCAGTATTTTGTTCTAGTTGTGGTCCATATTGCAAACTAAAGACAAAACTTTGAGAGACTCTTCAGTGGAGATTTGCATGTCTAAGTTTTATTAGTTCTTGATCTTCATTTCAAACTGTACATGTACACCGAATGTTTACCTGGTAAAAAAAAAATACTTGCTTTCATCTGCATACTTTTGCATGGAGAAATTATTATTATTATTATTATTATTATTAATGGTGTATTTTATTAAACTCTCACGGCCATAAGGCCGAATCGCAGTTTAATTTAGACACATTAAAAATCGTTACATATTAAAATTACAAAGAATTACATCGTGTAAAAGATACAATAAAAAGGTAAATCACAACAAAATACACACAAGTAATAAAACTTAAAATCATTCAAATCCGACTGCGTAAAATACGCAGTCGCAGTCCCCCCACAGAGATGGCCGTCATTGAGTGAGCTCTATACGTTCATGAATACCCAACTTACTTCATGTAATAAGTTAACCAGTTAACCAGAAACTGTGACCAACAACAAGTTCCTTCATCAACTCAGGAAAAAGAGGTCACATATCTTTGTAAATCAGATCAATTAAGTAGGGAATAGAGCTACATTTGTACCTGTTAGTCCTACAGCGTATTGTGCTGAGATGATCATTGTTCCTTAACCCATTGTTCCTAATCGGGGGCAGCCAGTCTCTAAATTTGTGGGAAGTGAGTAGTGATTTGCCAAACACGGAACACAATTGTTCTCTGCGGCGGGAAAGTGGGGGAACATTGAGTTGGGAACATATTTCACTGTAAGATCTATTGAGACAATATTCATAAGACAAAATGATACGAAAAGCCCTGCGCTGTAATTTGTCTAGACATTCCTCTTGCTTTTTTGATAAACGTGAGTGCCAGACAGGGGTCGCATATTCTAGAGTAGGTCTGACATATTGAATGTACACAGTAACCAGATCTGGAATGGGGACACCACAAGGTTTTAACTGACGTGGGAAAAACAATCTACGATTGAATATTTTACACATAGCATCAACCTGTTTGACCCATTTGAGGTTATCTTGTACTAGAACACCAAGAAATTGATGGTTTCAAAATAAAACAGATGTTGAACTGAATATCATTAGCTTGTGTTTATCATTTTAAAAATGCCTCTGGTCCCAGCTTGCAATTAGAAACCACTTTGCTTTTTATGGTCTAAAAATGCAGAATACTCACATTTACAGAAAAGAAAACGAAAATTGACGTGTTTTTGGAGAGTGCAGGCACGCATTTGTCATTCATCGTGAGCAGCTTGAGTTTTAGGAAGGTAAAGGTTTGAAGATGAAAAGGCATACATGTACATGTACAACACTGAAAATGTATTTTGATAAACTGGTGTGCCCTTCATGTTAATTTTTCAGAAGATAGAAGCTTCTTGAAAAGGTCCAATAGGCCAAAAAACAAAGTCTCTGGTTTCTGGTATGGAGCTTGCCCAAAAAGTGGTGCGGCGACGCGTCTTTTTTTTTTTTTAAACCTTTTTTTTTGCTTCAAATTTCGGCTGATGACTTCAAATGGTGCCCGACTAAACTTAGTACAAGTATATGGGAGTCAAGAGAGGCCACATAAAGCTTATTCTCGATCATAACCCCATCTAAAACAGGTTAAAATATGTGCAGCAGCAGGATTCCAGTCAAACCAGTAAGTTTGGCGATTTTGAGACATCATCTTTCATTAAAAAAATTTTTTTTTCATTTTTTTCATTTTGCCGACGCGCATGGCTACGGCGACGCGCTCGCTTACCAGAAACCGTAGACTTTTTTTTGGCCATAAATAAAACAAACATTTTAACATAGTACCTCCTGAAGATGGCAGAGGCTGTTTAAGTTCAATATTGTCCCAGCATTGAGTAGAACATTTATAGACGGTGATGATCGACAGGGGTAAATGTTTGCCCTCCCCCCCCCCCGCCCCAAAAACAAATTGATCAGGGGACGCCAATGGCGATGCCCACCCCCACCCCTCACAACAAATCTCTGTACATAGGTTTCCTCAAGATTTTTTATTTTTGAAAAATCATCCATACCTGGACATTACTTCACACCGTGTGCACAAAGCTTGTGATACTTGTCTGATGGCTGCAATTTGATAGGTGGCAATTATATGTTTTAAATTTCGATATTTTCCCCCCGAAATTGTAGGTGGGTGGGTCAAGGTAAATCATTGCAAATAAAAATCACTTTTCATAGAAAAGCAAAGAAAAAGCACCCCCCCCCCAATTTTGTTTGGATGGTGTTTACTGTGACTGCCCGTGAAAGGCACTCCCTCATTTTCATGTGATATGAAAGTCAAAGAGCCTAGGTGATTTTATTTTATCTGTATTGAATTTTATTAACTTTCTTTATCTCTCTTCTTAGTGAAGTACATGTTTTGTGATTTTTGTGTAATGCTAAGGGAATTAATGTGTGCTCTGGAGGTTATCACTCTGTTTAAGACCGCTTAGAGTCTGGGTGCTGATAATTACCCGAGCCGGAGGCAAGGGTAATTATCAGCACCCAGACTCTAAGCGGTCTTAAACAGAGTGACAAATACCGACCGAGCACATATGTATTCCCGTTCATGAATACCTTTTTGGTGAAAAATAAAATACTTCGTTAAAAAAATCCCCATTTTGTTCAACAAGTTCACTTCATGCTTTTTGAAATATCCCTCTAGCAAAATAATGGAGTGTTCATCTGGCGAGTAAGATGTAAACAACCCTTTTAAGGAGATTGACACGCGTAGCATGTTGAGCGCGATGTCGCGCAGAACGCACCTGGGGCGTTGCGTTTTGAATTTAGAACTATACAATTCTGACTCCCTGGTAGTGTTGCGCATGCCTACGTGAGGATTGTGAACGTTCAACCAATAAAACGGTAAGAGGCAGTGGATTTTAGAAGTCCACATTTTATTGTGACAATGGAAAAGTGTTCAAGACCAGCTAGTCATGTCTTTATCATCCGTTTAAGACCAGCCACGTGACGGGCTCTCGACCAATAGGAATAGTTAAACTGTCTTAGGTATTTATGAATATTTATTATTTGTAAATCTGTAAGTTTTCATTAATGTATTTAAATGTAAAAGGCCAGTGGAATTTCCCGCCAGGGACAGTAAAGTCAAATTGAATTGATTGTCACATCTGCACTAAGCAGGAGAATATTTTTTCCCCAAAATTTCTCCTTGCACCAGTTCTTTACTCCTTTTCAAAGAGTTTACCATTTGTTACAAAATAAGCCAAAGATGAGCTTCATAGGCCTTTGCAGTGTGGAGATATGGCGATTTTAAGGGTACAGTGTATGTACGAGATGGCATTTTGTATTGAACCATGCATACCTTATCTGTGATTATACGCATGTAAAATATGCACATAATGCACAGTACAGTGCAATACTAGTACCCTATTATGTACATGTACAGTATACACACCAGGACCGGCAGAGAAATTTGACACGTTATTGCAATTGCTGACCTAGCTCAATCTATAAATTTTTCATGTATCCACAGGTGACTTATCTCCTTCCCTTCAAGACTTGATGGGTTTCTCAAATTTCGTTCTTCAGCAAATTTGCTTTCAAACGCTCAACAGTATGAGGCTTCCTGTTCGCTGAACATGCAAACAAATCACTGGCAGCTTTTTGTTGCAAGATCTTTTTTTCTGACATTAAGTTGCACTTTCAAAGCAAACAGCTTCTGTCCATTGGTTTTATCTTTCAGTACAGTATTCATTTGCTCTTCTGATTTCCACAGGCCGTTAAATTTGGATAGCTCATCAATCAGTGCTTCGCGTGATTCTCTTGAATTCATCTCTTTCTTTTCAGTTTTCTGTCGTTTTTCCTTCAGACGCTGCTGTCGCTGTTGCTCTATGTCGCGTTGTCACACTATCACACTGTTGAGCAAACCTTGTTTTTTGCCTGGCTCTACTTAAAAGAGCTTCCTCTGTGGATTTGTCATCTTTCTCACTGAACCAATCTTTTGTTGCATTGTTTGAGTACATCAGTTTTGACTCGCTATAGGTGATGTTGGCATTTGGGGCTATTTTTAGCTGACAGTCTAATATTGTCCGAAATACCCTTTCCCCGCTGATGTTGTTGCCGGTACAAGACTCCGCTTTCCTCGTGACTTCTTCAGTTGGCTTACTGTATTTGCCACCCGGAAGCTGTTCTTCTAACTGCCTTAGACAATCTTCAAGAATGCATTCAAACATTCTTTCCAACGGCTCGCATGTTTGTGCATCTGAGCTGGAGTCTTTAATCAGCTCCTGGAAGATCTCGTCTTTCTTCATTGGCACACCTTTGAACACAGCAGGTGCTGTTCCATTCACAATCTGATGTGCATCCTCGCTGAACTTTGTCAGTGCCTCAACTGCTTCATTATAGTACTGGTTTGGTTATAGGATCCCCAAATCTTGCTCAATGAGACGCATCCATGGTCCAGTCAAGTATTTTCCAACCAAGCCAAGGGCTCTGCATTCCACCAAGCAGTGCTCCATTTCGAAGTCATTCTTGACAGCTTTCAAGCACTCATTGCTGGGCGACCAAACCTTATTAATGAAGTCTAGTATATATGTGGTCTAAAAAAAACACCATGCGCCCCCATTTAAGAAATACACATGAAAACGATTCCCAACGATGGAACACCACACATCTGTAGATGGGCTTTGACCTCAGCAGGAAAACCAGCCCCATCTTTGTAGCAAAGCCGGCTGAGTGACTGCATCAATGCATGGGCATCACTACATCCTCTAGGTTTGAAGCTCATTGTTTTGGCCTCTAAGTTGTGCTCCTTTTCCCATTTTGTCACGCTTTTCTGCTGATTTGGCAAAAGTGTCGAAGGGATGCATACCACAATAAAAGTTATTTAAGGTGGATGTATCACCATCAGTTGTAACACGTCGTTGCTCTGCAAGCTTCTTGTTGGCAGCTTTATTTACAATGTGCCTGTCAGTCATAGTGTTGGAAATATTGTCAAGGATCTTCTGCTTGCCACATGATGTTCCAGTACATTGCAACTGGTGTTGATCGTCTCCACATAAAAATCAGCATCACCACCTGTCATCTCCTCGATCCCAACAGTGTAGGTCGAAGTCTTGGTTGAAATTTGTACTTCAGCAAAGTGTCTGCGTTTTTTGGTTGTACCATCATACTTTACAGTTGTCTCAGCTGATGACTCAAGTTCCTCCCCAAGTTGAAATTTACTAAGTTCCCTCATTTCAGGTATCATGGTCTTGCAAGTGCTTTCATCGGGTAGCTTACCAAGTTGCTTGCCAGTCAATGTTTCGACACAGAACTTGATAACTAGAGTTGTATTTTTGGCAGCAACCTGTCGACTTGCACAGAATACACATTCCCTTACTGCTGATTTGTAAGTTTTCCCATTGTGCATAGTTGGTATTATTTCTGATTCCTGCTGTTTCAGTTTCTCCATCAACTTTGTATTTTCAAGTTCAATTGATGCAACTCTCCCTTGAGCTTGACTTAGTCTCTCTTTAAGATGAGATGAATCATTTACTTTTGAGCACTTTTGCTTTATTTTGATGCGGTGGACTGCAGTGCGCTTCTTTCTTTGGAGCCTCCTTACTTGGGCCTGAAGATGGCTGACTTTCTTCTGTAGCATCTGTTCTTCAATTTTGGCTTGTTGTTTTGCCTGTTCTTTAGCTTCCATCTTCAGCTTGGTCAGTTGGCTTTGTTTACGTTTGATTGCCTGCTTATACCTGCTTACAGATTGTTAAAGCTCTGTGTGTTCTTTCTTGAGTCTTGTGATTGTCCTGATTGCATCATCTGCTGTTGTTTTCTGCACGTGCAACTCTTTTGCTAATTAACTGCAGTTTCTTCAAGAATGCAACACTCAGTGCACAAATGTTTTCTTTTTGTGGCTGTTTGGTGTTCTTTTGGATGTTCTGGGTGATGCTGATGGCAGCGGAAACGAACTGTTCAAGAAGTTTTCAAGTTTCTGCACTTGTGATGTACTTCTGTTTTTCTTCAGCCTCTTGGAGTTAGATTTCATTCCGTGCAGAGCTGAGAATAAGGTCATCTTTGAAGGATCAGTCCACATATTGTTGTCCTTAAACAGCTTTTGAATCCATTTGTAAATGTTTTCTTGTGTATGCCCTCTATCCATTAGACCAAGAAATTCAATTGCTGCACCATTTGTAAGACAGCTTGTCAGAAGGCAAGGCTGGTCTATACTTTTAAGTTTATCGATGTTGATTTCAGCTTGGCTGCAGTAGTTCCCTATGTAATTCATTTCTGTGCCACAAATAGGGTCTTGACTGATCTCTGGTATACTCGCTGAATAAAAAGAAAGGGAATAAAACAACAAATCAGTAATGGAACATTTTGTACTTAAGTACCACAATTGTGTTTTCGAATTATTTGACACTTTAGTAACAATCAAATGAAATCAACTGTTGCCAGCAAGGATGTGTTCAACCAATCGGAAATAAACTTAAATGTTATGCAAATTTAGAATAAAGTCTACCGCAGGCCTCGGCCTGCTTTAAAAAAAAATTAAAAAAAAACTAAAATTGGGCAGGGGTGGGTGGTTAACCCATTAACAACAAACTTGATAAAATATGTAGGGCTTTGTTTTGATAACAAAACCAAAATATTTTATGCAGATTTGGAATAAAGTGAACTGTATGCCTCGGCCTGCTTAAACACCAAATGAAAAAATTGGGCAGGGGTTCCCCTGCGGATGGTTAACCCATTAAACAATAAACCAGAAAAAAATAATTATGGATTTGTTATGAAAACGAAACCAAAATATTTTATGCAGATTTAGAATAAAATTAACCGTAGGCCTGTACTATTTTAGTATTTAGAGCTAGGCCATATTAGGCTATTTTATAAAAAAAAAAGTGGGCAGGGGTTCCCCCATGTTGTTGAACTAGGGCCTATTATTACCAATAAAAAAAAGAGAGAAAAATAGGTCTATTTATTGATAAAAAAACAACACACATTTTGTGCCACCCGCAGCACCCACTCGCCAAATTTTGCTTGTTTTCCAAATTGACAGACATATTTGAAGAAAATGTCGCTAAATTGTACTCACCCATTGTGGTGTCATGTACTGCAGAGCAGATTTGTGGCGAATTTACAGAAGGAAGAAGGCTCTAACTATTTTGCTGTAGATTATGCGCCGCGACTACGAAGTACGACATGCACGAGATTGCCACACAGCATGTGGGTTGCGTCGTAGCAACCGCCCGCTTCGCGCGCCAGGTAGACCGTCAACAAATCGTCCCAACATGCCCCAAAGTCTTCCCGCGTTTAAATAAATTTCGCACCGTATAACTCTTTTCAGCAATCATTTATATCTAAAGTAATGATGTTTTCTAATAAATAAACATGATCTCTATCAAAATAAAGCTTAATTAACAGAAAATAACGTTTTTTACTCCCAGAACTCACATGTCAAAAAGTTTGAGCAGACGTTCCGAGTCTAGTCAGAGATGCATTTGCCTACAGATAAATTTACCACCATTTTGTTCGCCCAGCTTTCTATTTTCAGTTCCTTGCAAAGAAGCCAGTGATTGGATGATGCAATTGCTGCAAACGACTATTTCATGTATGATGTAAGCCTTCCGACTTTTATCACAACTGCCGTAGGGTATTTTGCGTCGCCGATAGAACAGCGCCCTCTCGCGCCATCTTGTTTGGAGTCATTCACACAGCACTGCAGGCACCGAGGCAGTGATAACTTACATTGGATAAACGGGGTAAATGAAATGTTTCTGGATGTTTTTGGATATTTTTGGATAAATACACGGATTGACAGTTGTCGGGTATTATTTGTGTCTCGGTTTTAGCGATATAAAGGGTGATTTGGGGACGCGATCGTGGCGATAAGCTTGGCTAGGTCGCGTACGTGTGTTTGGCATGTTTGTGTGGGTGCGTGTACTGTAGGTGCACGCATGTATTGTAACGTATAGGCCCTAGGCAAGTGGCGGCGGTGGGGTCACACACATGTACACGCACAACACACGTACGTTAATGAAATATGACACCCGCGGAAACTTAGTCTGAGCATGCGCACATTTATTATTATAATTGTAATCCGAAACCACGCGAGAAGACGCATTACGCACGCGTTTGTGACGTCTCTATGCAAAAACGCGCATGAACTTTGCGCGCGCAAAAACGAGCCCCAGAATTCTGCTTTCTCTCTCATAAACCGGATTTTTTTGGCGATTTTCCCTTGGCTATTATAATACTCCATGAATTATTGTAATTTTCCAATTTTGCGAGAACCGAGCTAATATTTTTTGCAATGAAAGATAGGTTCATCTCGTTCGCGTATTTCACGCTTGCCATGTCATGTTTACGTGTAATTGTATAGGGAACTTACCTGCGTGCAAAAGTATAGGCTGATTGACGAGTGCTTAACCAGTTCCGTGAGAATCTTGTTTATTGCAGCTGGGGTCTTTTAAATCACAAGATAATCCATTCCAATTGAGAAGTACAAATAGTAATTATTAGATTATAAGCTTTTTATTTTATTTGCTACCATTTTTAAAGTAAAATTTGCCATTTTCCCCTTCTTTACATTAAGCCAAACCTTGTCCATCATTGCAATTTTCAGTTTCAAACTCTCTCCTGTTTGAGTATTTTGCCTTTTTGGGCATAGTTCATGAATCTCCTACCCTCAGAATTCGCAAATAATTAACAGATCAATTGTTTATTAGTAAATCACTGGAATTTAATATTAGACTCTTACTACAATCTTTAAATTAACTCCAATGCCAGCGTTTGAAGAGGCTAGACCCAAGATGTTTGTTAAAATTTACATTTTATTTTAATTTATAAAGGTCTTTATTATGATTACAATAGGAACAAGTTAAAAATATATTTCAATTATATAAAAGGGTTATTTTTGAATTAATTTTTTAAAGGCTGGTCATAGTTCTTTTCTTCATAGTGTCCTTCATCATGTCATCTTGTAGATTCAGGCATTGTAGATTCCTTGTAGAAGTCTGCATCATCATCATCAGAAGGAACGACAGTCCCCGGATGACACTCAAAGCATCTCCATACAGCTAAAAAAAAACGTACACATATAAGGAAAAATAAGCAATGTTAAAATATTTCAAAACGCAACATAATAAATAATAGATATCAAAAACAATTTGACAGATTTGAGTTTGGCATGGAGAAAAAAACCCTAGCCTATATTTTTTGGGCCTCATGTATGACCACTTACAATTATTTGCTTTGGTCTCTTTCCATTCTTTATAACCTTTAAAAAAATTCAATATTATTCTTTTTTTTCCCCAGTGAAAAACGACTTGGTCTAAAACATGAATTTATTTGTATATTTTGTCTGTAAAGTTGTGGGTAAAAATCGTGTACGCCTAGTGTAGGCCTAGACACGACTTCTACAACAAAAACTTAATTCATTGAGCCCCCCCCCCCTTTTTTTCTGGCCTTTAAATTTATAAAAAAGAAAAAAAAATAGTAGTGTTGCCGTCATGGCCGTTGGAATTACATGAATTGTATGTTAAATTCTACTTCTTAGTCTCCACTTTCCAAAGGCAACTTGCAATTGAATCAGTTTTCGTATTTTACTGAACAAACCCAAATTCCCTTTTACCCGTATAGCTCTCATTCTCAAAACTCGACTCCAAGGTGACGGTATAACCACCAGTCAAAAGCGATGTGTGTTGTGGGGGCGCGAGCTCCAACTCCCGGCACGCTGTTGCAGACTGCACGGTGCCCGTGATGCCTGGCGACTTCACCGCGTGGTCCGTGCGGTGTCAAATTTCTTCCCACGAGTATCGGTTTGCATGCAAGTCATGACATGTCGTTGTACGTGGTTTAGAATGGCAGATACGAGGTTTCTTGACTTCCACAAGACATAATAGAGGCACAAAATCCTCTATTTCCTGAAAGATTCAGCATTTCGTACTCATTCAGCCACTTCCCAGTGTACATTTCCTGATGCTCATCGCGAGTCACATGCGTTTTTGAGTCAAAATGTCGCCGAAAATGCGATATTCAAGGACGAATTTTGACGATTAAAAAAAATATTAGCTGCTTTCCCGTATGGAAAACAATGAAGTATACACCCTCGTTCACTACATTTAAGAAGTGAGAATTCCCTAAAAAATCCGGATTTTAAAAAAAAACCAAAATTTGATGTGATATCAGAAAAAACTTCGATTTTCGTGCAAAATCATACTAAAATTCAAACTTTCATAAAACGATTTTGCAAGCTGATATTTTCATAATTAAAAAAATATTTATCATGTTGATGAAGCCTCCTTACCAACTGGGGTGCATAGAAACCGCCAGGGGCGATGTCGTCACTGATATAGGGTAGTTTAATTGGTGAGTAACTTCGCGTTTTGATAAATGAATATTCATAATCCGATAATGAGGCACGTGTGTACGCGCGCGTACAGCCGCCATTTTGCGCGTGCGCAAACTAAATTTCGCGGAATGCGATACGTGAACACAGTACTGTAGCGAAACAGGGTGCCTACAGACTAGTCTAATCTGTGATTTATGTATGCGCGCATAGGTCATTAACATTAATGGCGCGCGTAGACCAATCAGCAATGAAATATGTGGCGTGACTTGAGCATCAGTAGTGCATGAACGCGCGTAAGCCAATCACCAGCGCGCATTGCCCAAATCGGGGCGCTTATAAAGTGGTGCTTGACATCGCCTAGCCAGTTGGTTTCAAGATGGCGACGGTGATGTAAAACCGAGACCTCATTGCGTATCATTTCAGCGAGAACTCGTGCTAAATCCTGAGATTAATTCAGATTTGGGGACAACGTCTGATCGACATACAAGGTGCGACCGGTGAGTTGATGGAGTCTCACAGGTTTTGTTATTGACTCAATTAACTTTCTATTATCTTGGAGAATTGGTGACAAAGATTTAGTCGGGAAATTAAGACTGACTATTTTGTCTTGATTAATTAGTGCTAGAACATAAGGGGCTAGGAGTTGTGGAACTGGGTTTGAGAGGCTAGTTGGACTGTGGTTCGGTAGTAGATTGCTTGTCGTGGGTTGGACACCATTCGGTGGGGTTTAACGACTGCGATCATTGCCGTAATCGTTGAACTAGCTTGCCTAACGAGTTACTCTTTGCTGCGTTCTGAGCACTTGTGAGGGTTACCGGTTTTGTGTGTGTGGGTTATTGCACATAAGGATTATATTGTGTAATCTTGTTGAGGGTTACCTTTCCTGGGTGAGAGTTATTGGAATTACACATTTCAACCTGCTTTGACGCTGAATCGGGTTGAGGGTTACCTTTATTGTGTAAGAGTTATAGGGACAGTTCTATCTGTGTGAGGGTTATTAGAACTGTGCTACCTCATTATAATTGTATAAGTGACTACACACGGTGCAGTTGACCGCATAAAGCTAATCTTTCTGTTATTTATTTAGTGGTGCAGTTGACCACGTGAGGGTTACGTTAGACTAAGTTACTTCAAAAGGGTGCAGTTGACCCTGGAGGTAACGAGTGAGGGTTATTGCCTATTGTGTCACAGTGTGAGATATTTACGTCCATAATATTTATCACCTCGTTTATTGTATAATATTGTAAATTATTGTAGTGATTATTGAACAAATCCATTGATGATTGAGATTCTTGAATAAATCATATCTATAATCGTCTTTGGAATCACTTGTCTCTTTGAGGGTTACTCAGGTTCATCGTGAGGGTTACCTAGGTCTGCCGTGAGGGTTACCTGATTCACCTTGAGGCCTGTTGTCGCTACTTGTATTGCTCTAGTTCCATTCAATTAATTACTAAGTCACAAAACGGTATATTTCCACCAAACGAACAGCCCCTAGGCTTAGTCCACCGTTCGTTAATAATATTGTCCCCCCCCCCTTTCGTTTGGGTAGCCGCTCACCCGTTCGTTAGGCTAATAAATATTTTTTGTGGGATAAAAGGTGTGGGTAGGAGTCCTGGGATAAACAAGACCAGTCCCCCTGGGTCCCGCCAGCCCCCCGGTTCCGCCACAGTACGCTCATCAAGAATGCCAAGTGAATTGTTTATTTACAGTCCAAGTTAGGCTTTTTACGTGTCTTGTGGTAGGATAGGCCTACCCTGAGCAGCTAGGCCTAGCCTATGTCTGTCTGTCAAGAGTTTGACTTTGAAGGTGAATTTCTGCCACCTTGTTCAACCATTGTCAGTGATTGTTGTCAACATGACTTGTTGTAGGCCTACTGTTCCTTGCTTTGCATTAGGCCTAGCCCCATTTACACATGTATAAATGTGAGCTGTGCAGTTTTGAAAGTTTGTCATGGAAAGGTTACACTCAACATTGTCTTATTTCGTCAAAACTTAGCATCCATTACAGTTTTGTTGAATGAGTGGCCTTTCCCCTTCACAAGGGCTGGGATTTTTTTGCCACTTCAAGCAGCTAGTCGGACTGAACACTGAAGAGACATTGTATTCTGCACTTGACTCCAAAGTGTCAAGAATCCTCAACTTCATGAAGTCGGTTGTTATGAGTGTAATGAGTGACGTTACTTCTTCCAGAAGAATTTGTGGAGGCCAGACCTCAGACACGTGTGCTCTGCTGCTTGTTGTGATGGCATACTTTGGTGAGCAGCTGGATAATCTTTTCATTCTGACAGAGGTGAGCTTTAGATTCATTGACTGCATTGTAGTCTGGTACCCAAACATGATGAAGTTATGGCCTATGAATTGATCTCTTAGTCACTTGTTACCCCGCCCATCGGCGGCGGAACACTTTTAAAAGTGGGGGGGGGGGGGGGGGGCAAGATCCAGTTACTGTTCCCAGAGCAGGATTAAAGCAAAATCAAAGCAAATGGGAAAAGTGTGAAGTTGGTCCGAAACGAAAGTGTGACCTACGTAATGTCTGCTAACCTATGCATGTGGACTATTTCTACCGTAATTTTCGGAATATAAGCCGCGGCTTGATTTTGTCCATGATAAAAGGTTACTGCGGCTTATACACAGGGCGGGTTATACGCTGAGCCTTGAAGAATAAAAATAAGATTCACATGTGTAGTTAATGTACTGGTATAAGAAGAGAGGTGTTGCTGAAATGAATTATCAATTAAAAAGTCATTAACAAACCGAAACCAAGGTACCGAGCGGTAAAAAGTACGGTGAAAGCTGTCTTCGACGCTTGTGACAAGCCGTACGTGATACCATGGGTGGTGTGCAGCTAGCTGCATGCTTTCCCCCGGCGGACCACACCATTGGTGGAAATGAAGGGGTGTACTTTCTTGGAAACAATAATTACCAATATTGCTGCATTAAAAAAAAAGAAGGAAAAAAGACGACTAATACTTTTCATGGTGTTCGAAACATTTCTTTATTAGATAATAAGTTGTTTAACGTCACAGTATATATATTTTTTCTTGAAACGAATTCAAGAAACGATGTAAAACTCAAAACAGGGACTAAATCACCCCTTACAAAATTAATGGATTCGTCCATAAAAATGTCAGCATCGTTTCCTACGGCGCTTAAGGATTTTCCGTGATTGCCTCTAAAAAAAATTTTTTCGCGACCCGAGCTGTTATGACTTTTTAGCCTGGAGCTTTGCGCATCTTTTGATACCAAAAACATAAAAATCGGACCACAGGTTGCCGCGTAGCGAACAATTTTCCGGCGCTACGCGCCGTGAAAACTGAATTTTCGCATATACGTCGTGTACACAGAGCAGAATTGCCATTCGTACATTGAATAATTAATTAGCCATAATTCCAAAACCCTTGGACCTATAGTCATGAAATTTCTTGGGTATGTTTAGGAAGAGTTGCTCTATGCATGTGCCGAGTTTCAAATTTTTTATATGTTTTTTTATATGTGTAGCATATTGATGAAAACATGGCTACTACTACGAAAACTACCGTTATCAAGGCAAATACTGGCAATAATTGGCAGGCGGATCTAGACCCGGGCCAGGAATGGCTACGATTTGAAAGAAATGGGAATTTCGTGACCAAGCCGCCTTCGTCAAGAGTATCCAGACCTCTTAGGTATCCATTGCATGAACCACCGCTTGGAATTAGCTGCCAAGGATGCTTTTAAGGGAGCCAGTATGGAAGAAGTCATTACTATGTGGGTCATTCCACCAGGTTGGGTCATTTGAGTAATTTGCACATAAAAATTATGAATGTGTTCAAAGTTAATTTTTGCTTATGTAGTGTGGCACTAATGTTTTCATTTGTAAAATATATTTGAATTGAAAAGTCAATAATAAACTCCCATGATTTGTACCATTTTTCTGTGGTGTCCTCAGTACTTTTACCCACCCCCAGCTTTATATTGTATAAACGATTTGAATATACCTTTAAAAACAGATATAATTTTCTCATTTTGATGAACATGCTACCGGTGCTTATTCAACTAGAGTGAAGCTTTCCCACAAAATTATTTATTTTGTGCAGAACCATTGCATTGGTAAAACACAAGAAGTTAAATTTGTACGTACCGACGTAACGCGTGGTGTCTTCCTATGCCGCTCGTGTTGCATGGGTAGTTTGCTTTTATTTACTAACATTCCGATAATGTTACTAGTTTTCATTTTGTAACAGGTAGAAATGCTGGGATACATTTTTAAAAACAAGTGATAAAAGCCATGAAATATGCAGCGAGTTTACGAAGATACTTGATTTAAAAAGTTCAACGCAAGTCCGGTGTCCTGCGTGATTTGCGTTGCGTGGGTCAGATGTGACCGCCTATTTTTTCCTATCCCCCGCTTTGGAAGATGGTTCTGGCCCAAAATGTATACCCTTTCCATATGACGTTGAGTAGGTCACATGGATACTATTACGGGCTAGCATGCTACGTGTGTAGGGTGAAATGTGACTGCTGTCCGGTTGCGTCGGTTTCGCGCGCTTCGCCAAATTGCAACGACGACGCGGACATTTTTTGGCCGCTTTTGAATTGTGGATTGGTGAGTAAATAACTGGTTTCTAGCAGAAAATATCAGCGTATCATATTGTTCTGTTTGAGTTTCGTCTAAGTTTTACAGTAATTACTACTCCAAGGAACTAGTAGGACTCTAAAAATCGTCTTTTCTTTACATTTCATGTGGCCTTTTTCGGGCGACAGTAACGTCAGTGTTCGACTGTAAATTAATTCATCAGACTACCTTTGCCGTGAAAATCGCCAGATTTTACCCCCAAAACAAACCCCACATTGCCCAACATGACCCCTTAGGGATCCAGTTCACATCGAGAATTAATGATGGTACTTAAGTTAAGTTATGATTCGGAGATAAAAGTAATATTTGCCGTTCTTTTTCGAGAGCTTTTCTTGAGTTTGTGGATGTCTGTTTACTAGTTTGGGAAGGCAATGCGGTGATGTCCCCAGTGCACGCTGGTGTGAACGTACATGTACTGGTGTGAACGTACATGTACAGACACGTATGTAATTTGATCGTTTCGACATCGAGTACGAGTGGAGAGCGGCGACTCGGTGTCACGTGATGTATGCACGTACACTGGTTCCTTAATGATGGGTTTAGTTTCCCCGTGTACAGGCGGGAACCGGTTAACACATATAATTATAGGCAGGTTCTTGTTTAGTGCAGTTCGAACGATAGTGGAGAGTCAGGATCTAAGACACATATAAACACCACGGACGCACATTGACCGCACTGCATTCGTTCACACCAGCACGCACTGGGGACGAAAACGACATCACCGACGCGAGCAATGTAAGATTTTACTTGAATACCCCCACTATATTTTCCTTATTTACAGCTAATCAACCACCAAAAAGTGAAATTCTGATGAGAAATCACGATTTTAGCATGGACACTTTTTCAAAATTTCTTAGGATAATCTTAGCTAGATTTTTTTTAAAGGACATCCACATCACATGACCGCATGGTTTGTTAATGGGAGTATTTAAGTAAAATCTGGTAATTTTTTGTTTAGTTTGAAGATTTTTTATTTGTGAATTTTTTTTTTTTTTTTTTGGGGGGGGGGGTTCAATTCAATGATACCTTGGCTTATATTCGATATTTGAACCTTACAGATACTGACAGCATGGGGCCCCCGCAGCTCAATTTACGTATCAATCTCCGTCTTAGCACTTCACCTAACCATGCAACCCTTCTAAAACCAGGAAATGATGTTTTTGTGACATGTTTTATTCACCATGTACATTATTTTAAATATTTTTATTTTTATTTTAAATATTTCAGATTGTTGACCTGACAGATTGTGGTGTTCGTCTCACCTATATGCGTCAAGGCGCTTTTTACACTTGGCCCCTGGGCGAAGAGCATATTTATCATCATCCGCTATGTGACGTCAAACAGAAGCTCAGTGCTCCTGAACCGGTGTTGATAGGCTCCAGAATGGTTTTTAATTTTAAGAAGTGAACAACATGAACACAAAAATATTACAAATCACACGATTATGAGTGGTTGTGTTTTATTTGGATATCCAACATATTAACATTTAGTTTCTTGACTCAAACTTTAAGGCCTTGCAATGAAAGATGTAACAGAGATACGGTGTCCTTGTTACGTGGGTAACATCTATATGAGCAACAAATTTAATCCATTTCCTGATCGTGCAGCATTACAATTGTTCATAGTTGTGTTGCTCATTTCTGCTCTTCTCTGCAGAAGCCAAAATAAGTGCTGTCATGGAGTGAGTCTTGAGAAAACAGGAATATTGCTAAGGAGAGGGATTTTTTTGCATATCATTTAACTTCACCATATACAGTAGATTGTTTTCCCACTGAATTTATATAATTAAAATGTAAGAATTTCCATCTTGGCTGCAATGTTTATGCGTGAAATGTTATTGATTACCAAAACAACAAATAAAATGAGCCATTGGGAAACTTTATCTGTGACCTATACCTTGCTAGAACTATAGTGGTGTTAGAATGGTGTCCTTGTTACACGGGTATTTGGAAAGTGCACACTGTTATTGTAATAGATTACTGCATTTTCCATGCACAAGCTGCAATAAAAAGTTTAAGAAATTATGAATGGTGAATATTTGAGAAGTTGAAATTGTATTGTTTCTAGACTTGTAACAAGAGTGCTTAAAATTGGGGAAAACATACATGTAAATAACCGCTGTGTGTGAACCATCTTACCTTTACAAACGATGATGAAGGCAGTCGACACCTGACAAGTCACAGACTGAGTGATTCAGAACTGAATGCAAAGTATACTTCAACCACCATGTTGAGTGGTCATGTTTTATTTGAATATCCAACATATTAACATTTAGTTTCTTGACTCAAACTTTAAAGCCTTGCAATGAAAGATGTAACAGAGATACGGTGTCCTTGTTACGTGGGTAACATCTATATGAGCAACAAATTTAACCCATTTCCTGATCGTGCAGCATTACAATTGTTCATAGTTGTGTTGCTCATTTCTGCTCTTCTCTGCAGAAGCCAAAATAAGTGCTGTCATGGAGTGAGTCTTGAGAAAACAGGAATATTGCTAAGGAGAGGGTATTTTTTTGCATATCATTTAACTTCACCATATACAGTAGATTGTTTTCCCACTGAATTTATATAATTAAAATGTAAGAATTTCCATCTTGGCTGCAATGTTTATCCGTGAAATGTTATTGATTACCAAAACAACAAATAAAATGAGCCATTGGGAAACTTTATCTGTGACCTATACCTTGCTAGAACTATAGTGGTGTTAGAATGGTGTCCTTGTTACATGGGTATTTGGAAAGTGCACACTGTTATTGTAATAGATTACTGCATTTTCCATGCACATGCTGCAATAAAAAGTTTAAGAAATTATGAATGGTGAATATTTGTGGACTTTTAATATTTGCTTAAAATTTGAAAAGCTGCACTTTGAAATTTTGTTATGTGTGTCACACTTATTGACCCAACCTGGCGGAATGACCCATGTTGAACTCCTTGTATGCCCTCTACTCAAGAAGTCCAAAACGTACGGGAAAACTTGAAGAGGTGAGGTTGAACTTTGGTGATTTGTCTTAACATGTACATGTAGTAAACTTATTACAACATACTCATTTTTTATTATTATTTAACTATTATATTGCACACTTGGTATGAAAATGAAATGAATAACATTATTGCACTGTTTCTGTATTGCACATAAATTGACATACATGTAATATAATCATATTTTGTTTTTATTTCAGTTGGCCAAAATTATGAAAGAAGATTTGCTGAAGCCAGTGAAAGCTAATGGAACCAGATGGGTGCAATTCAAGAGCAGAGCAGTGGCAGCCCTCATCAACTCATATGCTGTGATAATTGCCTCTCTTGAGAATGAAGTAGCCAGTAATGAGCCAGCTGCAGAGATGGCGAAACTGAATGGCTATCTCAACAAGCTGAAGTCTGTTCGTTTTGTATTTCATTTGATGTTGCTTAAGTCATTGATCACTCCCTGGCAAACCTGTCACTTGCTCTGCAGAAGGATATTACACACTTTAATGTGGCCCTGACCTACCTGACAACCTTCTACCAAAGGATCAATGATCTCCTCTCTGCTCTCAGAGCTTTGCGAGAACCTGAGGATCATGAGGATGTTATCTCAACAGGTGTGGATGAAGATGGTCGAAGTCTGAATGAGAGTGATGATGAGCCAGCAGCAAAGAGACCAGCTCTGACCAAAGACTATATGGTGGCAGATTTCAAAAAGATTCTGCATGATCTTATGGCAACGGACAGTGGAGTGAGCTTCAAGGATGTTCATCTCAAAGGTCAAGCACTATCAGCATCCGATGTTGACACCATATCAACAACTCTAATCACTAACGTGAAAAAAAAAGTCCACATAAGGCTTGGCAAATGTCACGAGGAGGCACAGTATTCAAGTCTCAAGATTCTAGATACTCTAGCGTGGCCAACTGATCGTGAGGCTCTTGTTAGATTTGGAAGACCTTTGGTGCAGTCTTTCATTGATCACTTTGGACAACTGGTCACCCAACAAGGTAATTATTTATCTGTAAATGACTTATTAAACAAAAAATACAAAATGATTAATAACACTAACAGTATTGTTTATTTGCATTTGTAGCTTTAGAAAATACCTTCTATCCTTCTTGTTTCTTACCCTTACCCACCTACCACAATCCTATAGGTTGCAACACTGATGAACTCTTCCATGAATGGGAAAGCTGGAAACTACTGTGGAAATCCAGTTTGCAACACCTGAACTGCAGCAGTGAGATATGGAGAAGGCTACTTGTGAGCTTCCACGCGACTTACCCAAACCTCTGTCATATGATTAGAGTGATGCTCCTTGTGCCAGGTAAACAATTTTATATTTCTTCATAATTTGTTACTAGCCTAGAGGTTCAAGTTCAAACTGTAATATCATTACACACAGGTTATCCATTACACTAAAAGTAGCACCAGTAATTGTGTTTGTTTTGCTAATCTACAAAGACTAAAATCAAATGACTCAAAATTTCAAACTTCATTACAAGTTATAAAGAACTTACAACTGTTAAACACAATGACACTGAGCTGGGCATCACATGAAATTTGATTTGATCCTTTATTTATTTTTGCAGCATCGAATGCCATCGTGGAGCGGGGCTTCTCTGCCATGAACAGGGTTAAGAGTGATTACAGAAATAAGCTGGCAACTGACACCCTAGATTAACTTATGCGTATCACACTAAGTGGCCCCCCAGAGCATATGTTTGATTCATCAAGTGCGGCAACCTGTTTCCTCAATAGATGCAGTCGGCGCCCAGGTCAAGCAGATTAGCAGAACAACAACCAGGTCCAAGCACAGGCAGAGATGTTATGATTATAGACACACAAGAATAAGATGATAGATCATATAATCGCTTCAGTATCAGTATCACCTTTTAGTCTTAGCTTTAAATTGTCAAATTGAAATGGCATCATGGAAATTGCCACAGTGATGCTGACTGAACTGATGGATTAGGATTAAGAGACTTTATAAGTAGTGATATGATCAACACTCAATCACTCATACTCCCTTCTGTAACTGTTCAGTGTTCAGTCCTGGTGACTGACTCAATTGTTGTGTGATCAATGATCATATTATTCATAATTTGGTCCAAAGTTGACATAGAGTTATTAATAGTTGTTGGACTTTGTTGTGTTATGATTGAAAGTTGACTTAGTTCAATTATTTACAACTTCAACTTGTAGTCTCAGTCTTGTAGAATTGCAGTCTTAGGTTACCTTACCTATTACTCAGAGTTGGAAACTTTACAATGATTGAGATAGATCATTAGAGTCTAGAGAAAAAGAGGAAGAGTCAAAGAGACAAAGACCACTAAGAGATCACTAAGAGATAATGATTAATAAAATGCTACTGTTGTGCTGAGGCTCAGGGCCTGCGTCTGAAGTAAATTGTTATAATTTGTTAACTTGCTTTTTTACTCGAAAGTTATTCTAGCAAGCATGCAGTTCCTGAAATAAACAGACAACTGATGAGTCATTAAGTTCACAGCTTAACTTAAGTTACTTCTTTATTGCTTTGTAATTTGTACAGTCTGACACTGACAGGTAAATAGTCATTGCAAAGCTGAGGCTAAATTTGAGTATAACAAAACTGCTATGCAAAATTGGTAAACTGCTATGCAATTCAAAATTTGCATAGCAGTTTTGCTATACAAAAAAAAAATCATTAAGGCTTACCCTGTTCGGGGCCCGCTTAAGGGCCCCGAAAAAAATGTGAATTCTAGATGCTCTGTGGTGCGATCTGAGGCAATTTCTGACCACTTTAACCAATATTTTCTGAGCAAAAGATACATTGTAGTACATAATACTATTAATAGGGCCCGATATTAAAATGAGACGCGTGTTCAAAAATCTTTTTTACCTCTTGTATCATTTTAATTAACCTCGTTTTTTAAAATCGCTCCTGGTAAAAACTTGGGGGGGGGGGGGCAAAATAGCTACCTCTTTAAAAGTGGGGGGGGGGGGAGGGGGGGGGCAACTGCCCCCTCTGGTCCCCCCCCCCCCCCGCCGGTGACCCCGCCTAATAAGACATGTAAAAGTGCCCAGGCTAATTCCCAGCCTGTAAGGTGCAGATATCCTCATCTATTAAAGGCTGGAATTTCTTCCCCGGGATGGGGATTTTGTTACTTCAAAAAAGACAGTCTCTACTTAGAGGTGGAATGGCCCAGGATGGAGGGGGGGGGGGTATTGATAGGCGAGTAAGTGTTGAAGTTACCATGGTCAGGTGGACTTTTTCTTTTTATCCATTTTTTTTTCAAATGTTTTCTGTGGGGTTAACATAAATACTGGCTAACCAAGCACTTTTTCTAAAATCTCAAGTGAAATTAAAATCGGTAATGTATATATGTTTTCCATTCATAAACACCTATAACAATAAACTCATTCCTATTGGTCCAGAGCCTGTCATGTGGCTGGTCAGGCGCAATGCTCCTAGTGAGTCATGTAGGTTTGAATTCTCATCATACCAGCACATCTGCAGTCTGCACGACATCAGAAAATTTTACAAACAGTTAAGTCGCATCTTCCATAGACAACCACGCGCGTGTACATGTAGTGGTATGAACACGACGCGCTCTACTCCATAGCGATTCTACACAAAGCAAAGAAAAAGACGGCCTCGTGGCTGTTTCCAAGACTTTCAGATTAATGCACACCGAGTTTAAACTTCAAGATATATTACTTAAACATTCTGGAGGAAAAGTTTTACAAAATGAACAACCATACATTCGTACCTGGTACATTTTCCTACTTGTGACAACACGAACATTTTGACTAACAGCAGAATGAGTTACGGAGATTTGCACGTAATTGACAGTGTGACCGGCGGGCTACCGCAGTGTGCGCACTGCACTGAAAGTTCCCGGATTCATGACGCTCCGTTACTTCAAGTAATAAATGCACACTTGGCACTGTAAAGAGGATTTTGTAAGGTTCATTTTGATCGGTCATTCAATGAAGTTGGTAAACTAAGACCCCGTACCAAGGACCAAACAAATTTGTTTACTCATCAGTCCTTTGGCCGCCATAAAATACGGCAAACATCATTTTGCTACGCTCCACCACTGTGTTGTTACAAAAGTAACAACTCCGCGAGCGCGCGCGCGATCAGGCGATGGAAGACTTGTACTGACACACACGGCGTATACAAACATGCAAGGGATAAACCCAATTGCTGCGACAAAAACTGTTCCACACGCACTTCACGTAATCAATAACTGACTTAGTAAAGTTGAATACTGCTGTTCATGTTGCGACTTGCCGTGTACAAACTGCTTGGAGTCTGGATGTAGAGTCTTTGGCTCGGGTAATTATCAGCGTCCAGATTCCGAGCAGTTTTAATTACGGTGTTATAACACGTTTAAAACACACATTTATTCCCATATTAAATATGGTTGCATTCATTGTCTTTTACACTAACATGTAAGTGTGCACCAAGCTGGACATGAACATGTACTTAATCTAAAATGCCATTTATACTTGCACATCTTTCAGAAAACATGTACTCCGTCTGAAGTTGAAAGGCTGCCTGTTATTCCAGAAGCCCCATGTATTGTTGCTTGTGGTAAGTTCAATGAATGTAGAGGTTCGGGTGATATTTATTTCAAGTTGTAACATGAAGTGTTAGGAGTGTAGAGGATTTAATGTCTATCGAACTCAATCCAAAGTCTTGTGTCAGCTAGAACAGCCAACCTTACACTAAAATAGAACTTGGATTGGCATTGTCTAAATTTTAATCTTTTCTATTAAACCACCTCTGAGCCAATTGTGAAGAAAAGTTCTAACTGAATTTCCTCAGAGTCACCACTCTTCTACAATAGACTGATTTCGTATGGTGCTTCTGCAATTTAATTTAGATTCCACAATGCAAGCATTGAAGATTTAGGGAACCTTTTAAAAATGTTTATAATGCCACGTACAATTTAAGTGTGTTAAAACTGTCTTGATAATTTTCAGACTCGGTGTATTTCCTCCCCTTTTCTGTCACATAGGAGATAACCTGCTGAGCAGCAACAACCACTTCTGTGTTTGATCGTCAAGCATGTTGTGATGGGAAACATTGGATCAATGGATACAACCCTCATACTACTGCTCTGCAGCTTCTACTGCGTTAACATCATGTACCCACTTCCGTGCTCGTCGACCCTTGAGTTTCTTCAACGGTAGGTCAACTTTGACTACTAACTCTTCAATATGTTTCAGCACACAGTCTTTAAATATATGGCTAGTTGTATTTGTAAATAAACCACATGTAAGTTATTGGTGACAGCCCGGTAGTCCGAAGGTTCCAGGTTGGAAAGGACTAAAGGTTAATTAAAGGACGAAATGATTAAAGGTTAATTACTCCGAAAGCTCGATACTCCGAAGGCTCGATAGGCCGAATAGTCGACAAGGTGCGATATTTCGATCTAACAATAATTTCTGGTAGTCCAAATATACGCTCATACATTATAAGTGTACCTCACTCAGGTGTCCAAGATTTAATAATTTTGTAAAAAACCGCTGATTGTAGCTGGCTGGTGGTATAATATTGCTGCTTGTTGAATCTTGATGTTTGGGCATTCAAGTAAGAAGCTTGAGAAGTGACCTTATGTCAGTTTGTGACGTCATGCCAAATAATTAAGAGTGGTCAGTGACATCTGACTGAGTGGAAGGTTGAATTGATGTGAATATATTGTCCATTACCTTTTTGTTTTTCCCTGAATTTGTTGTACACAGACGCTTTCTGAAGATAAACCCTGACAATGGGAGGAAGACGATGCATAATAGAAAAGCTTACAACACCATGAGCGCAAAAGGTCCTCTCTCTCATCAATCACATTGCTGATCATGAATGGACTGGACAGTGATGCAAAATGCTGCGAAAATTAAGAAAACATGAATTCTATGTAGTCCACAACAAGGAGTTGGTAGGGTAGAGACTCTGTTCAGCTGTCTAGTCCATTCATGGTCTGTGATATGATGGGTTTTTTTTTTGGGGGGGGGGGTTCATGACTGATTGAATGATTGTACGTGTACATACTCCAATTTATGTCATTGTCAAAATCTTAAAATTGATGCCGTTTTTCAAGTCGGTCGATTTTTTCGTTTTGCACGAACAGCCATTGGTCTTAATTGATTAACTCTGCAAAACTAATCACCTATTTTTTTTTTAAGTGTTCTACCCTAAGGAAGATTAAAATCTCTTCTTTTCTCTGATACCTAAATTTTGCATATCTTATGCATCTATAAGTTTCAAATTGTTAAATGGAA
The DNA here is from genome assembly GCF_015706575.1 of Patiria miniata. Lineage (NCBI taxonomy): Eukaryota > Metazoa > Echinodermata > Asteroidea > Valvatida > Asterinidae > Patiria > Patiria miniata. The sequence continues at coordinate 5,795,989 of NW_024037065.1, read as the reverse complement.
AAAACAACCGACTTTAAACGCGATTATCTCGAATGTTTGTTCAGACAGTGAAATACTAAATTCGCCTCTTCGTGAAAACATTGATATTTTGTTCAATGTACGTGTATTAATTCGTTCACCTGCACAGCAACTGAAGAAAAAATTATCCAGTGTTGCAGTGACCAGTGTCCTCATGACTGTATGGTACCATCTCTCCTGCGTGGGGATTGATGAGGCGCCTGCTGATGGCTGACACTGCAGTAAAAAGTGCGATGAAGATGGAACCTACATTTTTGAGGGAAGAGCCATTTCAACGAAATCTTCACTCAAAGCGGTAAACTTATGCTTCAAAATGATGTATAAATTCGATATGGAATACCCCAAGCAGTGTAGTACCACTTGGGAATTTCTTCAAAAGGTAGTGCATGGGATGGATGGGAAGGAAAGGGATGCAACATCACCTGCAGTAAGGAGTCTCAGAGCCTATTTGCATAACATAACAGCCAGCAGAGAATCTACATTGTATATTTGCATGTTGAAAAAAAATGCCTTAAGGGACATTAGGTCCTGTAACAGCCCCAAGAACGAATTGTGATCTCATTCGTACGCGTAATGTGTTCGCCTTTTGCGGACGTTGAAGAAACCATATTTTTTGCATTGGTGATTGGACACCACTGTTCCCGAGACACACAACGTGTATCGTACACTGTATGAGAACGACACGAAAAACGCATTCGTACTCCGTCGTGTCCGATGTAAACAACAGGTTTTTTTCCGTCTTTTCTCGGGAACGGCAAGACATTAGGTTTGTTTCCTTTCAAAAATGTTTGAAATAGGATAACATCCGAAACATGAAATTTTATGGGATTTCAGGACCTAGTGCCCCTTTAATAATCCCAGTTCAGACAGGCGTTCCAGAGTCGCGCCGAACTTAATACACAGGAATATTGTGTAGAAACCAACAAACAAAATCTTAGCAACAAGCCGGCATTGTGCAGCGTCGATGCGCATGGGCTGCGTGTAAAGTGACCGTTTTAGCCGATTTTCGGCTAACATTGACATATTTTTTGTTAAAAAACGAATCTGACAGACAATTTAAAAGGATGGATTTTGTTTGCAGATTCCTGGCAGAATTGTGCAAAACTGGTTATTTGACAGAAAAACAGCAAATTTACAATAAAAAAAATGGTACGTTTGTATGCAAAAGCTTCAATCTTTTCAAACAAACCCTTGCAAAATAGGACAGGTTGCCTGGTCTACAGGTGCTGAGGCTCACTGGGAATCGGATTTCGTCGCAGTGAGTCTGACGCAACCGGCGAAATATTACAACATCTGCATTTGATTTAATAGGCCTAGTGTATGTTGAGTAATTCTGGGGAATTTGGCAGATTTTTGATAAATCTGACAGACTTTTGAATTGCATTTAGCAGAATTTAGACCTTACGGTCATGTGCGTTCCTTCACTTCACAAACGCCTGGCCGTGTAATACGTAATATTAACGCACCGACGATGATTGAGAAGACAGGCTGCTAAACACGTACGCCATGTGCACTCGCGTTATCTCTTGCACGTCACGCCACGTACGAACAATTTGTATTTCAAGACTGCGTCGTGCCTGTACAACATGGATACTGGAAGTCTCGGTTTTCCGCTTAAAAAAAAAAAATGTATCTTGTGTTGTATTAGGGGGACAGTGGGAAGTTTATTTATTGTATGCTTTTGCTCTGTAACCTGACATCGAAATCTCGTGTTTGAAAGGATTAAACCTGCAAAAAGAAAACTTTTAAATCATAAGCACTGCGTCACGCGTTAAACACATCGCCTGCAGTCCTTGAGATCACTACTTATTTACATACATTTACATTTGCATTGAGTTCAGATCATGACTTATTTCACTTTTCACTTTTTAATGTTCTGCCCCCTTCAAAATATGTAGTGGCCTACTAGAAACACCAATCAAACACTAACACAACAATTGAAAAAGTTTAACTCCCCTGTACATGCCGCCAAAAAACAGGTTCCTTCTGAAAATACCCTGGTGTAATGTGCAATGGAATTCTGCACAGGATGAATTCGAGGATAAACTATAAGGCATGAGAGAACCATTCATATCATGAGACCAGGTTGATACGTATATGGAAGACTAGGCCCTAGACTAGGACAATTTGACTGTGACGCTATATTTGGACAATATACCACAAAAGCAGCTACGATAGATGATTTTCAACAGAGCCGGCCATGGACAGCTCTATGCATTCAGCATGAATCATGCACGCAATGACTTTTAAGTGAATAGGGATATAATATGGCTAGCCCACTGCCTGGGCTAGTTAACTGGATATTTTACTAGCCCGTTTAGGGTTTTACTAGCCCGTATATAAAAACATAAGAAAACCCTAACATTTATTATCAGCTTACCAGTGAAGAATTTGACATTTTGGAAAATAAAAGGCGGATGGTATAAATAAATAAAGAGGCATGCTTGTCAGTTAAAAGTCGCTTGAGTCATTGGTCACGGAATCGGGATCAAAATCATCATCTGGAGAATTATCTTCATCAGAGTTGCCAGGGTCACATCCATGAGCTTCAGCCTGATCTTCATCCGAAGAACTGTCACTACTTTGGACCCACAGGTCTTGGGGGTCATGTTGTGCCTTCTTGATCCTTCTTGATCCTCCTTGCTCCCCAATGACAGTTCCACAAGTTTATTGCGGGCATTGGGTCAAAGTCATTTATGGGAGGGGTCAAAGAGTTCCTCGATAATTGAACATGTTTAACACTTTGGCTAATACTAGCCAAGTTATGTTTAAGCTTGGACAACGGGAAAATAATCAACAAATCGCAAACAATTAAAAGTGCAATCCTTCTCTTTTGGCAAGTTTCAACGGTCCATTTAAATGTCAGGAACATGTTTTTCAAATTTGTTTTTAATTATTGTTTTGGTATGTGCTGAAAACATCTCTTTTTTTCAGGCAAAATAAAACTAAGTAGACCTACCGGTACACAACTACATTCCGCATACAAAGCTGCATGGGAATGTGTTTTTAACCTCAGATTTTTTTCTTTTTTAAAGTAACAATTTGTATTGGCAATGATTAGAGTTGTAATGACAAACATGAAATACACTTAAAGAGGTAACACAAAATGACTTACTAAACAAAAAATAAGGGAAGTTTCTTTATTTCCTCTATTTTAACTTATTTTTATGCTAGACCAGCGTGGGAGAAAATAGTCTGAAGCAGAAAAATAGTTACATACACTTTGTGCACAAGGAGTCGGGGTACCATCCCATATTTTCAAAATGACACTTTGAGGGCCATGAACTGGGGGGTTAACGTCTAGAATAATTTTTGTAAAGATTTTTTCCATAGATTCCCATGGGTCACTACAGATTTTGAGTGGTGAGGGGGGGGGGGGCAGCTAAAAAAGTATGGGCTAATACCTACCCCGCCTTTCATGTACCTATTAAACGTCTCTTTCGTATCTATGCCAGAGCTTGCCCCGAATCATGAGATTAGCAATATGGTCTTTGGTCTGAAGAATTCAAAGATGAAACGTGCGAAGCATTCTAAGCAAGTCAGTGTACCAGATGATTTTCAAATGTAAATCCCAAGGGTATGGGTTACTTGCAAATGGCTTATTGACCGAAGTCGATAAATATTAAGGTACTCCCTGCGGAAAGAAATCAGGAAAGTTTCAAAATTGAGATGAGGAAAGCTCATTTCGATAGTCAAAAGGGAAAAAACGGTACGCCAAGTTGCTATTGGGCTGTATGGTGGGGACTCAGAAAGTGGTTTATCGGCATGATGGGCACTTGGGAAAGTTCAAGTTGACTGTTTCCAGTGCAATAAAAATTTGCACGAAATAAAAAGTTAAACTTGTGTCAATTAAAAAAAAAAGGAATGCGAAAGGAATGCAGGAATGCGAAAGGATAAAAATCAACCGCGTGAATTCCACAGCAAAATCGACAGTATCATCATTGCTGCTTTAATAGAAGACCTGACATCCCTCATTTTACCATTTTTGGTCATGCAGTGCGCTTCGTCTGTAACCAAAGTAGTGAGTCGAGCACGCCATTGCTTGATTGCTGACCACCATGGCTGTCGCAGTACTGCTTCTGGAGATGCAAATAGCAACTGGTATTCTCATTTGCTTATTCCTAACAACGATAAAAACACAAATAGAAACTCGAACAAATAATTGGTATACAGGTTGCAGTCCCTGGCTCAAATGCAGTTTAATAAACAATTTGAAATTATTCCGCCGTTTGTACATTAATCATACGTGTATGATACAAAGAGAGTTAAATTCACAATTAAGTTTAAGAAAAAAAAATATCTTGGGATTAGGAAGTTAAAACAAGTTTACGGTGTCAACTTATTTCTGGAAAGCTGGAAATGTTCACACACAGTTGGTTGTCTTGAGAATGTCCTTTTGGCGTTTTTCTTCTACGGAAGCATTTGTATGCTGTTGATTGCCAGATGTATTACATTTGTGACTGACTCTACAAAAAACAGGTATTATTATGCAAAACTGTGAAATTCAGTTATGTACACGGATGGACAGCCCACAATGTACTGTAACGAAGCAGGGGTCTACCCAGCAAACAATTTAACGTTTTCTGAACGTTTTCTGAACGTGCCTCTTTCGTTTTGAGAACGTTTTGAATAAACATTTTAAAGACGGCCATTTGTGGACACTTTTGGACGTTTTAAAAACGTTTTATTGAGACGTTCTAAGACCGTTTTTTGAACGTACAAAACGTATTAACAACTTGCTAGTATTTATCTAGGACCTAACAATGACCTACATAAAACGTTTTGGACGTTCAAACAACCAACTGACGTGCCATAAACGTTCTAAGTACGCTCGTTGAACGTACAAAACGTATTAAAAACGTACTACCAGTGACTAAAGACGTAACAAGGACCTACATAAAACGTTTTGGACGTTCAAACAACCAACTGACGTGCCATAAACGTTCGTTGAACGTTCATTGAACGTACCAAACGTATTAAAAACGTACTACTAGGGACTAAAGACGTAACAAGGACCTACGTAAAACGTTTTGGACGTTCAAACAACCAATTGACACTAGATGATTCTGTGTTTTATCAACTTTATTCTTGGTCCGGAACTTCAAATTACAGAACTCGAATATTCATGGATTTCTATCCGTACCTGTAGATATTAGAAATTAGAGTCAAATTAATTTTTTAAAAAGTTGTTAATGCGATTTATTACACACAGTTATTGTGCGGGAATATGTGCTGAATGAAAACGTCTGCGAGAATTGTTTTGCTCGATGGCGTACTGAACAAAAGAAAATGTATAGGATTGTTTTTCTTTTTTGCAAAAAGAGCTGTAACATCAATGTTTTTGCTACCTGAAATGGCATCATACTTTTAATCATAAAGCCCAGAAGAAAATTTAATTTGCATAAAAAACAAACTGCACCAAAATACATGTACCCTTGAAAATAGCGGCAAGAAAAGTTGGAAATAAGGTTAAAGTTGATATACCTGTTAAATTCATAAATACCAGAGAAACATTTACCAATTCATATTGGTCGCTCGGGAGCTCGTCACGTTGCCGGTTTTAAACAACTGATTAAGACCGGTGGCTGGTGTCCGACAAACATAAAGTAAAAGAGCTGGGAAAAACATTCGAATTTTTATAATATTTGACTTATTTTGACTTTTGGACCGAAAGGGTATTTATGAATGGTGATAAGTATGTGCTTTTGCCAGTATCATCCAGACTCCAACTGGTCTTTATCTTAAACATAGTGTTTAAAACTGGCAAAGCACACATATATTTTCTTAACTAAATTTGTTAATATTAAAGTCTTCACTGGTCATCTGATCTTCATCTTCCTGAATATCCTCAGATTGAGCTGCTGCATCACTTCCAGGTTTCTACAGTGCAAACGGATCAAATTAATAACAAAAAATAAATCAATTAAAGTTTAAGGAGTATTTGAAGGATTCACTCTACAAATCACTCAAAGGAACAAGATCACAATACAGACCCCTACGGGCTAAGTTCATAGTACAATATTTACAAAGGCAATACCTACATGTTCACTTATACTTAAATCATACTGCCAAGTTGCTGATCTCGTCATTAAAATGTTGATTGTCGATTGAATTTCACTTGGGTTTGGCAAGCACAAACTGATGCTCACAGTATGTAAAGGTTTTTAGCGCAAACAAAAATTGGCAGCTCATGTCATATAAAAACAAGTCATGAATTCTATTAGCATCTAATTGGAAATTGTGTACCCGTCACAACTCACAAATGTGTAAAGAAGGGTAAACAATTCCCATATTCCCCACAAAAGGTTATTAACATTGAAAAGTTATGTATTGGTAAGTTGATAATTCTTTGTAACATGCAAAAAACCACATGCGTACACGTCATTTTCGTGTTAGTTTGTAACTCATTCCTGTAGATTGTTCTACAGCGCAATCATGAGAGAACAAAGAAAAACAATTTAACAGTAACCAGGATGTTTAGCATATGTGTGTAAAAAACGTCTAATTTGAAGAAATGAACTAACTTTGTAATTCATCCACCTGGAAGGTCTGGAGACTGTTTTTCCCCAATAGCCATTCTTGATTTCGGCCTCCATGGTATTAGGGCGGTTTCCTCGTGCATTCCTCTTGGGGGAAAATTAAAAGGATATAATGGCAAATGAACCAGTTAATTGTATTCTGCTCCATTTTAATGCTGTGTTGATGCCTAATTATTAGAAAAGAGTGTAAAATAATCAGCATTTTCTACTTTCACAAACATCGAAAGTCCGGAGATAATTATGAACGAAGCATATGTATACGTGGCTACAGCACGGCTAAACCTAAAGCAACGTTCATGAGTGTGTATACATTGTATACCGTTGCTACTATTTGTGTGAAAAAAACTTGGCCACAATTGAGCTTACTGTCGGTAAAATACAGCAGCACACCTTTACATAAACATGATAAACAAATTCAAACCAATCTCCAAACTTGTCAAATCAGCTGATTCTTATCTGTTAATTCGATCCTTAGTCAATTGACGATATACCGCTTATTTAGGAGGGAGTTTGGGCAGAAACTATTGTGACCCACATTAAACAAGCATCGCACAAATTACATGTAGTTCTTAAAATTTGTGAACTTCTCTTGCAACTTTGATGTGAACTGGTGAAGGAATCTGCATCTGGTAATCATGAACTGTAACTGAGACCGTTCCATAACATTACAACAGTTTGTTAATGTTATTTACATTGATATTATATCACTATTTTATTCTGCAACATTGGTATCTAAAGTTGGTTTTAAATGGAACCTTCTCTACTCACCAATCTTTTTTCATCCTCCAAGTCCTCCGATATTCTTTCTAGCAGAGTAGAACGGCACCATGAAAATTGTGATCATGGTGATGTAGGCAACATTTATAAACGCATTAATGTCCATATAATCTCCATTGTAAGAACAGCAATTAAGTCTTGAAAGTTTCCATAGACATGCACTTTACAGCCAACATTCATGATTTGAGCAATACGGTCTTAAACTTCATGTACAAGTCCAATACCAGCAGCCCATTCATAGATCCTCTATTCCTTGCTCTATGGTCCAACTGACTGAATTTAAATCTGCCAGTGCCACACAGGCAGTTTCTGGTATTGACTGGTGTGCAAGGCTGTGATTGCTAAGAACCAGCACACCAGCGTATATGACCATCTGCGTTACCGCGTTACTGAGATAATATATCTTGGAAACTTGAATACTGAGATAAGATATCTTGGGATCGCGGTATTCCGTGATAAGCTATCGCAAAAAAGTGGAATTCCGTGATAGGCTATCATGGAAACGTGAAATTCCTTGATAAGCTATATTGGAAACGTGGAATCACGTGATACGCTATTGCGGAAATGTGGAATTCTGTGATAAGCTATCGTGGAAACCTGGAATGTTGTTTTAGCTTATCACAATAACTTTCCACAGATGATTGTAAAAATCTTTATTCCTACCTAAAAAGCTTTTTAACTTCAAAAAACGAACGATGCATACTCAACAAGGAACTAAACTGAACAATGAACCAATTGCATTATCAAATGCTCTCTACTTCCTTCAAGTTATTTAGGACATGGGTCAGGCAATAAATTTAGGGTCAAAAGTGTGAAACTGTTCCTGTCCCTCTTACCTTGGTACTTTGTACTTTGCCATTCAACTATCATAAAGACTGACTTCAAATGCTTTTTTTGTCTTCGTTGGGTGGGTAGTTTGCTATTCATAATCACTCTTGGAGGAAAACTGCATTCGGGAGTGCATCAGAATTATCTGTTCGAAACGTCGAGTTAAACTACGCCCCAAAAGAGGAATCTTCCTCGACAAAATATACTCATAGAAACCTGCCAATGAAGGTTTCCATGGGTTTTATTGAAAAAAGCAGAAAAGTGTATTGTATGGAGCTTTTTTAACAAGAAACTAAATTTCAGGCATTTTTGCATCAACGGGGCTCTTTTCCGTCGTAATTGAAATACGTGGGTCTTAGGAACTACTGATTTTTGTTTTGTGAGGTTTCTAGTCCGCGGGCGATTTTGGTAATAGCGCCCTTTCGCGGCAGCGGGTTATCGCATAACAGGAAAAAAACGACCAACCGCAACCATGCAAGAAACAAGATTTCGCTCCTCAGTTAGATCATACGATGATTCGAGTGAGTCCGATGATTGGGGAAATTGCCAGACTTTGCAAATTTGCGGTCTGTGATTTCACAATCACGCTTTGAAATGGCTGCGAACGCTTTGCCATCCATGTGGGACAGCACTTTGGTTCATGAAGACAGTACAGAGTGGCACGGTAATTTACGAAGCAAGATCTGCATGCACTGCAATGATCTGCAAACGCAGTTGACAAAATCAAGAACTTCGTGTTGTTTATGCATCCTTTTTTTAGGGAGCCTTCTTGGTTTTATACTCTTCGGGATTCAATCGTATGTATGCTGTTGGACTTAAACAGGTAGGCAAATGTGTTATCCACACAAGTTTAAATACAGTGCGTAAGCACACAACTTGTTTTATGAGTGCATCAGAATTATGAAATCCTAGATGCCAGATGTAACAGGGACAGGAAAAAAGTGACAATTATTTGGAAAAATCACAACGATACAGCAATTACATGTTGGTTTACACACGGAAGTTAATGTTTGACACTAACATAACATACCCGTGTCCGACGCTCAATATAAAGTAGGGGAGACGGGGGTTAGTTGGAACGATTTTCACAAAAACATGTACATAACACAAACAGGTATTTTTCAAGAAACAATAACTATGCCAATTTATTCATACACATGTGTGTTGCAACTGTAGCATATAAAATTCTAAGAATTGTTGATGGTTATTTTAAAAATCCATCTTGATTACAACTACGACATGTGTTCCAACTAACCCCTCATATGGGGTAAGTTAGAACATGGTATGGGGTAAGTTGGAACTTGGTATTGTGTTAATCTGAAAGTATACTTCAATTACTTAAAAACTGCATTTATATTTGAGTTCAAGTAAAATAATTGTTCCAAGCACTGGTGATGCCATTCTGGTTGTTGGCAACGGCAACATTGGCCGCAATGATGTCATCCCGTTTCTTGACGCCTGTTAGGTTATTCTCGGGGGCATTAGGTATGGGACGTTCCTGGTTGTCGCGCACCTTGAAGACGTATCTTTGGAGGGTAACATGAGGTATTTCAAACTCAGTTGCAACACTTCGAACTTGTCTTCGATTAACAAGCACTTCTCGCACAGCTCGCTACATAAAATCTGGTGGGGTCTGGCCACGAGTAGTTTTACGAATATATTTCCGCGGCATTTTGACTGATGAAGATGAACAACAAGAACAATCTTTCAAAAGGGTTGTGGAAAAGGAAGATGAGTAAAACACAGGAATAGCCAACATTCAATGTTTCCCTCATTGAAATATTGTAGGCAAATTAATCTATTGGCCTAGGTGCAAAACTCAACAGTCAGTAGGCCTACAGTTATGATAAGAATAGATCAAACAGTCTGTTTTGTGTTACCGGTACAATAGTATGTAGGCCTAGATTCATTATTTGCAATTTTCCCTGCAATGTGCAATAAAAGTTTAAAAAGAGATGAGAACTTTCATCGAAAAAGCAGTTCCTTCATACATGAACATGGAAATACTTGTAAAGTTGTAGAACTTTTGCTCATTCATATACTTAATAATCATTAATTCTGTTGAGGTTTGTTGGAACATGTTCCAACTAGCCCCCATCAAAATGTTCCAACTAGCCCCCATCAAAATTTTCCAACTAGCCCCAGTGGCCCACGTGACATTTGTTTGCTCACTCTACAAAACAGGGGCTCCAATAACGCATCTTTTTAACCTTATTTTGTAGCTTAGCACTGGAGCATATAATACCCCCAAACTAGTCACTGTTATCTATTAACACCATTAAGAAAGTACACATTTTTTGAATGGTGAAAAAATTACTCAAAAGGTGAAAACAACAAACTTACCTTTTCCACTTGAGCACTATTGTTGCAGTGTTGCTGCAGGCAATATGGTGGATGGCTGTTGCTAAGGGACACCTCTTGAGGGCAGAATTTTATTAAATTTAATTAAGCTGTGCAAGAAAAATTCATTGTTTCAACTAACCCCGTGTTCCAACTAACCCCCATCTCCCCTAATCAATCTCGACTTTAAGTCAATTCTGCTGGTAAAGAAGCAACATTTACAGAACAAAAAAATCAGCTTTTTATATATTTTCTCTTTGTTTCAAAGGTTTATTTCTTTAGAAAGTGTAAACAAGGGATTCATTTTTATCCTAGGCTGACAATAACAATTAAAAAGGGTTACTTGAGGTCGTTGACCTAAGGTCAATTCATCTCTCGAGGTCAAAGGTGAGATAATTAATTATCGACTCAATAATATCGGTGAAGATGTCCTTGGATTGAGCTGGCCCTTGGCTGGCTGTCGGACTGGAAAGAGAAGAAAGAAAACAGTCTGTGAAAGCAGACATGACCATTCCTTAACATTGTTAGTTAGGATCATCCTTGGTCCTCCAAGAAGAAAATGTCTGGGAACTTTCATGTTTTACCCTCCAAAGAGGGACGGTTTCAGAAAATTTGACCTCGTGACCCCATACTTAACAGCACCTAGCTCAACTCTCAGCACTTTGTATGTATGTCCATACCACTTAGTTCTGAGGGGAGGTTAGCCCCTGGGTCCCTCTGCTTGAGCTGCAATTGCCAGGCAAAAACATCATATCCCGTGTGCTTGGCGCAATTATTTTTGAATTTTCCAGACCAAAGACGTTTTTGGTATATCACATGTTTCGGGCAAGTTCTTGTATAGTTGCGTAAGAGATGTTCAGCACCAATGCATTGTTCACAGTGGGTGAGAATGGCACAAAGACACCAGACCATTCTGGAGCTGGGGGTTGCTAGTGTAAGGCTTGCCCTGTGATATAGTGTCAGTCGCTTTGGTCTGAGAAATTCAAAGTTAAAATACGCCAAGCATTTGAAGAAGTCAGCGTCCCATGGCTTATTAATCCTTGTATCAAATTCAGCTTACAGGTCAAAGGGGCATCCATTCAACTCTTTCAGACTATTATTAGTCTGGTAATTGCCCATGAAAGAAAGGTTATATACGTGTAAAATTATTATTATCTGACATAACAGGCCTTGCGCTAACTGTTTTTCCTGGCTAGCCCACTGGGCTAGTTAACTGGATATCTTAATAGCCCGTTTAGGGTTTTACTAGCCCGTATATATATTTTTTTTAAATCCAAAAATTTGTTGTCAGCTTACCAGTGAAAAATTTGACATCATTTCGGAAAATGAAAGGCTGATGGTTTAAATAAATAAAGAGGCATGTATGTCGGTTGAAAGTCGCTTGAGTCACTGGTAACGGAGTCGGGATCAAAATCATCAGGAGAATTATCTTCGTCACAGTTGCCAGTCACACAGCCATGAGCTTCATCCGAAGAACTGTCACTATCTTGGACCCACAGGTCTTGGGGGTCATGTTGTGCCTTCTTGATCCTCCTTGGTCCCCTATGACAGTTTCACAAGTTTATTGCGGGCATTGGGTCAAAGTCATTTATGGGAGGGGTCTGTAGCATGACAACCAACTGGTAACTGACGCAATCATCCTTGATGCAGGTTCGAGATTTCGTCTTCAGAAGTTTCATTCTGCTAAAACCCCTTTCTGCTTCGGCCGTGGAACTTGCAGGTATGGTCAGAAGCAGATTTTAAAAGGTGGTTATGTTGGGAAGATCATCCTTAAACAGCAGGGATGATTGCATTCCACTGTGCTTCAGTGACAGTTTTGTACCTAAAAGTAAATCAAGCAACTTATTGAACTTCATTAGTTAACTATTTATTTCAGGATAATATCTATTTAAGTACTGTACACAATTGATTGAAGAGTGAGTTACAGTGAACTAATACATGACGTACCTTGTATACACTCTGTTCTTCATCAAATTCCACTCCACCTCCAAGTCCTCTAAAGCAACATCTGCAGCTTTTAAAGCTTGTTTAAAGAGTTTCTCGATAATTGAAAATGTTTAACACTTGGGCTAATACTAGCCAAGTTATGTTTAAGCTTGGACAACGGGAAAAAATCAACAAATCGCACAGAATTAAAAGTGCAATCCTTCTCTTTTGGCAAGTTTCAACGGTTCATTTAAATTTCAGGAACATGTTTTTGAACTTGTTTTTAATTATTGTTTTGGTATGTGCTGAAAACATCTATTTTTTTCCAGGCAAAACAAAAATAAGTAGACCTACCGGTACATATAACTACATTCCGCATACAAAGCTGCATGGGAATGTGTTTTTAACCTAAGATTTTTTTCTTTTTTAAAGTAAGAATTTGTGTTGGCAATGGTTAAAATTGTAATGACAAACATGAAATACACTTAAGAGGTAACACAAAAGGATTTACTAAACAAAAAATAGGGGAAGTTTCTTTATTTCCTATATTTTAGTAAATTATTTCTATGCTAGACCAGTGTGAGAGAAAATAGTCTGAAGCCGAAAAATAGTTACATATACTTTTTGCACAAGGATTCGGGGTACCATTTCATATTTTTTTAAATGACACTTTGAGGGCCATGTACAGGGGGGTTAACGTCTCTAATCATTTTTAAAGATTGTTTCCCTTGATTCCCATGGGTCAATTCATATTTTGAGGGGGGCAGCTAAAAAAGTATGGGCTAATACCTACCCCGCCTTTCATGTACCTTTTAATCGTCTCTTTCGTATCTGTGCCGGAGATGGTCTTTGGTCTAAAGAATTCAAAGATGAAACGTGCGAAGCATTCTGAGCAAGTCAGTGTACAAGATGTTTTACAAATGTAAATCCCAAAGCGTTTAGGTTACTCGCAAATTGCTTATAGACCAAAGTCGATAAATATTAAGGTACTCCCTGCGGAAAGAAATCAGGAATGTTTCAAAATTGAGATGAGTCAAAAGGGAAAAAACGGTACGCCAAGTTGCGATTGGGTCGTATGGTGGGGACTCAGAAAGTGGTTTGTCGGCATGATAGGCACTTGGGAAAGTTCAAGTTGACTGTTTCCAGTGCAGTAAAAATTAGCACGGAAAAAAAAGGTAAACTGGTGTCAATTAAAAAAAAATGTGGAGTTGCAGAAAGGCGAAAGGATAAAAATCAACCGACAGTATCATCGTTGCTGCTTTAATAGAAGACCTGACATCCCTGATTTTACCATTTTTGGTCATGCAGTGCGCTTCGTCTGTAACCAAAATAGTGAATCGAGCACGCCATTTCTTGATTGCTAAACACCATTGCTGTCGCAGAACTGCTTATGGGGATGCAAATATCAACTGGTATTCTCCTTTGCTGATTTCTAAAAACGATAAAAACACAAACAGAAACGAGAACAAATTGGTTCTAAAATATCAAATACAGGTTGCTGTCCCTGGCTCAAAAGCAATTTAATAAACGAGTTCAAAATTATTCCGCCGTTCCTACATTAATTATATGTGTATGATATAAACAGAGTTAATTCACGATTAAGTTTAAGAAAAAACATCTTGGGAATAGGAGGTAAAAACAAGTTTAAAATGTCAACTTATTTCACTTACCAGTGCTTTCTGATAACAAACTTGAAGTAGAGCTTGAACTCTGGCAAGAAGATGCTCCTTTCATTATGCAGGCCTCAATACCATGTTTTTCTTGACTCGAACCAGATGTGCACGAAGGAAGTTCTAACGGTTCTTGGTCTATAATATGGATAATACACAATGTAGCGGCAGCACTTCTGGGGATGGTGTAGCTACTTCTTACCCAAGACAAAATAAGAATCAGAAATTTACCTCCTTGCATCTTTAAGTAATTATTAATCAGTGTTGTCAGGAAATTAACGAATCCAAATTGTAAAATCAGAGTCGAAACGTTGACTACCACGAGGTTGTATCTCTGCGTTTTGTTGCTAAGCAGTACTCTGCTGTACTTCAATAGAGGGCGCTATACAAACATTGTTTTCAGGATACATTAACACACACAACTTAAGTTCAAGTGCATTTCCTGTAAGCCCCAACCATGAACAGTGGTGTGATTATCTTGCAAAACTGTTTCATCCTCAAGCTTTTTTTGCTCTCAACATCAGTATCTCACTGTTACAAACATCTTTGATGGAGAAAACCTGCTTTCTGTATAAAATATGACAGGCCGTGGGCACCAGAGTGACCCTGCTGGGAGAGCTGGCAGTTTAATGCAAATGTTTTAAATTGTATTTTCCACTTCATGGGTGCTCAAGTGTGGAATGAACAAAACTCTTCTGAATTTGCATTAACAAATGTATTTCTTCATGTTGTTGACAAGAATGGCAACAATTCTGCCAAAAGTACCACTTGTGTACTTTTTGCCTGCAGTGTAGGTGACCTCCTACTTGGTACAAGATTGAATGGATGCTGATCTTCTTTGTTGAATTTTACTGGACGAAGATCTTGTAAAGCGTGATCTCATGCAACAAGAATGGGAAATAAGGATTGATTTACATCTTAAGTTAAATCAATCTTCTTGGCACAAACCCATTTTTGATGGAGCATTCTGATGGAACACAAGATGTTCTTCAAATTGTTCCACTTCCTTCCTTTTGATTGATCATGCTTGCGTGGCTTCCATGCGCATGGCCCATACATTTCTCAGTGGTCCGAACTGCTCCATTTGCCTTGACAGGTGTGTGCAATAGTGCATTTTTCGAATGATTGACTATTCAGGATACAAACTGGCAAATTTTTAGTGGTGAGTTGCCACAAGTTGTTTCAGACTTGCAACTGTAAATTTGCACGACGAGAGGTGCAAAGTGTAATGATTTGCAGCAGTCTGATGAAATGTATCCATTGTTTTCATTACTTGGACATGAAAAGAACGAGGACAAGAACAACAGGAATGTCACCTGGCAAAGCAACTAGTGCACCTTTTTTATACTCGCGCCAACAATATACAAGAAACTTACGCCCTCATCGGCAAGTCTTTCTAGTGAGACTTTGAAATCATTCAAGAGGCTACACAGTGCAGGGGATGTGTACTGAAATCCATCTGCTGTGGGGATCAGTAGACTAAGCAATTGCCATTAGATTTATTGTTGACAATTTATATCTGTGCTCTGGTTTAATATTTGCAATAGACAAGTAGAACATTGAGAGCATTATGCATGTTTTATGAGATCATATTGATTTTACAACCTCAATATCGTCAGAGAACAGCAAGATCTGTATTGTTTTATTGTCTTCTTGGAAGACTGGGTGAGAAGAAAGGAACGAGCCATCGCAAATGAGATATACATAAAACCAGCAGTGGATTTGTGGCCATGAACAATTTCTTCTACAAGTTCATTATGCCCCGGAAGCTTACCTAGTGATTACCGAAATGGAATAACGCAGGCAATTACAGGCTCTGAAAGTATAGCTGTTTGTTGACGTTGGCTGTTTTTACAACGTACTTTGAACCAATTTCTACTTTTTGCGGCCTGATCAATCCCATCTAATTCAAAATAATTTTCTTTTCAGTGAGCTTTTGTTTCCAAACCATCAAAGCATTTCTCTGTAACCAAGTCTTGCAGGCTTTACCTTTCAGTGCCAACACCCTCTGCCTCAAGATATTCATTAATCTTTTTAACATTAATTCCATTAAGTTTTGACACCAACTGTTGTGTTATCAACTATGTCATCAACCGCGCTCTTAGAAAAGTGTGCAGATGTAAAACGAAACTTGCACACTGCCCCATAACTGTCGACCGTGTTGAAGTGTTTTCATGTAACTGAATTGTTCATCCGGGGTCCGCTCAAAAGTCCGACGCCTCAGAGGTCCGACGCCTCATAAGTCCGACAAAATGGCATCCCCTAACCAAATAAAGGCCCATAAGTCCGATGCCTCATAGGTCCGACGCCTAAGTCTGACAAATTAAACGCCTCGTTTTTTCGTTGTCGGACTTATGAGGCGTTGGACTTATGAGGCGTCGGAACTATGAGGCAGAATAAATAAATGTTATGCCTCATAAGTCCGACGTACGCCTCATAAGTCCGAAATGTGAGGCGTCGGACCTATGAGGCGTCGGACTTATGACACGGCCCCGTTCATCCATGTCTCCTCCACTGTTGATGTGGGCAATAGTTCAGTTGAGTGTTTACGATACAAGTGTTTCCGAAATGAGTCATATTTGCGATATGTAACTTTGCAAAAAGTACATTTCACTATGAATCCTAGCTCATTCTCGTGCTTTTCAATAACGTGCTTGTTAAAGCAGGAATCATCACCAATGTCCTAAATGGACACAGAAGGCAGTCAAAGCTCATGTTGTATATGATGCACAACTGTATACTGATTAAATATGATTGAAGGATGATGCCATCCATTCAGGATCATTTGCTATAAGTGTTTTTTGTTATTTGTACAAAAGCCTCAAAAATCTTAAGAAGGGTGCATAACAACTAGCTCCTGAATTACTTTCAGCTCACTGGATACTATAGGTTTTCCCGGACAATTTAAGAAAATGTGCATTTGAATTTGTAAAACATAAATTCAATTTAGTGCTGATTTTGAGAACAACGTATATCCTGATTTCATTTTCGCAATAACTAGCATTCGATTGCATTTTGCTGCATTTAAATTGATCAACGTGCATATCGTTTCATTTAAAGGATTACAAATACGTGATTAGGCTTTCGGTTTGACGGATGCGTTGCCGATTTTTACGAATGTGCATTCCAATTTGCAGAAAATCGATGTTTTATTGGGACACGTGCTGAATTTAACATTCATCATAATTTAAATTCGTCTAACTTGCATTCAATTAAATAAAGTATAGTCCTAAACAGATCGTGATGCAACTTTGATTTATTAATTAATGTATTGTAGGCATAATTGATCATTAATGTGTTTGTTGTTACATACACAAAGGCCTCTGTTGAAAGTAGACAAATGAAATATTAATATGATACAAATATGACCCAAATGAAATCAATTTAAATAATATTGTAGCCATGATTTATTATTGAGACGATAAAGGGACACATCACTTGTGTTACATGGGATCTGTTTTTTTTTAATTGTTGGGTCATTGTCTTAATTGTATTTATTTTAGTTTCTTTCTGTATTTCTTGTGTAAAGGTAGCACAGATCACCATCCAAATATCAAGGATGCCGATCTCGAGAAGTTATACGGCAGCTTATCAACATCAAGCCCGCAGGGATTGTACGAGAAATTACAATTCGACATTCGTCTCTACTTCTTTAGAAGGGGCTCCGAAAACATGCATGACATGACCAAGAGCACCTTCGCAGTAAGAGTAGATCCAGACACGGGCGATCGGTATGTTTGCCAAGCTGTGGACGAACTGAACAAAAAAACACAAGCAGACTGAGCATGAATCATATACTGCACTCATGCCGGAGAACAAAGGGAACAAACAGTGCCCACTAGCATCCTTCATCAAACTGCCCAAGATTGTGGCAGAAACCCAAACCCAACTTATCAAATGAAGACTTAGTCTGGTACCACAATATTGCGGTCGGTGTAAACACCATGAGAAAATTCATGCCAAGACTGAGCATTAAATATGGACTTTAACCATCTACAGAAACCACTCCATCCGGGTAACAGGAGCAACGATTCTCTCCCAGCGGCGATTCTGGAATAAACAGATAATGTCTGTAACTGGACACAAATGTGTATCGTCTCTGGCGATTTACCAACGGGTGTCTGACGATGAGAATCTACAAATGGGTAGAGCACTATCGGTCAGCCTTGGCACCAGTGTTGAAACAACTCATCACGACGCACTAGCAACTTCGCACCGCCCATCCACCCCATCACGACCAACGTCAGTCAGAGATATCAACTTCAGACTCAGCCCATCATTCAGAGATCTAGGCATATCGCTGGAGTCTCCCAAAAGCAGTCGCCCACCGGTGTTTCATGGTATACCGGTAATCCATTTGACTGTAAATGTGTACAAAACAAAGCAGTAAAACTCTCTGAATACCCTCGTTTTTGCATAAAATATCACTCGATAAAGTATGCTATTATGTAAAACTGCCAGTCTCCAGGTATCAAAGTAACATCTACAGTTGACATTGATACTGTTGAAAACTTAGATATAGTGTTGAAAATGTGGATACGTTGAATTTGAGAATGTTCACTTGATTAATGAATGAATCAATTAATGCTCTCTGAACACCTTCACTTTGGCATAACATTTAAAAAAAGTGTAAAACTGCCAAGTTCTTTCGAAACGGAATATCAAATTTAACATCTACAGTTGTCATTGATACTGATGAAAATGCGGATACGTAAATTCACCTCTCGATACACAGAAAGCGACGGTAAATTGTGCTTTATTATACCTACTTCTTGGTCTACATACTATTTGCAGCCTGTCTTACAGGTTTACAGGTTGTACACTTTTACAGGTTGTGTCATTGTTTGGTCATTTCTATTTCGTTGACTATGGTTTTTTTTTTAACCGTTCAGTAGTGTTTAAGTACGAAGCCTTGACGTTACGTTTTTTTGTTTGTTTGTTTTTTGGTTTTTTCTTTTAGGTTTGATTAGAAAGAATGGCGTCGTGTAGTGTAGGGCCTGGTTTCTATAAGGGAACAAAATCCACTTTAAAACTGTTGGACCTACCAAACTAGTTGGCGACATTCTCAATAAACAGGTATGTCATAGATAGAGGGCAGGGTTTTGATTTTTTTAATGGAAATTTGGGGGTAAAATGACGATGACAGCAAGGCGACAACACGAGACCCGAAAATAAAGATGGCGATCACCGCGCGATGTACCGTGAGCACGCACGGCGTGCTGAATCGCAGGGCACAAACCGCGCAGGAAAATCGTGGT
This sequence comes from Patiria miniata, assembly GCF_015706575.1. Lineage (NCBI taxonomy): Eukaryota > Metazoa > Echinodermata > Asteroidea > Valvatida > Asterinidae > Patiria > Patiria miniata. The sequence goes on along the minus strand of NW_024037065.1, from coordinate 5,776,633 downwards.
TTCTACCCCAAGAATCTGTTCAAAATTGCAAAACGGGTGTCATTAGAATTGAGAAAAGTCTTCTTTTGATTGTAAAGTTGATTTTTGAGCAATGAAAAAAAATATTTTGGACTCTAATTTGAACAAAACAAAACAGGGGCCCTACACTTCACGATCGTCGAAAGAATAGACGTGTTAGAACATGGAGGAAGGGTATGGTTAGAACTAGAAGCAGTTTAGTGTTGTTAATTTTAATTATGATTGATGAAGACTAAATCATCATAATGGGTCACATAAGCCTTTGGCTTTAGTTAAATCCTCCATTTAAAGCAAGAGATTTCTTGACAATACATTCCAAGCTACACCCTAACGTTAGACATTTATACTTTGTAGATCATCATGATCATGTACAATAATTTCTACAAAACTTAATACTCAAAGAGTTCTACCTATATCGCACTGAATGCTGTTGACATTTAATTATTTTAATTGTCGGGAGCCAGACAGTCCTATCATGGTAGCAGTTGGAAATTGTGTTACAGCTGCAACTTCACTGCGACTTCATACTTCATACTAAAGGGTAGTTTTCATTGAGTATGACACATTCCACATGTCAGTGTGTTGAATCTTTCACTTATTACACAAATTTATCTAGCTAAACGGTTCTCCTCAGGTATTTCCTTCAACACATGTGCAAACAAAGGTTGCTGGTTAATAGAAATACATTGTGGGTTGCATGTCGATGAAAGGGTGCAAACCTGCGAGACTGGTTCCCTAACCTTACAATTCCGAGATTTTTTAAAATTGCTCCATTTCATCTTAGGTTGAGTCAGGAGACCAGACTATTTTTAAACCAAGCAAAACAACAATGTTCCCATAGTATAGGAACAGTGCTGTTTTGCTTGTTTTTTTCCAGATATCTTGAACACAAAACTTGAAACAAAACATTGTAACAATCTTTTTTTCTATATACTAGCCCCCAAATCATCCATTTATGAAAATTACAGGAGAATGTTGTACACTTCCTTATATATCATAAATTATATACTATTGTAACTAATGATGAAGAAATGTTCAGTTTCAGAGGAAGGAGAGAAAACCCCAGAATAATATTTATGGATAAAATTCACAGAATCAGGTAGGGACCTAAAGTCCAATCCACATTACCTTAATCAATTCCATAGTTATGGAGCAGGCAGCAAGCAAGAATTTCGGCGAGTTAGTTGGATAATATATTTTTATGAGTGAAGTTGTGCCTCTTCGATTTTGGTATTGCAACCCCCTTGACACTGTATATAAATTCTACCAGTACCCATGCCACTCGCCCCCCCCCCCCACAAATAAAAATAAATGCCATTTTTTCAACAAGCTATACCCCCCAATAATTTTTCTGAACAAGTGCCCTTTTCCAAAAAGACATGGTGCCCGTTTTTGTGGCATCTGCCGTTTTGAGTGCCTTTTTCAGAATTTCGCACATGTATCGCCCTGAAAAGCGCCATATATTGGCCCATTGTGTGCATAATTGTCGGTTTTGAACAGCGCCCGCATCGACACATGGTAACCCCCCCCCCCCCCCCCCAGGAGCCAGTTTTTGACTCTTCACTAAACTTGTATTATTCTTTGTCAGATTGCCTAATTATGAAGATCTGAGTTTTTAGAAAGCATAGTACTCTAATTTAGTTAATCTCTAGTTCGTTTCGCCTTGTGATCTCTAGTTTTTTTCGCCTAGTGAACTGGAGTAAACTGTCAAGTATTTCGATCACTGAGCACTCTATCAATTTTAATTGACTTGTTTGACTACGTAAAGATAATTCTAAGAGGGTCTGTCTAATGTTGTACATTGCCTGAAACTTTGATTGTGTTCACTTTTAGCACTTGAGTTTCCTTCTATTTTATAGGAGTTTCTTTATTTCTTTTTTATTTAAACTACGTTCTTAAGAATACTTTTAGACAATCATAAATAACTTGACAAAAGTGTTATGGCCAAACATGTATTTTACCGTTTAGAAATTTACTTCATGTAAATTCATTTGTTCTTAACCTTTCTTGCTTTGTTCTTTTTATAGGTTGTTAATGCTGGATTGTGGTATTTTTGTTACTTTTTCTTGGACACTGTACGAGTTGGCTTGAACTTCCGTAAAATTTGTACCAATTGTTGGTTATTTTCTGCCTCGGACTGTTTCTAGCGATAGGAAGTGTTTTGATTTCAAAGATTCTGGTTTAAGGTCCCTTGGTTATTCTCATTGGTGGTCACAATCGCTCTGCTATGATTTCTTTAATTTACAGATTCATATCCTTACGGAGTTACGGTCTTGAATTTCGAAAGTCGTTTTAAATTTAACAATAGTCTTAAACTGAGTATTTTGCAAGGTTGATTTGTTTTCCATAAGTCTTTACTTTTTTGTTTTGCAATTCTCACTGAAAGTAATTGCTAACTTCAAATAAATTTTTCTTTGGCTAGTTTCTGAGAAATAGAATTTGTTTTCCCTGTCTTTGTTCTTAAATTAACCTGCGTTTGCTCCTCACCATTTCCTTGTATAAACTGAATTTTGGGTTAGAATTATTTCAGTCCGCTAGTTCCCCATGGTGTTGATTTTTCAGGTTACATACAAATGTCACAAATGCCATTTTTCAAAACAAATTTAAGGGTAGGTCTGATTGTCTTGAAACTTGACGAGTAGGTATAGATACTGTTACTTATATGTAAAAATTGAAATTACGGAGAAATAGAACAGCTTAATAAATCATGGAACTGTGCTCAAAACATGAAAGCATAAACTCATAAAAATGTAATGCTGAAGATCCCTATTATGTTCTGCTATTTCAGTTATTTTTTACCTAAATCTTTGACCTTTCAAGTGTACATATAGTTGTTTCAAAATTGGATGGGGCATGTCCTTTGCACGTTTACAAACTATACAAACTTGATGAACAATTAGTTCATCACTTATTTATTTAAAATAAATGTGCATGAGATGTAATAATACCAAACCTAATCTTCCTTTGCACAGTACTTTAACAACACCTGCTGTATGCCACATTTAGCATGTTCCCTGGCGATTGGAGATGGTTTTCTCAATGAGGCAGCGATAGGTTGGGCGAAATATTCTTCCCCATCTGCTGGCTTGGGATCAGGGGTGGTGAGGACTCTCAATTCTTCTTCCATTATTGTTTGCCTTGCACTTACAGATGGGCCGGACTTCCTTTTTCTTGGAGGTGATTGAGCTATGGAGCTAGTCTCTGTCAAGTCCTCAGACCGGGCTGTGGCTTGACGAGTCTGAAAGAGAATGTACACATACTGGATGAAATTATATTAGAGCAGTGTTGTAGTCGAATGCATGCTTTGTCATGAGCACGAGTATCAGTAAGCTACAGTACTTTGCCATGAATACAAAAACGAGTATTGGGCAAAAATTTTCTACGAGCACGAGATCTTTGCCATGAGTATGGGAACGAGTACAGGGAATTTTTTCTTGCGAGTTCGAGACTCGAATACGAGTACATTTCCATGAGTACGAGTTTGAGTACAAGTGCAGAAAAAAGTACTCAAGTACGAGTATTACAACACTGGTGAAGAGCGAGCTGCAGTGTGGTGTTTTGTCAAAAAAATTTGCACAAGTCAAGAATAAATCAGTCTGCTCCAAGTGAATAAAAAAAACATGATTACTCACTCTCACGTTTTGAGATTAAAATTAATTGACAGATTTAAAATAGGAACACATTTGTTTACAATGAATGTACCTGTGGTTCAAGCGAGTCTTTGCTTGGGCCAGCTTTCATCGATTCTTTTAGAAACGACATTTCCTTGAAATGGCTCCACCTTGACTGATACACATCATCAACTCCTGTCCCAGATTTTTTACTGTCTTCCACTTTCTTCACTTCTCTGCCATAAGTAGTTCTCAGATTTTTGAACTTCTCCTTTGCATCTTTGACTGCAAAAATGCTGTTAAAGAGCTTAATTGTGTATTTGTTTCCTTATGTTTCATTTTTACTTTCAGGAAAAGAAATGTTGCCTTGCATTTTAAAGAGCAATTTATTTTGAATGGGGCCAAGGCTGACTTTGGGGACAGATGTTGCCACCAACCTGCAGGAGGAACCAAGGGCTCTCGCAGTGTACTCAAGTTGGTCTAACTAGTTTGGTAGCCAACTCTTCTGAAGCAGACTCGAACAACAACAACCGAGCCAATATTTGCTGTTTGTTATCGTAATCTAGCATCTCTGGTTGCATATTTTTTATGTGATCCAGAATGAGACCAGCAGCCTGTTTAGATCTACCGCAACAAAATCTCAGCAGATATTCCATCGCATGAACATTATGTTCTCCAATCTGCTCCATCTGATGACGGAAATTGTTTTCGTCATCTTGTAGCAATTTCACCAGGTGACATGCTGCATAGTATTCTTGGAGAGACTTGTACACTCTTACAAATACGTGGTTAAAAAGTAACCACGTCGTGGTCATTTTTAACCACGTTCCCGTCGTCAAATATGCACCGACGACATCCGTGGTCAAAACGACCCCACCTGACGTGGTCAGTATAAATAACCACGTATTTTGGTCGATATTTGACCCCATTGTGGTCATATTTTTAACCCAATTCCGTGGTCAATTTAACCCCATTGCCGTGGTCAGCCATTTTGACCAATTCCCGTGGTTAAAATTTCGCAACCCGATTTCGTGTTCAAAAAAAAAAAAAAAAAAAATTCATGGACTAAATTTTTTTACAAGTAATCCTGAAATGGTGCACTTAAAATGAAACACCTAAAATTCAACGAAGGGAAACTTAGACATAAGAAAGAATGCTTTTAGAGTGCTTTATCTTCAATACACATTTTTCTTTAATAAATTCCGAATATCCTTATACATTTGTTAACTTTTTTTAAATGAATGCAGTTGACTCTCTTAGTACAAACAATTCTTTCATTTTTTTAGAGACATATGAGCACCAAATGTTACAAGTACAATTTAACAGCACACAGATGTTTTTCATTAATAAATTGATGGTGTGAACAGTTTGTTTCACCAGTCTATTATATAGCTGATTATTTTAACCAACTTGCACAGAATACAGCATTCAGGTACATACATGTATGTATTGTAATCATTGAAAATGAACTGTCAGGTTGTACATGTAGCTGCAATTATTTAATGATTGTGGTACATTTTCAGTACATTTAAAAAATCTAAAGTATGCAAAAGCTAACACTTGTGTCACCTAATCCACATAATCAAAGATAATGTCAGGATTAAACAAAAATGGTTTTCAGTCAATAATTAGAATTTCTTTAAGTATTTTCTGCTAAATTAAAAAAGAATGAAAAAAAAATTGTGAGGTCTATTTGCAGTAGAGATTTTGGTTTGAACTGACTGAACACTGTAGGACCCGTCTATCTTTGGTTTGCATCCTCGTGTTGAAGGTTGTCGCTGACATTCACTCACTGTTTGGACACCTAAAGTAAAAAAAGAAAAAAGGGGGAACTTAATAAATACTTCTGGAAGTAAATTTAATGTTTTTGTTGCATCAGTTTGAAATTTGAGTTGCATAACTGATAGACAAAATACTTTCACTCAGTAATTCACTTTTTTAATCTAAAAATTACATGTGCATTGTAAACATGTGTGTACATTTAATAAATGTGTGTACATTTAATTTTCATGTTTGTGATAAAAAATTACTTCATTGATGTTCAGAATGTATCCACAGTCGTAAGACTAATTCGAAAACCTCATTGTTGTACACATGAAGAATAATTACCTTAAATTTAGTAGCATTAACACAAGCTGAACAGCATGCAATAACCAGCATGACAGCTGGCCCTATACAGGTTGTCTTCATGATGTTTGATGCATCTATCAGTCAATCATCCAGATCATTGCAGGAATGGTCACCAGTCAGCCAGGGCTGAAAATAAAAACAAACACAGTTTGTTTTTGTCAAAAATGTTATTCTTGGGACATTGGAAGACCATTTCACTGACTAAAATAACACATAAGCCTAGCCTGCATGTCCATTACTTGTGCCCGGCTCGCGTACGAGCTGGCCCGCGTACGAGCTGGCCCGCGTACGAGCTGGCCCGCGTACGAGCTGGCCCGCGTACGAGCTGGCCCGCGTACGAGCTGGCCCGCGTACGAGCTGGCCCGCGTACGAGCTGGCCCGCGTACGAGCTGCAGGTACGTCAGGTTTGTGGCCAAGTAGGCTTGTACGTCAGGTCTGTGGCCAAAGTAGGCTTGTACGTCAGGTCTGTGGCCAAGTAGGCTACGATGACAGTTCTTACACTTGAATTTACAACAAATTTCGGTAAACGAGGCACACAAAATGGAATAATTTGCCCGCTGATAACGTAAGTTTATGCATGACGGTAACGTACGTTAAATCAATGACGAGCTAGGCCTATGTCATGTAGGCCTTTGTCATGTATGTTAAATCGCTGTTGACATGGTTGACCATCATGAACATAGGCCTAGCCTACCCGCAGCAGCACAGAAGCGAATATATTTCCCTTTTTTTCGGCGTTACATTAAAGACCTTAACGGCTCAGGCGTTTTTACTCAATGAAAAGTATTGTATTACTTCGAAATAAATGTAAAAACTGACTTACATTGTTTGAAAAAGCTGATTCTGATCCACGAAACATCGGCACATCGAGCATTTCCACGCCGCGCGCGCGCACGGTGCGCATGCGTGAGTGTATGCTTTTTGACCACGGTTATTCGGGGTTACTACATTGACCAAGTGGATGTCAATTTTTTTGCAAATCAACCACGGAAGTGGTCAAATAAATTTGACCACGGAAAAAATAACCACGTATTTTTAAGAGTGTAGGGGAAAGTGACCAACACTTTTACATCTACACCACTTGTGAATGTTTCACGTTGAACGAAACCCACATTACTACCCTTAACTAAGGAAGACTCACATTTCTGAAATTCAGTTTCATGAAACAAGAGTCTTTCACCTCTACAGTCTTGTAACCCTTGCAATGCAACACGCCCCAAGTCATCAATGATGGACATCATGGTGGACATCATGGTAGATCTCTTAGTAGACATCGTTGTTGACATCATCTGCTGCTGATCACGCATTTCTTCATTGCGGCGAATAAAAAGATTCTCTGAAAACTTTCCGAATAGCTCTGTAATTCTCTCAGGCAACATCTGGGAAATGATTGGAACTACAGCCATTTCCTGGAGATTCGCATTGACTTTTAGATGTGAAATCAATGCCTCTCCCATGTCATCATCAGGAATGTTTAATCTGATGTACTTATCTCTGTCTTGTGGTGTGAAACCCAAAGTATGAACTTGAGCGTAGGTTGAGTGACCTCCCAATACATAATTCACCATGTGTGGTCGAGTAGTTACCAACACAAAACTTTTTTTAAGGACTTTGTTGTGTAAGATATCCTCAACCCTGTACACGCCCTCCTTAGATTGCAAAACGTGAGACGGAATTTCATCTAATCCGTCCAACAGCAAAGCAATGCGTGATTCATGATCATCAATGAACCCTTTCACCATGGCTTTTTTATTTTGGTGTTTCGTGCTAGAATTTGGTCAAATATGTCATCCAAGACACAGCTAGATTGCTGCATTTGCCTCAGCTTTATGCAAAGCACAAGATCAAATCTACCAAGAAGGGGTTTTGAATCAATTGTGATGCAGGAGTTTACAACTTTCGATTTACCGATCCCAGCCCCGCCAAAGAGAAGAATCTTGATTTCCTGAACTATTTCCTGATTGAACAAATCGTCCAAGGATTTAAGAACTTTATTTTGTTCTTCATCCAATTTTCTTCTGGTAATTTCACCGACCTCTTTGATTTTGCTTTGCTTTTATTATGATTCAGGCCACGATAATTCGCGTTGGAATCTGCTTTAGTTGCCAAAGCTACTCATTGGTTCCATGAAATTAAATGCATAAGATCTGCATGAACTAACCTCACTTCCAAGATAGATGATGACCACAAATTTAATACAGGCCTACCTGGAACACCTCACTGTGAAATCCCCCTATAAAATGATGAACCCGTCCTCTTCATCATCTGTTTTTCTTTAAAAAAAAAATTGCAACCTTGAATCGACTTTTTCCTCGTAGACGGTCTCGCAATTTGTAAGAAGATCAAGTTTACGTTTGTTGAAGAGTCCAATTCTGAAACTTAATTATGACCTTCCTCCATCATTCAGACCGTTTGTAATTTTATGGTAACACTCAACATTTTCATTGCAAATGACAACTTCACGTTTGATTGCATCATGATTTATTGTCAAAACTGTACAATCAGCCTTCGCCTGTGTACTACTACGGTAACCTTTTCACCACGTTTTCCCGGCAATGCGACTGCCTCACAAAATGCCCATTTAACAAACCAACGGGAACACTTACAGACAGTTGTCATGGTACATAATTATCATGTGCGTAAAACGGTGGGGGAACCCCCCCCCCCCCCCACATTTTAAAGCGGGGACATTGTTTGTTCCCCCCCCCCCCCCGACTTATTATTCCCCGAATAAAAATTGTAGCCTACTATAATGATTCTATTGCTCAGAATACCGTGTAGCTGATTCAATTACCCCAAACTCAAAAATTATGTTTAAAAGATGATCTTTTGCTCAAATTGGTTTTAGTAGTCAGAAATTGCCTCAGATCACACCACAAAAATTGCTTTTCTATAACTGCATGTCTCCTCAATGATCCCCCATTAACATTTAACTGTCCACATTTTCATCCCCAACACTACGACCTACGACCACGACTACGACCCCGATCTATGATCGGGTAAATCAGCTTGTAACATTTATATTTTGCATACAAGGTCCTTTTTCTTGACGTATGTTGTTAGGGAAGTGGTTGCGACATCTAGCATCAAGTTTTGTGAAATTTGACTCGTCGGTTCTCATTTTAGGTCAAAAAAGCAGAATTTCAATATTGTGCTTACATGAAGGTGATGGGATCTCATGCCCACTTTTAACATTTTTGCACATAACATTTATATTTTCTAAACAATTCATTTTTCTTGACGTATGTTGTTTGGGAAGTGGTTGCGACATCTAGCGTCAAGTTTCGTGAAATTTGACTTATCGGTTCTCATTTTAGGTAAAAAAAAAAGCAGAATGTCAATATTATGCTTAGGCGATGGGATCTAATGCCCTCTTTTAACATTTTTGCACATAACATATATATTTTCCAAACAAGGTCATGTTTCTTGCCGTATGTTGTAAGGGAAGTGGTTGCGACATCCAGCGTCAAGTTTCGTGAAATGTGACTTATCGGTTCTCATTTTAGGTCAAAAAGCAGAATTTCAATAATGCTTAGGCGATGGGATCTAATGCCCTCTTTTAATATTTTTGCACATAACATTAATATATTTTCCATACTCATATGAAAATCGGACCACCTTTCCCTATTATTGGTCAATCCCTCAGAAAGCACCCTCACGTACGTACGTCACAGGTCACTCTCCTAAAAATAGCACAATTGTACTAACGCATGCGCAATACTACCAATGAGTCCGTATTTCTTGGAGTGGGATAATCACAGTGTTGTAGCATTAATTTAGGTTTTATGAAATACGGTCTCGTTGTTGATATTGCGCGTGCTCATGCATAGATAATTAGGAGAGGGACCGGTCACGTGAGAGGGTTTAAAAGGGGAAAACAGTCCGATTGTTCATACGAGTCCGATTTTCATAGGACACCGGCACCAAAAAGTGTAACGAGTGGGCCGGATGTCGCGCCTATATGCGCGCACACTATTATCGGAGACGGTAATAGACCGCTTGCAGACGCGTTCGATAATTGACGCGCGAAGGTGTGCGACGCCATGTTGTGGGACAAAATGTGCATGGATAGATATGCGCTTGTCCCACAACATGGCGTCGCGCGCCTTCGCGTCGATTATCGAACGTGTCTGCAAGCGGTCTATTCATCGGAGACATGTGCATGCAATATTTTGCTCCCGCCTGTACTGAATGGATGGTTTAATAAGGTTCCAGCTGGCCAGCTAGCAAAAATATGGAGCTGTGTGCGCGCGTGTATATTCGTTGGGACCATGCCAGGACAAGCCATGGAATGTACCCGCACGTGATCTTGCGAAGAACTGTGTTTATGGATCAATATCGCCTAAGTCATCTGATGATCTGGGAATCCAGCCATGTCAAAAGGTAGTTACTCATTGTCAAGTTACTCAGTTTTAATGGGAAGTTAGCGTTAGACATAGTTGAAGTAAGTAAAGGCCAAGACCTAGTGTATAATATTTGATAATTTGGCCCTTTCCTGACCTGACTTGAGTAGGCCTACCCATAATTTTTTTTAAAACACTTAAACACACAACAATGACAATGGTCCACACAAACTACATATTATATATGCCGCGTTAATAATGGCAGTTTTGACAAAAAAATAATGTGCCATTTTCCGCCACACGTGTTAAGTTCGAAATGTAAAAATGTTGGTTTTAATTTGAGATGCCTGTCCGCATCATGGTTCGGTTTAAATATCGTGGGAATTGTCTACATCCGTTAGCCATTTAAACAGGGCGCACGTGTTATTTCTAGTCACAGCCGCAATTTTTGGACAGGTGGTTTTATTGGCCCCTTGCTTAGTCTGGTACTCGTCTCATGCATTTAAAATTGGTTTTGACCATTTGACAATGTGTGTATTCCCCCACACGTTGTGACAGTCTATATAGCCAACATGAACATGATTAACTTCACGCAAACCCGTACACATTCACTTTTTATCGTGGGCTATTTTTTTTTTCTTTTTGGTCAAAGTTCAAACTGTGGAAAATAGAAATTATTTGGAACTTAAAAAAAAAAAAAACTAATTTACTGCATTAAGTTGAATTACTTTACGGGGCCGGGATGAGCCAGCTCTCACAAGGGTGGATCCAGAACACAATTGTTTTTTTTTCGGGGGGGGGGGCAAAAAAAAAACACCGAACACACCGATGGAGAAAGAACACTTTTACAAGTTAATTCAGAAAAAAATGATCTCTCTAGTCAGTGTATGTACATTTGTATTTACCGTTTTTCAGAGTATATTTTGAGATCGCACTACGCGTCGTATTTGGAGTGATACGATGCAGCGTGTTTTCCCGAAATTTTGTATCGTAAAAACGAGGTCTGCCGCCCGCCATACATTATGCACTAATTGCATGCATCACGCACGGAGTTTTGGCCAGTTTCCCGTGCATATGGTGCGCACGACCTGAATTTTCCATTATTTTTTAATAAGTGTCGAACGTCAATATATTTATTAAGGTAGGTTTTATTCACTTTTGTGGCCTTTTTTTTGGTATAACTTTCGTAGTGCAACGAAAATAGTTCATGCTAAAACTTCGCATATAATTTAATACCCCATTCAATTGGCATTAAAAAATGGCATGTAATTGGAAACATGTAATTTGTTGGCATAGTCTTCTGACTTTGTAGGCCTAGCCTATGATTGACCTTAAATGCTTTTGGGTTTTTTTCACCGAGTTTCAGGTGTGTGGGGGTTGTTTATTACTAGTGCTTGCACTTTTCCCACTCTACCTGATTCGTTTTGGTTAGTCATAATAATAATAATCAATTGTTTCAATGTATTTTAATTCTGTTTAACCAGTTAATTAAATGGTTAAACATGAAATTACTTCTTCTTTTTTGTGTCCCCCCCCCCAAAAAAAAAAAAAAGAATTAAAAAAAGGAAACAACAATCAACAGACAATACTTTTTACTCTTAAGGCTTTCAATAGGGTTGAGATCTGGACTTTCTGCTGGAAATGGCATCCAGTTGATTCCCAACTCCTTCGTTACCCCTTGCGTTAGTGCGCTTTTGTGGGTGGGACAGTTCGTCGCAGAGCTGACAAACCGGCGAATCGACCATTTTGGCGATTTCGATTTTTTGTTATTTTTAGGCTTTATGAAGGTTGCTCTTTCAAATATTTATGCCAAAATTCTTAATATTTGTCTGGATTTTGAGATTCAGAGCCCCCCTTGTGGCGAATCACTCACAAAAACAAATCCATAATTTAACAAAGTGACGAATACGAAATTTCGCTGGTAACCAGCTTATGTAAGGTGTGCGTTCCAAGTACCAACGAATGTTATTCGTCAGTTTGTAGGATTGCGCGTGCGTGCACGCGCGATCCGACAAACTGACGAATAGCATACAAACATTTCGCTGGTAACCAGCTTATGTAAGGTGTGCGGTTCAAAGTACCAACGAATGTTATTCGTCAGTTTGTCGGATTGCGCGTGCGTGCACGCGCGATCCGACAAACTGACGAATAGCATACAAACAGTGTCAAGAACAACCGGATATTGCAGATTAATGTAATTTGACAAACTGACGAATGCGTTTACGATCAAATAAAATCATATCGCACAACTTCTCTGATTAAATAAGTGACCTGGTGGATACTTAGTTTCATATTCTATTCAGAATCTATACTAACAGTTTTTTATCGAAACATTAAGGGTAAAATACGGCGCCCGGAGAAGTGCCCAACTTCAAACGCGAATTACTCCAAACAAGGTTTTCGCTTATTCGTCGGTTTGTCAGCTCTGCGACGAGTTATCCTGTTGGAAGCGGTGACCGTCAAGAATTGTTTGTCAACGAATGGCTTTAAATAGTTGCGCAATAATTCATTCGCATAGAAATTGGAAGCCATGATACCGTCAAAAATGGCGATGCCAGTAGATCCTCGCTTTTAGATGCCTGCCCATACGTGAACTTTTAGTGGGTGCTTCGGCTTACCTTTCAGAACACGTTGTTTGTTCTTTTTACGGTAAAAATATACAACCTCGAATGTCTCATGCTCTGCCTGACATTTTGCGCAAATGCCAATCGGATGGGCCGATTTGCATCTCTTATGAATTGACAGTACTTGGTGTTAGTGTGAACCCACTGCAGTTTCTTAATTGTACGCCTAATTGTTGACTCGGCAAGATTTGAGCCGGTTTTGTCAAGGATTACGCGCTTTAAATCCAGTGCACTATTGTCGCGCTCAAGGTTTTCATCAAATAGATCGAGCATTCGGTCAGTAATTTTACTGTGGCGTCCCGACTTTGGCTTATCAGTAATGACCCCATCCTCGCGCAGCTTGCGAAGGAACTTGGTGATGCCACTTACAAAAACAGGGACACCGTCGATAGCTAGTGTTTCTTGAACAGCTCGTCTGGTGTAGCCTCTTGAATCTAACTGTGCGATTCTCCGACGCGTGCAAGAATTGAAGCGAGTCATAGCTGAATATCTGTGTTGCAAGCAACGTGGCGGAACTTTCCAAAATTCACCCTTTATTTAGACAAATGCCCGCGCATTTTATTTAAATTGTTCGCGAAAAATTAATTCTGCTAACATCTGCTTAACGTGTTCTTGCACTGAATTATTCAAGACCTTCGCGATCGTTTCGCCATGGATTCGCGAACGGCCGGTTTCGCCTGCAAATTCCGGCTTCGCGAAGGCCAGTCTCAGTTTCACGAGATTGTCAATTCATCTGGTTGATTCGATGGCGGACGGCCGGCTGGTCGTGGGCTGCGTCGTGCCGCGGGACGGCCGGCCGTACGAGCTGACAATAATCTTTTTGATCAATCGTCAGCTGTTTGTGTCAGTTTTTTAAACAAAAACGGCATACAACCTGCCTATCCACGAAGTTCAGGCTTTGTTAACACGATGGTACACAAAGAAATAACGTCAGGCCTTGCGCTCCTTGCTGAAAGCATTTTAGGCCTAAAAGGCGAAACTGAAAAAGAAATGTAAAGGTTAACGCATGTCTCTTGCGTACGTATGTTTCCCATTGTGCGATGCGGTATTTCGAAGTGTATTTCTGCCATGTCCCCCGCGTCACGCACGGGTGCGTGCGATGGACGGTGCCGGGTGGTGCGGCCGTCACTGTCTAGCCGCATGGAGGTTTTTGCCCGGACGGTGCGCGATATCGGGCTTAGATAATACACATACATTTATTGTTAAATTATTGTGAGACAATCACATCACAAAATAATATTTTCCCCCATATTTCCTTTTATTTAACGTTATGCGTAGAAATCCAAACAATCACAATAGTCAAGTTCATCAAAAGAGTCACCATCAGTTAATCATGTTATTATATGCGTAGAAATCCAAACAATCACAATAGTCAAGTTCATTAAGGAGTCACCATCAGTCAATCATGTTATTATATGCGTAGAAATCCAAACAATCACATTAGTCACCTGACCGATTACGACTAAAAAGACAACTTGGCTCAGAATGAATTTAAAGGAGCCTGAATTTAATTCATTGCAATTTTACAGAGACAATTTGTTGTAAATACAGTTTGGCTGCAAGAATTTTTTTTAAAATATCAACAATGGAAAATGCAGTTTTAAAACTTCAATTAAAGGTAATTTAAAACCTTTACATAAATCATGATAACGTACAGCTGAAGAGTCAGAGTTATTTAAACAAAAGGAAGAGTGGATTAACGTTTTTGTCAAGTTTAACAGCGACATTTTTTGATAATTCAGTATTGTTCCTCTTTTAACCAAAATTTAAATGTATGTGAATTATTTGTTTTTCCATTTATTTGTTACCTATTCATTTGTTTCAATTATTTTGGTTTTTGTTTTAGGACACCTGACATATGACAAGGAACTCAATACAGGGGACCACTTTGCATCCGTCAGGTTAGCAGTTCTTTCTTCCTCGTTAATGTTTAAAATTCACCGTCACATTTCCATCCAAAATGAACAGAAAAATTTTAATACACTATACTTATGTTTTCTGTCTACTATTTGATGGAAATTTTCAAAGTTGACATCACATGTTAATTGTCTCCCCCAAGACAATTTGTTGTGAGAAGGGGAGTATGTACACTATTAAGTAATGAAGTGTCTAAGATTTTAATTTTAAGTGCTGCCCATTGCAAATGTGGTACGAGGCCCCCTCCACCCACCCGCCACCTATTGATTTTTTGAGACCAAAGTGTCCGTAGAAAAAAAGGTCTACATTTCAACACGGCTCACTGCAAAAAATTCTGGATCCACCCATGCTAGCGCCCCTCCCCCCATAAAATATAGGCTCTAGAACTGCACCTGCCCCTACCCTATTTTATTATACGAAAAATAGGGGGGGGGGCCAAATCATCAATTTCTACCTTTAATCAGCCTTTCCATCCATTTCCATTCCTCTCCCCATCATCATTCCCTCCCCATCATCATTCCCTACCACATCGTCATTCCCCTCTCCACCAACCCCCTGCAATGCCAAAAAAATATTCACGTCATCAGCACCTCTAACAATCCAGTCAACCACCCTCAACTCTGGAAATATCCTCTGAAACATAACATCAAATTCATCGCCTAACTGAATAGCATTCACCATGCCTTTATCATCACCATCAAAACCGTCACCACCAACATCATGGATACCAACATCACCTACATGTACATCCCCACCATCGTCACCATCAACTCCAACATCCCCACCATCGTCACCATCAACTCCCACATGTCCACAATCGTCACCATCAACTCCAACATCCCCACCATCGTCACCATCAACTCCAACATCCACACCATCGTCACCATCAACTCCAACATCCCCACCATCGTCACCATCAACTCCAACATCCCCACCATCGTTATCATCAACTACAACATCACCACTATCGTCACCCTCAACACAGTCTTCATCTTCGTTTGGAAAAATGCTATCATTTTAGGCGCCTTGTCTTTTGTCTTGTCTTTCAAAAGCCTTGTCTTTCACCTTCTTCTCTTTCTATGGCGGATGGCTGAAAAAAGAAAGGGAAAAAAAACATGAAAAAACACGAAAACAAAGGCAGTTTCGGTAAAGTGCCGGAACAGCCAATAAAACAATTGCAATCGACACTGACGGCTCAACAGCCAATTGAAGCAACAAGAAAAACAGCGAATTAAAGCAGCAAGAAACAATTACAACGATGGCTCAACATTGAACTCTAAATCAACTTGCTATAATACTGACGAACCCAACAAATAAAAACAGTGGGGGGGGGGGACCAAATCATCAATTTCTACCTTTAATCAGCCTTTCCATCCATTTCCCTTCCTCTCCCCATCATCATTCCCTCCCCATCATCATTCCCTACCACATCGTCATTCCCCTCTCCACCAACCCCCTGCAATGCCAAAAAAATATTCACGTCATCAGCACCTCTAACAATCCAGTCAACCACCCTCAACTCTGGAAATATCCTCTGAAACATAACATCAAATTCATCGCCTAACTGAATAGCATTCACCCTGCCTTTATCATCACCATCAAAACCGTCACCACCAACATCATGGATACCAACATCACCTACATGTACATCCCCACCATCGTCACCATCAACTCCAACATCCCCACCATCGTCACCATCAACTCCCACATGTCCACAATCGTCACCATCAACTCCAACATCCCCACCATCGTCACCATCAACTCCAACATCCACACCATCGTCACCATCAACTCCAACATCCCCACCATCGTCACCATCAACTCCAACATCCCCACCATCGTTATCATCAACTACAACATCACCACTATCGTCACCCTCAACACAGTCTTCATCTTCGTTTGGAAAAATGCTATCATTTTAGGCGCCTTGTCTTTTGTCTTGTCTTTCAAAAGCCTTGTCTTTCACCTTCTTCTCTTTCTATGGCGGATGGCTGAAAAAAGAAAGGGAAAAAAAACATGAAAAAACACGAAAACAAAGGCAGTTTCGGTAAAGTGCCGAAACAGCCAATAAAACAATTGCAATCGACACTGACGACTCAACAGCGAATTGAAGCAACAAGAAAAACAGCAAATTAAAGCAGCAAGAAACAATTACAACGATGGCTCAACATTGAACTCTAAATCAACTTGCTATAATACTGACGAACCCAACAAATAAAAACAGTGGAAATGGAACAATCGACACTGACGGTTCAACATGTGATCATCCTAATGGCATTGACGCGATGTAGTCAGCAAAACAATTATAAGGTGACGCATCGAATTTGAAACTTTAAAAATTTGAACACACTTTTAAATAACAGAATTAAAGATCCATGATGCCTCAACAAATCAATAGAGTGTTAGTATCAAAGTCGTTAAGAATGATATGTATATGACCATAACAATACAAGCATCCTGTGAGCTGTGATTTGGCTTTGGAATTGTAGCAGGAAAGCAATCTGATTCGTAAACCTTTTAAGTATTAAAACCAAACTCAAAAACGCAAAAACAATATACAATTGATCACAAACCACTGGAAGTTGTCTTCTCTCGGTGAGGTGTATCATTCTCTAGAAGAAAATATCTCACTGTTGGATGTACCAGAAATAAATAAGTATACAAGTCATGTGCTCTATTCAGTGTCTCATATGCAAATATTTCGGAAGTTCCACAACAGGAAAGTTCCTCAAACACACCCAATTTGATTATTGACTCGGAAAGCACAGCAACTGAGTTCATGTCTCGTCAATCAATTACTGTTTTAAATTGCACGTTCGTCCGTCCACGTCTTCAGTGGCACAGCCCTTTTGGACAGAGTTTCTCCTGAAGTTTTTGGCACTTCAGAAGCATCTTGACTGGTAATTTTCAAGTGTTATCTGCTTAGATTAAAGCATTGTGCTCTACACACACCACAATAAAATGGGGCCGAAGCGAATTGTCCGTCTGCTGAACGTCTATCACCAAAATATGAAGGACGTAAATAGAGCGTACGAAAATACCGTACGTGTGTGTCGAATACCTGAACAGGTAGGTAAGTGTAAAAAGGTGTTAACAGAAGTGAGAAATAGAAAAGCCAACGTCGTTATCATTGCGAACGTTTCTGAGGGAAGTCATTTCTGAGGGAATTAGCACAAAATATGAGAAATTTCCCCAGTGGTTTGAAAAAAAAAGTCAAGACTTTGTAACATTTTCGGACGCCTTGTTCACATGGGAATTCACATTTCACATTGTTTTCCCAAATTTCTCTGCCTATCCCCGCAGCCTTTTTTTCAGCCTTTATGAAAATATGTTTTTTTTTATAGGGGTGTCTCATTTAAAATTTAGTCTAAAAACCCAATGAACAGCTGAGAATTTTCCAGCGGAGTGCAAAATAATATGTGCAAATTAACCAGACAAATGTGTCGTTTCAATTCAATCTTAAATAACGGTCTCTGCAAAATCTCCAACTCGCTCTAACCACAGTGCAAATGTATTCATATTTAGACGAAAGATATGCATTATCTCTAATTCTTTAAAAACAATTGTTAAAACATATTATAGGGCATGTTTCGGAAAATTTGGCAAGTTTGCTCTAAGTTGTGTAATTTACTGCGTGCAAACCACCTCAGAACCCTAACATGAACGGAAGGACCCTAGGTGCATTCAGTGTAAGAGTTAGTACTTGAGTATTAGCAATGTACATACATGCATGGGATTCTCATGGGAGTTAGCTCCAGCCTTGTTGATCTGTGCCTGTATCTATATTCAGAAATTCAAGTTCAGGTTATTAAAATGGGAACTTTTATAAATACATGTAAGATAGTTACTTAGCACTGTTAATATTTATTTTGTGAATCTTTTCTTTGTCTCTGCAAACATGCCAAAGTAATAACGTCTGACACAGAAAAAGCATTATTGAATTATTGAATGTCAGCCGAAGTTGGTGGATTTTTCATTTTTGTCCAATCTCACCCCTGTCAGATTCGAACCAGCCAATTGATCCCGAGTGGTAAGACGTCTACGTCTAACACTAGAAAGAAAGAGGTTGTGGGTTCGACTCCCACCAGAGTGATTTTTCCAACTTTCACTCGGGAGGTAACATAATTTGATTAAACAACAAGGTCGAAAGCTACTTATTTAAATATCTGGTTGTTGATGATTGAGAGTTCGAATGTTTGGCATGTTGGGAAAAGCCCTACATGTACATGTACTTGTGGAAAAGCAGAAGACATGGTAGATCAGATCATGTGTAGGCCTACATACATGAATTCATGGTAAAACCCCGGACCTTAGTATCTGAGACAGAGACTTCAAAAATAATACTCGAGGCTGTCTCGAGACAGAACTGATTTGGATAGGTTACAACAAATAATGTTCTTTACTATTTTGCCAATTATAGTGTATTTCTGGCTCACATTACCTTCTTCATGGAGGTGGAGCTGCAACAAGCCACGGAGGTTGCAGCAGCTGTACTTGGTGCCTGTACACGTAAGTCAAATTACATCCAGAATTGGTAACTTAAAATTATGAAAAAATTAAATGATCTTGTCCAACCACACATCTTTGTTCCCTTCCCATTTGAACTTCGAAACACCCCACACTCCCCTCTCTGTTTGCACCTCCCGTCCTTCAAATCACTCTTGTGTTTTCTCTTCCAACCCTGCATGCATGTGTGTCGATTACATATCCCTCTGCCTCTAGTTGTAGAGGATGAAATTATAGGCCATTGAATGTTTATCCCCCTGGCTGTTAGACTTGGTGCCAAGTCGGCTATTGTTCACGTACGTATGGTACCTGGTTCCACGCACGCAAAATAGCACTGCAATGATGCTGTCTATTGATGTCCAATAACCGAATTGGCGAAAACGTTTTCTATTTTGTACGTGCGAGCACTCTGTTTGGTCCAGATTCAAGCGTGCATTCTAGCGTATTGCTTCTGTGTGTATGTCTGTATACACTTGTTACCAGAGAAGGCATCGGTACAAACTTCTGTGCAGCATGCACGTATTTTGTGCCTCAAACGAAATCGTCGGATCGGACATACATAAGAACAAGCAAACAATGTTTTCTTTCGGATAATGCCCTACTTTGTACATGAACATATTTAAGTGAATATCTGGCTTATATTTACCCTTTTCAGCATGTTCAGGGAGGAGGAGCTGGAACAAGCCATTGCATGGGCCTTCCACTTTGAGGTTGAACTTGGTGCCTGTACAGGCGAGTCAAATTACAGATTTATTCAGAATACCTTGCACATTTCACCCATTCCCATTGGTAGAGAGCCCATCACAAGGCTGGTTATAAGCGGTCGATAAAGAGCAGCTGACTGGTCTTAAACGCTTTGCCAGTGTCACGTGACATTTGGACTAAATAAATACAGCTGACTGCATGACACCTTTTTCATTTTTGTATTTCATTATACCCGGTACATGTACAGCTCATTGGGAGCTGTATTTTTTTAATGATATAATACTGGGCATAATAGTAATTCTATTTGTCTTTACTTACTATGATTGACGTGGATGTTGAAGGAAGGTCCTTCTCATGTCCTTTGCAGTGAAGCTTATCAACGTTCTGTTAACCGCAACAGTTGCAAACATTATATGTCATAATTTATTGAAATTGTGTTTCCAAACATACAAATTCAAATTTATTTGGAAGAGATTTGTTTTGAAACTGTCAAGTACCCCTTATCTAAGCACTAAATTATGACATATATCAATTTTGTGAGCAGTTAGAAAAAAATGGAATACAAAGAAAACTAGAGATCTATGTCTGTTAGCAAGGAATTTGCTGCTGTGTCACACAATTGCGATCCCTATCATGCTTACCCACAGACTGTCAATCAAGTTGGCACTCTCAGCAGCTGCCACAGGGCCCTGTGCAGCCACATAGAATTTTTGTTGCGTGTCCTCTTGGTGGCTCATGTGTTGCGCTACCATGGATCGCGCAGGGGCGCTCAGTGATCCCCATGACTGCAAACGAAAGGGCTTAGTAATTACAATGTACCGGTAACATTAAGAAGAATAGTCATGGAGTCTTGTACAAAAACAAAAACAGAAAAGTAATTTCAACAGTGATTGGGTTGAGCCTGAGCACCTAAAGAATGTCTCACCTAGGTTGCCACCGACTTCCTGATGATGGTTGCGGTGAGCTTTCCCGGCATCTTTTTCTTTTGCCACAGTCTTGGAGATATAAATTGAATAATGTTTTGTCATTTACTTATTGTAGCACTTACATAAAGGCCTGCATAAATCATTTGTTAGCTGTTAAGAATACTTACCAGAAAAGGATCTTGTTTTCATTATAAAGTTTGCGAGTTGGTCACACCCCTTAGATAACCAAATGGAATTCTTGTACACTAAGTGTTGGTTTGTCTCAGATTTGCACGACCTTCCGCATCCATTTGTATATCATGTATTATTGGACAATTATTTCACATGCTGCATTGACGCAATTCTAACACGATTTTCAACTAGACTTTAACAACGATTTTGTTCAACAATTTTTGTACTTTTGTACACTTGCAAGGTGAGTGTGAACCGCAGCCTGCACATATACATGTATACAAAAGCGCAACTGTCTCAAAGTAATTTTTGAGTTAGACAAAAAAATATTAAAAAGGGGGACTTTCTGTTTTGGTTGAGTGTACTTACAAATTTGTAGATGACATTTACATGCATTACATATAGTGAAAAGGTTACATTAACTTTACCTGTTTAATTGCTGAGAAATCTTTGAAATTCCTTTACCGCCAGCCTCTAGGAAGAATGGTCTTTCCCTGTCCTTGATGACGGCCTGGCTGCATTTTGGGGTTTGTGGTCTGCCTACCATCAGATACATGTACAACCACTTGAAGAGGGGTTCGTCGACAGCGACCATCTGTGGGCCATACTTCCCACGGGTTTTGTGATCGCTTACCTGAAACATAAGAAGGTAAAAATTAGAATTGAAATACAATATTTTGATTGTTAACCAGACAATAGACAATTTTAGATCAAATGGTTCTGCTTTTCATGTTGATCAAATCACTTATTATAAAGGTAACTAATTAATTAATGGTGATATTAATTAATTAGTCATGAATTAAATTCAAATATTTATTAGTTCTAAACAATAAATATTTTAGTCAGTAATTATTTTTAATATTAATTATACTAAGGGAATAAATGTGTGCTCCGGCTGTTTAAGACCACTTAGGGTCTGGGTGCTGATAATTACCCGAGCCGGAGAAGAGGGTAATTATCAGTGCCCAGACTCTATATTTATTCCCATTTATAAATTACTTTTCGGTAAAAAAAAAATAATATAATTCGTTAAAACATCCCCATTTTGTTCAACAAATTCACTTTATGCTTTTAAAAACATCCCTCTTGCAATATAATGGAGTGTTCAGCTGGTGAGTAATATGTAAACAACCGTTTTATGAAGATTGACGCACGCGTATCATGTTTTGCGCGATGTCGCGCAGAACACACCTGGCGCGTTGCGTTTTTAATTCTGAACTATAAAATTCTGACTCCCTGGTAGTGTTGCGCATGCCTACGTGAGGATTGTGAACGTTCAACCAATGAAACGATAAGAGGCACTGGATTTTTAGTCCACATTTTATTGTGACACTGGAAAAGTGTTTAAGACCAGCTAGCCATGTCTTTATCATCCATTTAAGACTGGCCACATGACGGGCTCTCAACCAATTGGAATGCGTAAACTGTCTTAAATAGGTATTTACGAATATTAATTATATTGTAAATGAATTACGTGTTTAACATGCCTAAAATTAACTTAACACTTGTGCAATCTTTATACCACGCTTCATATTATCGGTCCATAAGTGGACATTTTTTTTGTTCCATCACCAATGTATGTACATCTACATGTACATTGACACGTACCTTTGTAACTGCAGCTCGTCAAAGATTTGGGGACACCTAATTTTGTGTAGCTTATTTTTCAACTTTTTACCAAACACGTTTCATACGTAGGGGAGACGGGGGTTAGTTGGAACGATTTTCACAAAAACCTATCCATAACACAAACAGGTTTTCTTCAAGAAAAAACAACTATGCCAATTTATTCATACACATGTGTGTTGCAAATGTAGCATATAAAATTCTCAGATTGTTGATGGTTATTTAAAAAATCCATCTTGATCACAACTATGACATGCGTTCCAACTAACCCCTCCTATGGGGTTAGTTGGAACATGGTATGGGGTAAGTTGGAACTTGGTAATGCTGTTAATCTGAAAGTATACTACAATTATTTAAAAACTGCATTTATATTTGAGTTTCAAGTAAAATAATTGTTCCAAGCACTGGTGATGCTCCTAACATTTTTTTTAATTAACAAACTGGCAAGAAATGGCACAAACAGCACCAAGACAAAAAAAACACAGGAAAATTGCGAGACAAGAGTCAGCTACAAGCCTGATCATAAAAAGAAAACATCAAAACGGGACATTTAACTCCCCAAAAATAACATGAAAAGCTTGCATAAAATTGAGGTAAGGTCAACGTGACCTGTCTATGTGCTTTCAAAACTGTTTGCCAAAGTCAGAATATTTCCTCAATTATCATCATTATGTTCCAACTAGCCCCCATCAAAATGTTCCAATTAGCCCCAGTGGCCCATGTGACATTTGTTTGCTCACTACAAAACAGGGGCTCCAATAACATATCTTTTTAACCTTATTTTGTAGCTTAGTACTGGAGCATATAATACCCCCAAACTAGTCACTGTTATCTATAAACATCATTAAGAAAGTACACATTTTTTGAATGGTGAAAAAATTACTCCAAAAGGTGAAAAAAACAAACTTATCTTTCCCACTTGAGCACTATTGTTGCAGTGTTGCTGCAGGCAACATGGTGGATGGCTGTTGTTAAGGGACATCTCTTGAGGGCAACATTTTATAAAATTTAATTAAGATGATCAAGAAAAAATTCATTGTTTCAACTAACCCCGTGTTCCAACTAACCCCCATCTCCCCTACCTTGATGATGTGGCAAGATTGCAGGCAATCATCCAAAACTGATTCGGCATCTTGGAATTCTCCTAATGTCATATTGCCAATAACCCCTGATCGGGGTGCACCACGGAAAAACAATTCCAGCATTAGGCAGTTCCTGAGGTCCTGTATATTGAGCCATGGCACTCCCACACTATCATCCTGTAAAAGGGCTGTGATGGAAAGATATAATAATAATTCAAACTAGATTAACTTTATGTACCAAAAAGGTATTTATGAATGGGAATAAACATGTGTTCCGTCGGTATTAAACACTCTGTTTAAAATCCGGTGAGAGTCTAATTACCTTCAGCTTTGCCTCAGGTAATTATCACCCATCCGGACTCACACCGGTTTTAAACAGAGTGTTATTATACCTCCGAAACACACATTTATTCCCTTATTTATTTATTAATTCAATGAAACCAACAGCAATTATCCCCCACTAACCATGCTTACAGATCATACATTACACAAAAAACACAAAAATAGATTGTTGGAAGTATAATACATGAAAAAACATTGAAAAACAACAAAAACAAACTAGAAATGTGTCTGTGGACATACTCACAGATGATATTGACAATATCGGCTCGTATTTGGGTACGAAAGGAGGACACATCCTCCTTTTTCAGGACGAGATCTGTGTAGGGGTACCATATGAAGTACATAAGAATGAAACTATTAATTCAGAAAGTCAAGAAATATTGGAATTTTAAAGCATGAACAGCCCACTTGTGGGGTCTAAAAAGTAGACCCTGAAAGTGGTTCTCATGAGCATAACACACGATAATAAAACAAAAACACAAAGTTTTTAACAGGAAAGATGTGTGGATGTTTACATCCTACTTTTAAATATTCTCTCCGATTAACAGCATTTTGTTCAAAGTGCGTATTTGTAGCCCACTATGGCTCATTCCAGAATGCAGTGTCCCTTTAATCACTATTTAAACTGGAGGTTGTAGGAACAACCACATAGTGCAGTCCTTCTGATTTTAGGCGTGCGATCACACCCCTACACCATCGCACACCTAAAATCTTCCCGAGAAGTGTGAATAATAGCATGCCTGAATTTCCCTGGACCACGGATACCACACCTAGAAAACCACACACCTAGAAAAATCCAGGTGTGTATTTTTCCACAGTTATTTTCAAATTAAAAGGACTGATGGTGTCGGGCCATATGACTACCACAGACTTTGCCACCCACACCGACTCAAAATGCATGTTTGACTTTTTAAAACATGCCACTAGAGGGCGTTTTAAAATTTCATGACTTTTCTTGTAATATTTTTTGTATAGTACAGCCTAGGCATAAATTCACATTTTTGACAGCAAGTTCACATCTTTTGCCAATTTCAAATAATAAGGCACTTCCGGTTTCGACCGGAAGGAAGGGTACATGATTTTGCACTTAATACCAAAAATGAAGACCCTGCAATATTGTATTGATTGCCATTAAAACAAAATCAACTCTCTAACAGTTGATTTCATATTAATTTTCAAAGATAAAATATGGAAATCTGTATATATATATGCTTGTAATTTGATACTTGATGACGTCATTGTGACGTCATTTCTAGAAAGCTTAACAGCTATTATAAGTGTGCTTTATATAGCCAAATCTTGATTGTCTCTCACGGTTGCTTTTTTAGCAATTCTTTATAAGGTTGAAGGTCTTTTCAGTTTAACTTCCGGTCTGATGATGTAACCACTTTTTTTCGTGCACAGGTCTTGTCTACATTTTTACGTGCTATACGATGCTTTTCATTGTGTGCAAGAAAGACGCAGTTATAATGACGTCAGTAGGCCCACTGGATGTCTATAATTATCGTTCCGGTGTCATATGAAAAATCGGACTCTTTTTCCCGTTTATTGGTTAAACCCTCGTACGTGACCGGTCCCTCTCCTGCTGATCTTTGCATGAGCATGCGCATTAACAACCCTGCGTAGAGTGACCTGCTGCCCTTTGGGCCCCAGGTAACCGAATTTTTTGAAGGAAAACAAAATTGAGTGCCAATGACGGTCACCTTCCATTTACTCCTCATTCGACCCTTGCCAAATAAGCTGGTTCAATGAACTTTGCAGCCAGGGCTTCACCCAGGCCGTGTCAACAAACTTTCGACCAGGCCTCCTGCCAAGTCTCATTGAAACATCAACAAAGACCTGTAACTTGACACAGTCATCTTCCTTCATAACTGCATACCTCATAACTCATAACTGCAGCCGCAAGTCAATTATCTTTCCAGCGCACTGTCTGGCAACTGTCTGGACACTGTCTGGCACGTGGCTTTTTGTTGTATTGCTATGAATAGGGTCTTGGGTAGTGCGGGAAAGTACCTGTTGCCCAAAGGGCAGCAGTTGAGTTGTAAAGTTTTTTTGCAAACCCTGCGCAGGGTTAAAACCTAAATTCATGCTACACCGGTTCAACTAAAAAAGGGCTAGGTGATTGGTTTGAAAATTGGGGGGGGGGGGGGGGACAACTAAAGAAAATTATATATTTACTTCAGCAAATGGTATTCAAATCTCAATGCCCCTCCCTAATTATGAATTATAAATGTGCCCAGTTTTTGCCACATTTTGAACTTTTTTAATGATGAATCTTTTTTTTTTAAATTTAATTTTGAAAAGCCCCTTGCAACTCTTGTATGGAGCCTATAATGTCACAGATTACTTACGAATGAAGAAAGTAAGGCCTAAGATCAAATGGCTGCCTGCCAACATATTGTGGGCTCTTTATACACAAAACATATTTTCAGGGCACAATCAACATTGCAATTCAGGACAAAATATTCAACAGTAATAGTCGTGGTTTATTCATACTAAAGCTCCCTAAATTGACTCCATGGACTCCTTCGCAAGGAGAGCAGCCATTAAATTTCTCAAAAAACATTACGAAATCAAGTAGCAGAAAATGGCAAAAAGGCAAAGACAGGACCCCATACGAATCTGAACTCGAGGGTAATCCAGTTGTCTTTTTATACGCATTATGTACTCCAACAACTGTCACAATACAGTGTACACATATGATATCTGGACTAAAGAAGTTGACTGAATGACACAGTAAACAAGATGGAGAACATACATTGTTATTTTTGGCTTCAGAATTATAGAACAAAAAACATTGCCAAAAGATAAATTGAACATGGAACCATATATCCAATGATGCAACCATTTCACAAGAATAAGTTATGAACATTTCTCTGGAATAATTTTTGGATTAAACAATTGGTGAATACATGATGAGGGTCACCTGAGTTGTAACTCACATGTATACACAAACTGTTTTAATCTGAGTAGATTAAACAGAATGTGCAACATTTGCTTTTGCTGCAATTTTCAGAAATAAATGGATTTGAAGGATTAGTATGTTAAAGCAAATATTGTTTAAATGACTTGTTTCACGGAAAAACCAAGAAAACTAATCATGCTCTTGAAGTCTGGTTCCCTGACCCAACTTAAGATGAAACTGACCAAATTATAGACTTTGGGGAATTTTACGGTCAGAGACTCAGTCTAGCAGGCCTGTACCTCTTCACAGGTGTGTAATCAATTTCAAAGAAAATGCAAAATAATTAAATGTGAAAATATAGTTTTTTTTAAATATAGTTTTTGAAAAAAAGAAAATTTTCTCCAACGCTGGTCGGCCGACCAGTGTTGGAAAAATACAAATTTTCTTGAAAGTTTGAGCAAACCAGGAGCCACGATTTTACAGGATGCTTTAGACTGTCATTCCCTAACAATCCAGAAGGTAAATCAAGATAATTTGATCATTTTGTTTTTTGATCTCTGCAAATGTTGCATCTTCCCTTTACATTGGTAGAGCAAAGTGTGATCAAATTGTCACATAATCGTTGACATGCCAGATCTTCACATGCTGATAACAAATTAAGCCAGCTGAACCCTTCAATGATTCATGAAATGACAACAATGAATCAAGAGAAGGGCACCACAGGCTACAACTGCACTTAATTTATCTGGGTCTTCTGAAGCTGCAACCTGTCAAAATGTGATTCTGTTGAAGAAATAGAAAAACAATTTCTGTTAGTTCTCTAACACAAAAATAGGACTTGAATGAGGCCGTAAAAGGGATCAACACTTTCCAAACATTTACATGTTGGTTGTTCTGGGTCAGATCCATCTAATTTTTTTTTTGGGGGGGGGTGTTCATGTAGATATTGCAATTAAATTTTGTACAATGCTAGCTTAAAAATGTTAACACAGACACTAATTCAAAACAGGCCTGCTTATTTCATTAGTACAGTAGTGAACCATATTTAACGAGACAATTATCATCATTGCATTGGAAAGAGTTTTTTTTTTTAAATGCTCTCTCCACCCCAGTTCCATTTTGTTTAGGATACTGTGAATGCACTTATAAACATGCTGTCTTTTTTCGAGGACAAAAAAAAATGTGTGTGCATTTCCCAAATAGATTTTGCACATGAATATTCTGCGACGCAGTTTTGAAACCCGATTAGTGCACAGAAAATCAACAATGATAACAATTTAAACATTTGTTTGCGTTCTCCTTTCGAAGGAAGGGCAAGGTCTTAAGAAATCATCCTGTAGAAATATAGTCTTTAATCAACTTGAACGTTACAGGGAAGATATTAGACTTTATTCAGGGGATGTTTTGGTCAAACATTAATATGAATAAAAAAGTTGGGATCATTATAAAAACCACTTCCCACATACCGCGATAATAGGGAGTCCACCTTCGTTCGCACACTCCGCGCATGTCTATTTTCACAGGCATCGTACACGGAAATAAACCACACCACCGTCGGATTTTTTTATATTAATTTAAAAAGGAAGAGTTATACAACCTAAGAGAGAGGACAATTCAGGAAGGTCACTGGGCAATCTCTCTTCCGAACGAGAAACGTGAAAAGTACCGCGATAATAGGGCAACCCATCCTATACTACAACATTTGCTTTTGCTGCAATTTTCAGAAATAAATTGATTTGGAGGATTAATATGTTGGCAAATATTGTTAAACTGACTTGTTTCATGTGTTGGGCTTTTAGATGCTGGAAAAACCAAGAAAACCCAGGCCTATCCATGTTCTTGTTGTCTGGTTCCCTGACCCCACTTAAGATGAAATGAGCAATTAGGCTAGTAATAGACTTTAACGCTGTAAAGTTGGCCCTATAGCCTATAGGCTAACATAACAATAGTATTAGTAGGCCCATCGTAGTACAAGTAAATGAAGTAGTAGTAGGCCTACTACTACAAGTACCATGGATGGTATTGGTAACTACAAACGTAAGTGTCCGAAAACTGGGCTTAATCTCCACGTACTACTACCGTACTACTACTATACTATAGTACTAGTAGTGAAAGATAGGGCCTAATATCATATTAGGCCCTATATTTCGAATTAAAAAAAAACATTAAAATGGGGGTAAGTTACATATGAACACGTGTTTTTATATTTTTTTTTACTTGCCTTAACAAAAATGCCCAAGTAAACGGCCCTCAATTTCCTGCCATACGTCGTGAATTGAAGCGTGTGTGCGTACATTCATGACATGACATAAACTATACTACCAACTATAGAGGGCGCACACACGGAAATCCAGTAATTACTTGAAAAGCTGCCCTTCAACCATCGTCGCCGTTGCTCAAGAGCTTCACCACAGAACGAACATAATAGTCAAAAGCTGCCCTTGGACAGGCTGTTAGAGGGCGCTCTACAATCCTATAACCGTGTTTCAAGTCGCCTGAAAAATGGGTACCCTGTACTATTGTGTAAATAAAATATTCGCGAACCGCTATGTGCATAGCCAGCTGGAGCTGTTGCGCTTCGTTCGCGAATGGATTTGCGCAAATTTGAGTGCGCGAATGTGGGCGGCAGCACTTTCGCGAAATCTGTGTAATTTTCGCGAACGAAAAAGGGCCCCCTAGGCAAGCTATATTTTTAAAATATTCTTAAGACCCTGCCCTTCCTTCGAAAGGAGAACGCAAACAAATGTTTAAATTGTTATCATTGTTGATTTTCTGTGCACTAATCGGGTTTCAAAACTGCGTCGCAGAATATTCATGTGCAAAATCTATTTGGGAAATGCACACACATTTTTTTTTTGTCCTCGAAAAAAATGTTTATAAGTGCATTCACAGTATCCTAAACAAAATGGAACTGGGGTGGAGAGAGCATTTAAAAAAAAAAACTCTTTCCAATGCAATGATGATAATTGTCTCGTTAAATATGGTTCACTACTGTACTAATGAAATAAGCAGGCCTGTTTTGAATTAGTGTCTGTGTTAACATTTTTAAGCTAGCATTGTACAAAATTTAATTGCAATATCTACATGAACACCCCCCCCCCCCAAAAAAAAAAAAATTAGATGGATCTGACCCAGAACAACCAACATGTAAATGTTTGGAAAGTGTTGATCCCTTTTACGGCCTCATTCAAGTCCTATTTTTGTGTTAGAGAACTAACAGAAATTGTTTTTCTATTTCTTCAACAGAATCACATTTTGACAGGTTGCAGCTTCAGAAGACCCAGATAAATTAAGTGCAGTTGTAGCCTGTGGTGCCCTTCTCTTGATTCATTGTTGTCATTTCATGAATCATAGAAGGGTTCAGCTGGCTTAATTTGTTATCAGCATGTGAAGATCTGGCATGTCAACGATTATGTGACAATTTGATCACACTTTGCTCTACCAATGTAAAGGGAAGATGCAACATTTGCAGAGATCAAAAAACAAAATGATCAAATTATCTTGATTTACCTTCTGGATTGTTAGGGAATGACAGTCTAAAGCATCCTGTAAAATCGTGGCTCCTGGTTTGCTCAAACTTTCAAGAAAATTTGTATTTTTCCAACACTGGTCGGCCGACCAGCGTTGGAGAAAATGTTCTTTTTTTCAAAAACTATATTTAAAAAAAACTATATTTTCACATTTAATTATTTTGCATTTTCTTTGAAATTGATTACACACCTGTGAAGAGGTACAGGCCTGCTAGACTGAGTCTCTGACCGTAAAATTCCCCAAAGTCTATAATTTGGTCAGTTTCATCTTAAGTTGGGTCAGGGAACCAGACTTCAAGAGCATGATTAGTTTTCTTGGTTTTTCCGTGAAACAAGTCATTTAAACAATATTTGCTTTAACATACTTATCCTTCAAATCCATTTATTTCTGAAAATTGCAGCAAAAGCAAATGTTGCACATTCTGTTTAATCTACTCAGATTAAAACAGTTTGTGTATACATGTGAGTTACAACTCAGGTGACCCTCATCATGTATTCACCAATTGTTTAATCCAAAAATTATTCCAGAGAAATGTTCATAACTTATTCTTGTGAAATGGTTGCATCATTGGATATATGGTTCCATGTTCAACTTATCTTTTGGCAATGTTTTTTGTTCTATAATTCTGAAGCCAAAAATAACAATGTATGTTCTCCATCTTGTTTACTGTGTCATTCAGTCAACTTCTTTAGTCCAGATATCATATGTGTACACTGTATTGTGACAGTTGTTGGAGTACATAATGCGTATAAAAAGACAACTGGATTACCCTCGAGTTCAGATTCGTATGGGGTCCTGTCCTTGCCTTTTTGCCATTTTCTGCTACTTGATTTCGTAATGTTTTTTGAGAAATTTAATGGCTGCTCTCCTTGCGAAGGAGTCCATGGAGTCAATTTAGGGAGCTTTAGTATGAATAAACCACGACTATTACTGTTGAATATTTTGTCCTGAATTGCAATGTTGATTGTGCCCTGAAAATATGTTTTGTGTATAAAGAGCCCACAATATGTTGGCAGGCAGCCATTTGATCTTAGGCCTTACTTTCTTCATTCGTAAGTAATCTGTGACATTATAGGCTCCATACAAGAGTTGCAAGGGGCTTTTCAAAATTAAATTAAAAAAAAAAGATTCATCATTAAAAAAGTTCAAAATGTGGCAAAAACTGGGCACATTTATAATTCATAATTAGGGAGGGGCATTGAGATTTGAATACCATTTGCTGAAGTAAATATATAATTTTCTTTAGTTGTCCCCCCCCCCACCAATTTTCAAACCAATCACCTAGCCCTTTTTTAGTTGAACCGGTGTAGCATGAATTTAGGTTTTAACCCTGCGCAGGGTTTGCAAAAAAACTTTACAACTCAACTGCTGCCCTTTGGGCAACAGGTACTTTCCCGCACTACCCAAGACCCTATTCATAGCAATACAACAAAAAGCCACGTGCCAGACAGTGTCCAGACAGTTGCCAGACAGTGCGCTGGAAAGATAATTGACTTGCGGCTGCAGTTATGAGTTATGAGGTATGCAGTTATGAAGGAAGATGACTGTGTCAAGTTACAGGTCTTTGTTGATGTTTCAATGAGACTTGGCAGGAGGCCTGGTCGAAAGTTTGTTGACACGGCCTGGGTGAAGCCCTGGCTGCAAAGTTCATTGAACCAGCTTATTTGGCAAGGGTCGAATGAGGAGTAAATGGAAGGTGACCGTCATTGGCACTCAATTTTGTTTTCCTTCAAAAAATTCGGTTACCTGGGGCCCAAAGGGCAGCAGGTCACTCTACGCAGGGTTGTTAATGCGCATGCTCATGCAAAGATCAGCAGGAGAGGGACCGGTCACGTACGAGGGTTTAACCAATAAACGGGAAAAAGAGTCCGATTTTTCATATGACACCGGAACGATAATTATAGACATCCAGTGGGCCTACTGACGTCATTATAACTGCGTCTTTCTTGCACACAATGAAAAGCATCGTATAGCACGTAAAAATGTAGACAAGACCTGTGCACAAAAAAAAGTGGTTACATCATCAGACCGGAAGTTAAACTGAAAAGACCTTCAACCTGCTAAAAAAGCAACCGTGAGAGACAATCAAGATTTGGCTATATAAAGCACACTTATAATAGCTGTTAAGCTTTCTAGAAATGACGTCACAATGACGTCATCAAGTATCAAATTACAAGCATATATATATACAGATTTCCATATTTTATCTTTGAAAATTAATATGAAATCAACTGTTAGAGAGTTGATTTTGTTTTAATGGCAATCAATACAATATTGCAGGGTCTTCATTTTTGGTATTAAGTGCAAAATCATGTACCCTTCCTTCCGGTCGAAACCGGAAGTGCCTTATTATTTGAAATTGGCAAAAGATGTGAACTTGCTGTCAAAAATGTGAATTTATGCCTAGGCTGTACTATACAAAAAATATTACAAGAAAAGTCATGAAATTTTAAAACGCCCTCTAGTGGCATGTTTTAAAAAGTCAAACATGCATTTTGAGTCGGTGTGGGTGGCAAAGTCTGTGGTAGTCATATGGCCCGACACCATCAGTCCTTTTAATTTGAAAATAACTGTGGAAAAATACACACCTGGATTTTTCTAGGTGGGTGGTTTTCTAGGTGTGGTATCCGTGGTCCAGGGAAATTCAGGCATGCTATTATTCACACTTCTCGGGAAGATTTTAGGTGTGCGATGGTGTAGGGGTGTGATCGCACGCCTAAAATCAGAAGGACTGCACTATGTGGTTGTTCCTACAACCTCCAGTTTAAATAGTGATTAAAGGGACACTGCATTCTGGAATGAGCCATAGTGGGCTACAAAAACGCACTTTGAACGAAATGCTGTTAATCGGAGAGAATATTTAAAAGTAGGATGTAAACATCCACACATCTTTCCTGTTAAAAACTTTGTGTTTTTGTTTTATTATCGTGTGTTATGCTCATGAGAACCACTTTCAGGGTCTACTTTTTAGACCCCACAAGTGGGCTGTTCATGCTTTAAAATTCCAATATTTCTTGACTTTCTGAATTAATAGTTTCATTCTTATGTACTTCATATGGTACCCCTACACAGATCTCGTCCTGAAAAAGGAGGATGTGTCCTCCTTTCGTACCCAAATACGAGCCGATATTGTCAATATCATCTGTGAGTATGTCCACAGACACATTTCTAGTTTGTTTTTGTTGTTTTTCAATGTTTTTTCATGTATTATACTTCCAACAATCTATTTTTGTGTTTTTTGTGTAATGTATGATCTGTAAGCATGGTTAGTGGGGGATAATTGATGTTGGTTTCATTGAATTAATAAATAAATAAGGGAATAAATGTGTGTTTCGGAGGTATAATAACACTCTGTTTAAAACCGGTGTGAGTCTGGATGGGTGATAATTACCTGAGGCAAAGCTGAAGGTAATTAGACTCTCACCGGATTTTAAACAGAGTGTTTAATACCGACGGAACACATGTTTATTCCCATTCATAAATACCTTTTGGTACATAAAGTTAATCTAGTTTGAATTATTATTATATCTTTCCATCACAGCCCTTTTGCAGGATGATAGTGTGGGAGTGCCATGGCTCAATATACAGGACCTCAGGAACTGCCTAATGCTGGAATTGTTTTTCCGTGGTGCACCCCGATCAGGGGTTATTGGCAATATGACATTAGGAGAATTCCAAGATGCCGAATCAGTTTTGGATGATTGCCTGCAATCTTGCCACATCATCAAGGTAGGGGAGATGGGGGTTAGTTGGAACACGGGGTTAGTTGAAACAATGAATTTTTTCTTGATCATCTTAATTAAATTTTATAAAATGTTGCCCTCAAGAGATGTCCCTTAACAACAGCCATCCACCATGTTGCCTGCAGCAACACTGCAACAATAGTGCTCAAGTGGGAAAGATAAGTTTGTTTTTTTCACCTTTTGGAGTAATTTTTTCACCATTCAAAAAATGTGTACTTTCTTAATGATGTTTATAGATAACAGTGACTAGTTTGGGGGTATTATATGCTCCAGTACTAAGCTACAAAATAAGGTTAAAAAGATATGTTATTGGAGCCCCTGTTTTGAAGTGAGCAAACAAATGTCACATGGGCCACTGGGGCTAGTTGGAACATTTTGATGGGGGCTAGTTGGAACATAATGATGATAATTGAGGAAATATTCTGGCTTTGGCAAACAGTTTTGAAAGCACATAGACAGGTCACGTTGACCTTACCTCAATTTTATGCGAGCTTTTCATGTTATTTTTGGGGAGTTAAATTTCCCGTTTTGATGTTTTCTTTTTATGATCAGGCTTGTAGCTGACTCTTGTCTCGCAATTTTCCTGTGTTTTTTTTGTCTTGGTGCTGTTTGTGCCATTTCTTGCCAGTTTGTTAATTAAAAAAAATGTTAGGAGCATCACCAGTGCTTGGAACAATTATTTTACTTGAAACTCAAATATAAATGCAGTTTTTAAGTAATTGTAGTATACTTTCAGATTAACAGCATTACCAAGTTCCAACTTACCCCATACCATGTTCCAACTAACCCCATAGGAGGGGTTAGTTGGAACGCATGTCATAGTTGTGATCAAGATGGATTTTTAAAATAATCATCAACAATCTGAGAATTTTATATGCTACATTTGCAACACACATGTGTATGAATAAATTGGCATAGTTGTTTTTTCTTGAAGAAAACCTGTTTGTGTTATGGATAGGTTTTTGTGAAAATCGTTCCAACTAACCCCCGTCTCCCCTACGTATGAAACGTGTTTGGTAAAAAGTTGAAAAATAAGCTACACAAAATTAGGTGTCCCAAAATCTTTGACGAGCTGCAGTTACAAAGGTACGTGTCAATGTACATGTAGATGTACATACATTGGTGATGGAACAAAAAAAATGTCCACTTATGGACCGATAATACGAAGCGTGGTATAAAGATTGCACAAGTGTTAAGTTAATTTTAGGCATGTTAAACACGTAATTCATTTACAATATAATTAATATTCGTAAATACCTATTTAAGACAGTTTACGCATTCCTATTGGTTGAGAGCCCGTCATGTGGCCAGTCTTAAATGGATGATAAAGACATGGCTAGCTGGTCTTAAACACTTTTCCAGTGTCACAATAAAATGTGGACTAAAAATCCAGTGTCTATTGTCTGGTTAACAATCAAAATATTGTATTTCAATTCTAATTTTTACCTTCTTATGTTTCAGGTAAGCGATCACAAAACCCGTGGGAAGTATGGCCCACAGATGGTCGCTGTCGACGAACCCCTCTTCAAGTGGTTGTACATGTATCTGATGGTAGGCAGACCACAAACCCCAAAATGCAGCCAGGCCGTCATCAAGGACAGGGAAAGACCATTCTTCCTAGAGGCTGGCGGTAAAGGAATTTCAAAGATTTCTCAGCAATTAAACAGGTAAAGTTAATGTAACCTTTTCCCATTCACTATATGCATGCATGTAAATGTCATCTTCAAATTTGTAAGTACACTCAACCAAAACAGAAAGTCCTCCTTTTCAATATTTTTTTGTCTAAATCAAAAATTACTTTGAGACAGTTGCGCTTTTGTATACAAGTATATGTGCAGGTTGCGGTTCACACTCACCTTGCAAGTGTACAAAAGTACAAAAATTGTTGAACAAAATCGTTGTTAATGTCTAGTTGAAAATCGTGTTAGAATTGCGTCAATGCAGCATGTGAAGTAATTGTCCAATAATACATGATATAAAAATGGATGCGGAAGGTCGCGCAAATCTGAGACAAACCAACACTTAGTGTACAAGAATTACATTGGGTTATCTAAGGGGTATGACTAACTCGCAAACTTTATAATGAAAACAAGATCCTTTTCTGGTAAGTATTCTGAAACAGCTAACAAATGATTTATGCAGGCCTTTATGTAAGTGCTACACTAAGTAAATGACAAAACATTATTCAATTTATATCTCCAAGACTGTGGCAAAAGAAAAAGATGCCGGGAAAGCTCACCGCAACCATCATCAGGAAGTCGGTGGCAACCCAGGTGAGACATTCTTTAGGTGCTCAGGCTCAACCCAATCACTGTTGAAATTACTTTTCTGTTTTTGTTTTTGTACAAGACTCCATGACTATTCTTCTTAATGTTACCGGTACATTGTAATTACTGAGCCCTTTCGTTTGCAGTCATGGGGATCACTGAGCGCCCCTGCGCGATCCATGGTAGCGCAACACATGAGCCACCAAGAGGACACGCAACCAAAATTCTATGTGGCTGCACAGGGCCCTGTGGCAGCTGCTGAGAGTGCCAACTTGATTGACAGTCTGTGGGTAAGCATGATAGGGATCGCAATTGTGTGACACAGCAGCAAATTCCTTGCTAACAGACATAGATCTCTAGTTTTCTTTGTATTCCATTTTTTTTAACTGCTCACAAAATTGATATCTGTCATAATTTAGTGCTTAGATAAGGGGTACTTGACAGTTTTCAAAACAAATCTCTTCCAAATAAATTTGAATTTGTATGTTTGGAAACACAATTTCAATAAATAATAACATATAATGTTTGCAACTGTTGCGGTTAATAGAACGTTGATGAGCTTCACTGCAAAGGACATGAGAAGGACCTTCCTTCAACATCCACGTCAATCATAGTAAGTAAAGACAAATAGAATTACTATTATGCCTATTATATCATTAAAAAATACAGCTCCCAATGAGCTGCACATGTACCGGGTATAATGAAATACAAAAATGAAAAAGGTGTCATGCAGTCAGCTGTATTTATTTAGTCCAAATGTCATGTGACACTGGCAAAGCGTTTAAGACCAGCCAGCTGGTCCTTATCGACCGCTTATAACCAGCCTTGTGATGGGCTCTCTACCAATGGGAATGGGTGAAATGTGCAAGGTATTCTGAATAAATCTGTAATTTCACTCACCTGTACAGGCACCAAGTTCAACCTAGTGGAAGGCCCATGCAATGGCTTGCTCCAGCTCCTCCTCCCTGAACATGCTGAAAAGGGTAAATATAAGCCAGATTTTCACTTACATATGTACATGTACAAAGTAGGGCATTATCCGAAAGAAAACATTGTTTGCTTGTACTTATGTATGTCCGATCCGACGATTTCGTTTGAGGCACAAAATACGTGCATGCTGCACAGAAGTTTGTACCGATGCCTTCTCTGGTAACAAGTGTATACAGACATACACACAGAAGGAATACGCTAGAATGCACGCTGGAATCTGGACCAAACAGAGTGCTCGCACATACAAAATAGAAAACGTTTTCGCCAATTCGGTTATTGGACATCAATAGACAGCATCATTTGGTATGGGAACCAGGTTGCGCGCATCGCAGTGCTATTTTGCGTGCGTGGAACCAGGTACCATACGTACGTGAACAATAGCCGACTTGGCACCAAGTCTAACAGCCAGGGGGATAAACATTCAATGGCCTATAATTTCATCCTCTACAACTAGAGGCAGAGGGATATGTAATTGACACACATGCATGCAGGGTTGGAAGAGTAAACACAAGAGTGATTTGAAGGACGGGAGGTGCAAACAGAGAGGGGAGTGTGGGGTGTTTCGAAGTTCAAATGGGAAGGGAACAAAGATGTGTGGTTGGACAAGATCATTTAATTTTTTCATAATTTTAAGTTACCAATTCTGGATGTAATTTGACTTACGTGTACAGGCACCAAGTACAGCTGCTGCAACCTCCGTGGCTTGTTGCAGCTCCACCTCCATGAAGAAGGTAATGTGAGCCAGAAATACACTAGAGAGGTAAGCATCAGCAAGATAGAGGACAACGCAGTGACCGTGGAGTTGAAAGAGGCAGATGGGGGAGACGAAGAAGGAAAGGAGAAGACGGAAGAGGAGGTGTTGAATGCAGGCGCTGGGGAATTAGACGAAGTGATACATGCAGAGATCGAGCGGGCGGCGGAGGAACGATGGCATACGCTGCCTCCATATCACTTCTCGACGAAGGCGCGACTGACTTTCTCCGGGAAGTGCAGCACACAGGATTTGGGATCGGGAAACAGATCTCAAGTATAGCTCCTCTAAGCCCAACGCCGTCGAGTTGTTCCACATCCTCAACCAGCTCCTCGTCGGCAGCCTCCGCATCCACCTCAGCCCCCAGCAAATCTAGATGTCTCAGTGCAACAGAAGTAAGAGAAATCCTACAAGGGAAAGTAGTAAGAATACAAGAGAAGCAGAGGGTTTACTCGTACGAAGGAGGAAAGAAGCTGAAGAAAGAGATCTGGGAACGAGTGTACTTTCTTACCAATGAATCTGATGATTAAAGAGAAAAGAAATTTGAAATTATAGTTGTGTGTAAATATTGATTGATTGTTAATTAATTCACATTCATTCTTTTATTCATTCTTGGAAATGCATAATTATTAAGGAGCTCTGAGACTAAGGAGAATTTTAAGTAGTTTATTGTAAAGTTGTGTTAAAAAAAAATGTGTTGGTTCAGTTTCTTAGCAAAGTTTGACGGTTATTGACAAGTAATAGTATGTATTTATGTTAGGCCTGTGTAAGTTAAGTGAGACGTTTCGTCAGACTTCTACGCTGGGGACAGCGTTGGTCTTGGGTGGCGGCAATGTGACGTGAGGTGGTTTGACGTCAGTCTCACTTATCTTATTCCTAAAGTCTATTATTATTTCGCTGATTCCTTTTAGTATATTTCAACTTACCTGTAAAATATAATGATTGATAAGCAGGGAACTAGACGAGGTTTTGTGTGTTCATTGCAGTAAACTCGATCTTCAAGCGCACGCAGCTAGTCATCCATTATCATTCCAAACCACGTTATTTATTATTAAATACTGTTACTTATACCCTTCAACGTCTGAGCTCATTCTGTCTATATCTGGGATGCTAAATAATTATAACTTGCATAGATAATTTTGGCTGTTCTAAATAATGATAAAGGGTATTTTAACTCCGTAATTTTAATACAAATTACTCGCGTACAGAGCTGCGTTAGGACGCCATCTCGTGGTTGCTATGAGTACATAACCTACGAACCAATTAAATAATTCTTTTACGCGCACAGCGGGAAGTTTAAAAACGCTGTGCGTGCCGCCCTCAATCAATTATTGCCGCAAGTTAAGTCGAATCTATCTTTATAGGTAAGAAACTTTTTCTCTATTTTATTTTTAGCTAAATTGAAATCTCCCAAGTGCATTTTTTGTAGTTTGTTCCCACTGATCCATATAATTTTCTTTGTGTATTGATTCAAAGACTACAATTGATTCCATACAACCAGTAATAATCATCATTATTTTATTCGTTGTTGTCTGTATTGACTTTTAAGACCGAAAAAAAGAGAAACTCCGGTCGCATTGTATTTTAATAAATTGTTTAAACATATTTATTTGTGTCGCTTATTTTGTTGAATAATTAAAGTAAAGTAATCAGTTGCCGCAAGCTAAGCCCTATCAATCAATATAGTAAAGTAATGAGTTGCCGCAAGTTAAGTCGAATCAATCGTTATAGGGGGCAAGGCGGCAAATCCTGAACTCAACGCTCCGGTGACTCCGGGAAGTCACGCTAATTTACGTTTGACGTAGTTGTACCTGGCAGAGTAGGCTACCGTATACCAAAAGGGTGTCGGCAGTGAACCAGAAGTGAGCTGACGGAGTAGTAGCTGCAGTTAGAGGAAATCTACCGGAGTAATTTCAGCAGGGTTGATTACTAGCGTAGCAGTTGCAGTTAAAGGAAATCTACCGGAGTAATTTCAGCAGGGCTGATTACTAGCGTAGTAGTTGCGGTTAGAGGAAATCTACCGGAGTAATTTCAGCAAGGCTGTTTACTGGCGTAGTAGTTGCAGTTAGAGGAAATTTACCGGAGTAAATCCAGTGGATGGTGATAATTCTAATTAAAGTTTAGGTCTATGACGCGGCGGAGCAATTTGGGGGAATCCGCAGTGTGTAGTATATATTGATTAAATATCGGAGTATTTATGTTAAATAAAGACGCCAGAAGTTCACTGCAAGATTGGATGTTCAATCGTCACCTTCCTTCGCCGTCCTGACTCAGTATTTAAGTACAGCTACCTGGTTGTATATTTCAACCAAACGAATCTTGGGATTCAATTAAATTTATTGTCGCCGCCCTTGCAGAAGAGTGCCCTCTACCTAGACCAAGAGACACTATCGGCCGCACGCGCGACACACACAAATTAAAATGGTTTTATAAGCCTATAATCATGCGTGCCCGGCGTAAACAATTTTTTTAGCGACCCCTACTTGAAAAACAAATGTGCATATCGAGAGCCCCCTCGGCGATCCGAAGTTTAAATAAAACGTTAGGATGGGGCGCTACCGGTAGGATGAGGGTTTTAGGTTCCACCTTAGTTCTTTTTGCGGCTGAAAAAATGTTTTAATCTGAGCGAAATGGGGTCAATCATAACGTTACACATAAAGTTGGTAATGATTTTTCCGGTCAACTTCCGAATTTTTCTGATAATTTTAAGCATCACAACTATATTCGATTTCGCCTGAGTTTTACACATCTTATCAAATTGGAGTTTCTTGTTCATTGTTGAGGCTTTCGCTCCGAATGTTCGTTTTCGTTTTGGGGTATTCTATTTCGTTTTTGTGCATTCACGAATTAATTTCCTAATTAAATTAATGACCATTAGTTTGACGGTTGACACCTTCAAATTGGTGATCTTCAGTGGGGAAAGGCCTAATGATACATTCACGAATTAATTTCCTAATTAAATTAATGACCATTAGTTTGACGGTTGACACCTTCAAATTGGTGATCTTCAGTGGGGAAAGGCCTAATGATATTACTTTCGCTAATGATTTTTTTATTGATAGTAGGCCTGTTTCATATTTTCCACCGAGATTCATTTTCCCTTTGAAAATGCATGTTTGTGTCCAATTTAATGTTATTTTCAAGTTGTATTTTTCCATTTTGAAGGGCTTTTTAGGTGACTTCTCGGTTTTTCTGTTTAAAATAAAAAATAAAAAACACATTGGACAATTAATTTCCTTTCTTTGGTGATTCGTGTTTTTATACTGTATTTAAGCACGTGGCAGTAAGCCAATGAGGAACCCTTTCTCATTTAGGCCAAATTAATGTTTTAAATTTAATGAGCAAATATTGGGTTCGCCATTTGAACAGAAAACTCCTAAACTGAACTGATTAATCCCCAAAAGGATGTTAAATATATAGTTTTCATTTTCAGAATACACTCAGGCCTAGCACAAAATTGCACAGAATGTGTTCTATGGATCATTCCTTGCACGAGTGGTGAGCATCTACGGATTATAGACATCACATAATATTTACGGGAATATACTTGAAAGATTCTTTTTGATTATACTTGAATGAGTATGGCGTTAATTGAATTAAGACCTGGTGAAAACGGCCGCGGAGGCATATACATTACTTACTCGGATGGGTCCAATAATTTTTTTGGGGGGGGGGGGAATAAGACATTGGCGAAGTGGGTTACCAACCGGCTTTTCTTGAATTCCAGCCGTCTGGGTTATATCCCCGTACGTGCGGCC
Source organism: Patiria miniata (assembly GCF_015706575.1). NCBI lineage: Eukaryota > Metazoa > Echinodermata > Asteroidea > Valvatida > Asterinidae > Patiria > Patiria miniata. Next base: position 5,734,687 of record NW_024037065.1, on the reverse strand, counting down.
TTTTTAATAATAATAATAATAAATCATTCTTATAGAGCGCATAACATAACCGAAAGAAATCTCAATGCGCTTAACAATAAACATAGATACAAGTTTATACAAAGTTAAAAGCTGACTGAAAACATAATGTTCTACAATGTGTGTGGATAGGCTAGTTGGAATAGGTGGGATTTTAGGCTGGTTTTGAACCGGTCGAGAGTGTCTACTGCTTGAAGTGAGGATGGTAGGGCGTTCCACATCTCGGGTGCAGCATGAGAAAACGCCCTGGAGCCGTATGACTTGGTCCTGGCTGTGGTTGTTGTGAGGAGGCCTTGAGAAGATGACCGCAGAGATCTTGACGGAATGTATGGACGGAGAAGCTTGGAGATGTAACTGGGTGCTTTTCCATTCAAGGCCTTGAACGTGAGTAGGAGTGTTTTGTATTGTATTCGCTGCTGGATTGGGAGCCAATGAAGGTCTCTGAGTATAGGGGTGATATGATGGCGTTTCTTAGAGAGAGAGACTAAGCGGGCAGCAGAGTTTTGAATACGTTGCAGTTTCTGTATATCCTTGTCGGGGAGACCAGTTAGTAGGCCGTTACATTTGTCGAGGAGTGATGATACTAGCGCATGAACCAGGATTTCTGCTGTGTGTTTGGTGAGACAATGACGAATTTGACCAATTCTCCTCAAAGCAGAGGATGCTTTGCGGCATACGGCATTGACCTGTGGGCGCATGCTAAGGTGGCTATCAAAAATCACACCCAGATCGCGAACTGATTCAGTCGGTTGAGCGTGGAAGTCACCAGAGGTTATGGGGGAAATCATTGGGCTCCCTCTGGCGTATGAAGATGATAAGTGAAGCACTTCCATTTTACTGTCGTTCAAAACGAGGTAGTTGCTTGTCATCCATGCCCTTATGTCACAAAGACACTTCTCGATTTGTTGTGTTGCTTGGTGTCTATTGGAGGGTTTCATGGGTATGTACAGTTGTGTATCATCTGCATACAGGGGGTGGGAGAGACCGCTTGCCTTTATGATATCTTGGATTGGAGTTGTATAACACACGAACAAGAGTGGGCCCAGCACAGACCCCTGTGGAACATCCTCCAGAAAATATCCATCTCGTCATTCGTTGTTATTAGGGAGGTTTCGCATGCGAACGGATACGGTTAGCGCTCCAGATACGTCACCAGCTTTGGGGTTTTGATGACGTCACAGTTTCTCGCTATCCGCTATCCGTATACCAGGCACGGATATCTCGCTCTCTACACGCAAGTATTAAACGCGTATTGAAATTTCACATTTCTAATAATTCCCTGTTAGTTCAGTTTATATGCATGATTAGATTTTAAAAAAAATCATGTACATGTCATTTCTTTGTATTTCAAAACTTTGGAATACGACAAGATAGGTAGGCATAGCAAACCATTTTTTTTAAAAGACACTCTGTATTCATTTGTTTCAGCATATGACAGACAATAATGAAAAATGACCATTGCAAAAAAAATGATGAAAATTGGTCGATGCATTCCGGAGATATGATCCGTCGAAATTTCCCTAAAATGTCGCAAAACCTGTCAAAAATCGTTAAAAAGGGCAAAAATAGGTGTTTTTGCGTTTTCCTGCTCATTAAAAAAAATGTTTTAATGAATCCATGTGATTAACTACTTTTACTTTGAAATTTGGGAAACAATTAATGAGTTTCTAAAGAATAGAGGATGCTCCATATTGCATCTCGGAGTATAGCCCCTGTAAAAATGGAACTTTTCACTGTTTTCCATGACTGCAAATGCCAAAATGTGAGAAAAATGACTAAGTTCACCTAATTAATATGCGAAAATGTTATATCATGAGTTCTGTTCCAGATATTGTAATGCAATTTGGTATATATGCTATCTGTATGAAGCCAAAACAATTTAGGGGGACAAAATAATGTTTTTGCATAAATTATGTAAATTAGCTAATTATGTATTCAATTGCCAATTATGCAAATTAAGAAGTGACATCATGGTTTTTGTTATTGTATACATTTACAACATTGTTGCTAAAACGTCTCGGTGAGTAGCAAAAAGATTTGTGAAAGCATTTTGTAGTTACAGCACATTTTCTGTCTAAAACTGCATCAAATTAATGTTCAAAATATTTCAATTTGAAGCACCTCATTAAATATGCGTAAATTTGATATATATGTTTTGCTTCCCACTAAAGTCGTGGAATTTCAGGTACATTACAGAGTACAAATAAAGACCTTTGATGTTTTCCGAATATTTTGCTGATTTGAACATTTTGTCACCTGTATAAATATGTAGGAGCCTCTGTAATATGCCTAATTAAAGATGCGCATATATAATTTCTTTCGGCAATCAAATTGAAATATCTGTAAACGTTAAATGTATTCGAACCTTTGTATTTTACAAAATCTGCATACAGTTGTCTTCCCATTTTTTTTGCAGGGGATATGTGTACAGATGATCCTTATCTGTGTCGTATACAATTGTGTAAAATGTGAGACCCTTTTCCATATCCTGTTGGTCGACTTCTTCTAAGTAATCTTCCATGTCTTTCTGTGTACTTTTACGAAGAACTGTCCCGCAGTATGTTACTAATCGTTGACCCCCTTCAGGTAAGAATTTACGTTTGATTCGTTTACTGACAATATCTTCTTCTGGGAACGGAGCTTTCCTCTTGCTTGGATTGAGCTTATTTAGCAAGGTCTGCTTTAACTTGCTTCTTTGCTGCTCCTTGTTACTGGAATTTGAAGAGACATCAGATTGCTGCGGTCCTTCTCGGAGGCCTTTGGCTTGTGAACAGCCATCACAACTTGTTTCAAATTTTGTTTCAAGTTCATCATTGGTTAGTGCATTTCCGGCCTTTGTTTTATAAAACAATGATCCATGTACAACTCTTCGATTGATGCATTTGTAGAATTCAAGTTGATATATGAGTGCTGCTTTTTCATCTGATTTTTTTTATGCATTTGTAGTATTCAAGTTGAGATATGAGTGCTGCTTTTTCATCAGATACATGGTATCTGACTTTTTCTTTGCTGTTTTTGTTGAGTCGTTGCAATTCTGCAACTTTCCTGCTCAAAGCATTGACCTCTTTTTCCAGGTGCCTTTGATGCTCTTGTGCAGCGGCTACATTTCGACAACGATTGTTCAGACGGCGCATCACGTTAGATTTTTCAAGAGATCTGATTTCTTTCTTCAGTTCCTCATTGAGTTCGTGTGCCTTGTTCAGTTCTTTTTCATATCTTGAACATTCTTTTCTATGTTCTGTAGTCATCCTTGCAATCCGTTCTTCTGCCTCTTGTGTACGCTGCTGAAATTCTTTACATTCAGTTGTTTTCTGTAAATGTGCTTCATTTCCTGTTAATTCTGTCTTGGTTTCCTGCAACTGCTTTGCAAGTCTTGCTTTCTCTTGTTTCTCTTCTTTAAGAAGTTCATGCAAAGTGTCTAAAGTATCACCATGGCTCCGCAACAGATATGAAGTAATGTTCCTCGCATCATCTTTACTTCATCAGAGTCGTCATGTTTACATGCAGAATCATTTGCGCTAGCTTTCATGTGAGTGCAGGTATCATTTGATGGAGCTTTATTTTTAGGCAAAGTGTATTCTGCTTGCAGAAACTCCTCATTAGAATTTCGGCGACCTTTCTTCTTTTTTTTTGGTAAGAGCCAGCCAGCTACTCTGTATTGTTCCAAAGGAAGGAACCGTTGATGCAGTGGGGAAAAGTTTTGACCACCAATGGGACACGTTTTTCCAGGATATCTGATTTCGCGACCTAAAATGATAAAGCACTATGATTATTTCATTTGTTATTATTTTCTGTTCACAGGAATCGAAGAATCCACAGAGCCAATAAACATTGATTCCAGCAGCCTCGCATGCAGGTCCAATTTCTGAGGTGGAACTACTCTGATAAAGTTCACGCAGAACATCCATGTTGTCTTCTTGTGACGCACGTGCAACACGAAGTTTTATCTTTGCTATGAGGCTGTTGACGTTCGTTGGAGCTGGCACCCCAAAAGCTTGGAGCACCTTTGGAAATGTTTGTCTGTAGCTGAAATTAAGATCTTCATGGGACAGTTGACGAATACTTTGACTGATGCTTTCAAGCACGGCATATGATGGTGGAGATCCTTGCAACCAATGATCTAAAATTAAAAAAAAAAAAAAATATTTTAAGAAATAATAATGTAGTAGATGGGAAGCCACATATCAAGGGTCGCCTCGTCGGCAGGCCTCGCCGTTGTTTTATTCAACAGATGACATGACAAATGACAAGCTTCAGGTCTATCTCTTACCTAGCTTTATTATCCCGAAGACAAGACTTCTTTCAGTAGAAGTAAAAACCCTGAAAAATTACAGTAAGTGAGGTGACAATTAAGCTGCTAACAAAGTAATCGGTCTGATTTATAAATATTATTAAATAATAAATTATACAGATAAACCTACCCCAGTGCCTTTGGCTTCGGTTATTTAAGGATAAACACAACAGCACAGCTCACAGCTTGGGGAGAAAGCCCTCGAACTGGTCTACACGTCGTAGACTAGGTATGTCTGGCTATGCCAGGCTCAGCCAAAAGAAAAGTTATCGTCTAAGTACTTCAATAACAGTACGCCAAAACAGCATTATCTCCCTGCGTCTGCAGCATGCACTGGCTTTTGTGCGCTGTGTCATATAGGCCCCAATGTATACATTTGCCACGCAATGTATACATTTACATCCAAAAAGTATGGCGTGCCTAAGCACGGGGTGACAAAATACGTTTTGATGATTTTCAAATTATTATGAATCGCCACAATTTCCCTGCTTTAAGGATCAGTTGCCCTCGAACGATCTGTAAGTCAAAACATCATTTTTTTTTTCGGAGTGGTTTTGTACTAAATAAGTCAAAAAGGGTAACTACATATTACTCTTTATATATAATCCTCTTGCATGCATACACAGTTAAAGTATGACTAAAAAATGTGAATCTGCCACAATATTCCTGCTTTTGGAATTCCTATTCCAAATCTTACCCAACACAAACTGGTTCCATTTCAGTAACTTTTAAACTACACGTGCAAACAAAGTGACTGAGTGATTTTTCAAGACTCAATATATGACAATAGTCGAGCACAAATATAGCATATTAAGTTAACGGGTTTTGTACTGAACTACCAATGGTGGGTACGATGTAATTCAACATTTTTCCTTTCTGGAAATAAAAGTATAAATCAGCAGTAACTTTACAATACAAGTTTGGTCACACGCTATTCAACGCAGAATGTGTGAAGCGGTTTTCTGAAAAGGTAATCAATAATGTGAACTAGCTTTACTTAAGCTTCGACTTTGGTTCCCATAAATCATATAGTGTACATGAACCATGGATATAAATGTGTAAGTTAAACAATATAAAATAAAAGTTAAACAGTGCACCGGAATCTCTTGATACACTTGTCAAGAGCAAACACTGCAGATAAACGCTACATAAAAGGTAATCAGTGTGATGATGATTATGACAACAGTATGATTATCCATATCTAATTATCACATCCCGTAGTTGATGAATATATTTGTCCATTCCACTCGCAGTCAGGTGGCATCCATCGGCCAACTATTTTGGATAGTTAATCCTTCTCTGAGGATAGAGACGTACCTCAATACGCAAGGGTGCGATTGAGCGACCTGTTAAATCTTCGGGCTCGATGGTTGAATGTTTCCACCGTAACTTGGTTGCGTCCGTTAATGTATGACTTTTGGATTACCGAAAAGAATACCACCTGCTGCGGATGGATGTTATGGTTCTCCAATTCCCGGAGGAATCTAAGAATTTTCTCAACTACAACTGTTGGTGTGGAATCCTTATCACAGAGATCATTCGTACCCATATCTACACAGATTAAACTGATTCTCTCCATGCTCTTCATTCCACCAAGATAGTGAGCCAGATTGCCAAAGATTCGGGAGTAGGTAAGCCCCGGGTGTCCCTCAATCTGAACGGTGTACTGCTCGGTTACTCCGAGTAGAGATGCAATAGACCGACCACGCTGCTGTGCGAGTCGAGTGCGGGGAACGAGTGCCCAAATATATATACTTCTCGCATAGCTGTTATCTTCGAAAACTGTAATAAAGCAGAAAATGACGCTATATCGTCTCAGAGACAAAAAAAAAGATACTAGTATAAGGCAAAATAAAAAAAAAAACATGTTTAGCGTCCTGCCTCTTTGACAAAAAGGAAGGAGGAGGCCCTTTTTTTTTTTCTTTCTTTTCAAAATGGCCGCCCGACACATTTTTCAAGACAACGCGGCCGGGCTATTTTTCAAGATGGTTACCAGCTTTTTTCAAAATGGCCGCCACTTGGACTCATTGACTATTTCCACAGCTTTATACACGGTATAAAAGTCTATAAATATGATTTCTTTGGTCAGAGATCGTAAAAATTTATCAATTTTTGTCTTTTAAAAAAAAAAAACAAAAAAAAAAAAAAAAGGAGGCGGCCTCTAAAAAGGAAGCGGGCGGGGACGCTAAACTAGGTCTGTGTAATAAAAAAACGCAGTGGCTATAGTTACGGTACCCATAACGCAACCCTCAACGGCTATCATTACGGAAGCTGTCTAGTCCCCCAACGTACTGGTATTCAACATCACAATGTTTGCTTTTGGGAACCAGACTATCAACCAAATGGTTCTCGGACTTTATTTCCCTTAAAAAAACAAACCCGAAACCACAGAAGTTAGGGAAGAAAATTGAATCTCCTTAAATAAAAATCACCAATTGATCAACAACTTACACTTATGAAATCTTTTTGAAAAAAAAAGAGGGAAAAAATTGTCAAAGGAACACCTTGGTCTTCTACCAACCGAGCTATCGACACACTCGAGCAAAATGGGGAGTTGTAGGCTAGGCCTAATTTATACGTTCGTCTTGTTTTTTTACAATGCTGTACCGATAGCATTTTTGGAGGTTGCGTTATGTTTACCGTTTACCGTAACTATAGCCACTAGGCCTACGTATAAAAAAAAATGGAATTGATTTAGAAAAAAAAAATCCAAGAGCGCTTTAATTTGAGGAAAATAGGCTAACATAAAAATATTGGCAAAGGAACATTGACAGGGGAACATGTAGACCGGCCGTTTATGCCATGGCCGGAGAAAATCGTACCGCTGTACTTCACACAAAGTTGCAGTGCATGGAGCGACCGCCATGTTTACCGGCCACCACGCAAGCCTGAGCCTGCCGCGCCGGCGGTGGCCATTTCGGACAATCACGCTCACAAAATTGACCTTCGACTTTGACGGTCTACTCAGGACCTTCTGATGGGCCATTATTTCTTCAAAATAACTAGGGCCTAATTTTCTTTGTACGTGCGCTCGAAAGACTTTAAATGTCAAAAGAAATGGTAGGCCTAGCTGACAATAACTGTTGACAAAATAGGAAGCGCTATCTGCACTAGTAAGTAGTATAAAGCCAAGGTTAACAAAGGCTAAGCCTGGCCTAACGTTAGTCCTAGACTTACCTCTCGACGAGTTCCTTTTTTCTGCCAGATGTTTTGGCGTTTGGCCTCCTTAGTTCCTCCTTCAAGAGAGCTATTATCATAGATCCATAGGCACAATAGGCGGCACTCTGCATATTTATTTATTGGTACAGTCAGACAGTCGAACCTCGTTAATAAGAGGCCCTTGGGACCTTGCAGATCACCTTGTGGCATCGACCGTACTGCCCGTTATCAGGAATGAAAACAATGAAAAACAAGAGATTGGGACCTAAACTTGTCCTTGTTATAAGCAGAATGTTGTATTGACAGTGCTCTTATTATCGAGGTTCGACTGTAATATGGCTTATAGTAGACGCTGAATACTCGAGCAAGATAGCGCAGCTGCGCCAGCCGCTGATTATTGCAATGAAACTGCAACATTTTCTTCCTCGCGCCAAAAATTGCCTGGGACCGCTATGTTTGCTTCCCTCTACGACACTGTCCGTCAAAAGTCTCCCATTAAAGTTGCTAAATGCAATAATTAAAAGGGACACTGTGCCCTGAAATCCAGACAATTTCAAGCTTTTGATTGTTTACTTCAATCCTATTTCAAACATCTGGTTGAAAAGAAACCAACCTTATGTGTTACTGTTCCTGAGAAAAGACGAAAAAAAAAACCCGTTTGTTTACATCGAACTAGTATGCAAACACTTTTCCTGTCGTTTTTCAATTTACGAAACACGCTGTGCCTCACAGAAATTGCACATAGCACTAATGCACAAAATGTGGTTTCTTACACGTTCGCAAAAGGCAAACGTTTTATGGCTGAAATCACAACTAGCACGAACAGCCCGACTTTTTGAGGTAAACAACACAAAAACGGCTTAGTTTTAAAGGAGGCTGTGTGGATGTTAATATCTTACTTCTGAATGTTCTTTCCGATTAACATCATTTCGTTCAAAATGTGTTTTGTAGCCCAATTAGGTGCTTTTCGGGATGCAGTGTCCCTTTGATATGAAGGTTTGCAATAGCAGTCTAGTGAATCATTCAAAAGATCCAATGTGTCGGTAAAAATTATCAAGTCAATTGAGCACTTAGTCCAGGGCGAGTAAAAAAGAAAGTGACCAGTTCGAAAAATAATTCTAAAAAGGTGATTTGTGGATCACATGTGTCAACTATTTTAAGGTCGATCCCCATATGTTTTATATGTTCATATTCTTGTGGAAGCTGTTCATTTCAATGGAAGAAATTATTTGCTCCTAAAATCTACATGTCGATCTTTCTATGAAACAATACTAAAATTTTCGCACTTTTTTCCAACATGAGTATGATGAGAAACGACTCCGCAAGACCATTGACAACAGCATCCGTTAACATTTATTCTCGGTAACACCTATTTATTTCATACGGGGATACGAACATAAAGAATTGAGTACGGTTTAGTAACCACCAACATTTCATTTAGGCCACACAAATATGATGTTTCAGTATGGACACAACTGATTCGCATTTGAACATCTTTGTGTAATCTGTAATTTCAGATGAGTCGAAGAACAGGCCTTTTTAAGACATTCTTTATTGGTGTATACAATTGTATTGCTTTTTTAAGAAAAAAACTGTAATCTATGTCACTTTCTTTTTGACTTGCCCAGTAAAGCGCAGATGCAAAAGAAACAGGCCATGACATAACGGCCTATCACAAGTATTGTAAAGGGGCATTACGGCTTGAAACTTCCCAAAATTTCAAAGGTAACTACCCGAATGCCTCACCGTTCCCAAGATAAAAAAAAACAGTGTTGTAGTCGAGCACCTTTTCTGAGTACCAAATACTGCCGAGTACTGAGGTTACCGAGGACAAGCACTTGTATTGTGAGTACGAGTATGAGTACTTTTCCGAATACGGTCTTACGGCAAAAGGTTCATTGTGCGTATTTGGCCCAGGCCCAGGCCCAGTCAGACCGATATACAGACTCACTCACAGCTAGCTGTCAAACGTGTTTGTCTGGACGTGCACAGAGGAAATCAGGAAACTTGGATTTCTCCGCAAGCCAATCAGCCATTTCAGACGGAAGGTATCGATAGAAGAAAGTCAAGCTAAAGTTCTACCATTTTGTTCGGGTACTGCTATTCGTGTATGAGTACTTTGATGATCGAGTACAATTTTGACATGTCGAGTACGAGTATGTTGCTGTCTGAGTACGAGTACACTCATTTCGAGTACGAGTACTTTGACATTCCAGTATGAGTTCGAGAACTAGTCCTTTATAAAAGCTTACATGCTGCGTGTGTGGTATATAACACACACATTCCAAATACGCAAATTTTGGGTTTTTTTATACGTCCGCAGAATGCAAAACCACTGTACAGCTGGAATCACAACTAGCACTGAACAGGTAGATTCAATTTTCCAATATACGTTGTGTACACACACCAGAATTGCAATTCATACATATGAATAATTAATTAGCCATACTTCCAAAACCCATTGACCTTTGGTCATGAAATTTCTTTTGTATGTTTATGAAGAGTTGCTCTATGCATGTACCGAGTTTCAAAATTTTTCATCAATCGATGGCCCAGATCTTAGGGGAATCTCTCCCCCCCCCCCCCGGCTGAAAGATGATCAAAATAACCCGGCCTCTTTAGGGTTAAATGCTCTTTCTATTTAATATCGTTTTTGGGTACATTCAAGAACTTAATGTCCCTTTAATAAATACTGGTACATAGAAGAGGATAGGATTATGGCATCTGTTTCTGTAGCACCTGCGCCATAAGCTCGTAATACCTAGCCTATGCAAGTAGAGCTCTAAGCTTGACTGCTTGCTCCTCCTCAAGTAGGGCCATTTTTCTTTGCAGGTACTCAGCCTCGCTGATGCCATTTTTTCGTTTAAGTCGTAGGGGTCTGGAAGTGATTGCTGAGGTGGGCTCTTGTTGTGGTGGAGGTGGTACTTCTTGGCAAGATGTCCCTGTGACAAACCAAAATTTGATGTAATATTGCGTGTGTGCATTGAAAATATTAACCCTCCAATGCAAAAATACATTTTGTGCCAAGTTGTCCTTTTTGCAGTCAAAAGTCAAAGTGACTGTTTTCAACAGTTAAAGAATTCCCAACCTACACAAAGCAGGATTAACAGGCTGTGACTGCCCATGTTACCTTACAGCTTTGCTTTGACTGTGGGTAATTGGTAAGCCAGCTGTGGCCACAATTTGCATGCTTTGTCTGTTCATGGTCTGTTGAATGAGTTTTACAAGTTACATACAGTGCTTGCTTGTCATATGATTGTCACTGCTGAAAAGCCTGTGTTCAAAGTGTAACTTGGGAAGTGGATGGTCATTTTGGCTGTTTGTGACTGTTTAAAGAGCAGGAGGGTAAATGCAAATTCAAATAGCAGGAGGGTGAACGCAAGTTAACAAATCTTGCTGATTCCAGCAATCCCATCTCAAAACTTGCCAAAAAAAAGGGCACTACAGATATCATTTGTAATACATTTCCTGAAAAGTACAGCACATTTTGTTTTGGTTTGTAGTATAACGGTTGTAGGTTTTTTATTCGTCTACATTCGTGACAGCTAAACTAACTGGCACAGATACAACTGAAAAAAAACAACTATGTGACTATAAAAGAGCTTTTCTGTCTGCAAGATGAGTGTTAACAAGTAATGAGTATATATGATATGTTTATGGCTAAGAAGTCCAGCAAATAAGGATTAAAAGATCACATCTGAAAATATATAGACATTGACAATTTGGGTGCTATTTCCTCAAACCCAAATTATATATTTATAAAATGAACAACAATCCGAATTTAATTCTTCACCTTATAATGATTTGTTTTGCAATCGATTCTGAGCTTTGCATTTGATAGGAAAATACATAACCGAGGTTCTAGTCCAAGTAATTCTTTATGATAGTTGTGTTTGGCAGTGAATTACTCTCTTGTGCATGAGCTTTGCCGTTCTTTACTAATTTTATTAACTGTTGTATATCTGAAGGGTACATCAAGACGACATCACAAACAGTTGGGTCAGGTTGAGCCGGTTGGGTTGGATAATCTGAAAGTGAAGGTTAACAGTTAATTTTTTTCAAATTTATACAGTTTTAAACAAAACCTTAAGTACAATAATATGATGTTATGGAAGTACATGATAAAGCAGACTTTCTCTGTGCATTTGGTACTTATTTTTTTAACTGCTCCAACAAAGTATTATTTTTTTTATAGTTATCTATTAAATTACCTGGAAAATCCGAAGTTTCTGACCCAAAGCCAAGTGAACCTGATTTAGGATTGAAAAAACAAACATACAAACAAATACATGTTAATATGAAAAGATGTTAGGAATTCTCTGTTAGGTTTGACAGCAAATGATGGTAAATTAAAAATATGTGGGGTTTTTGTTATTAAACTGACAAGTGTCCAGATTATGCATCATTTACCACAGAACATGTCTACTGGGGATTCGATCCCCTAAACCTTCATTTTTGAAAGTGTGGCTTCGAAAAGTTGCTGAGCCTGAGTAAGTGGAGGGGGGCCTGGTCCCACCTCCTGTGGCCTGCACTTGCCATTGACGTTTAGTGACTGAAAACAGACAAATGAGAATTTATACATGCATTATTGAATACGTTATTTTGATACTCAGTAGATGCTAAAATGTCCATGCGTTGAGGTCATTCATTATTTACTACATACATTGTTAAATTTTGGTGAATACACGGATTATACATGTTGATCTGACAGGGCCAGCAACCTATAGAATTTCTCTCTGTTATTTACATTGTATGATGTAAATGCAGACTTAAACACTTGTCACTGAGTAAAAACAAATTAATCAGGGTTAACTTATAATGACAGCATACAATGTATTTGACTGAAAACTGGTACCCGATCATTTTCGCTGTTGTTCTTCTAATCATTGAGGATGGTTATACTGCGTACTGTATAGTGCGCACTGTGCACATGCTTAGAGTAAGTGCCAGCTGAAGAATGGGGGGAAAAACGGGATAGAATTACAGTAATAATAAAAAGAATTTATTACTCGACAATTAGAAGTTAAGTCGTACTTTTGTTAAAATAATGTGTTTTAAAGTGATCCAGCCTCAGTTTTTTGTAACTCAAAATATGTACCTGTATTTTTCAGATAAAATCTGGACTTTCCCATTTCACGAGGCGAAGTCCATATTTTACAGAGCGACAATATTCCTTCCATTTCACAATTTAAAGCCATTCAATATTTGTTTTATATAACTGACATATAGATCCTTGTCATTTGATATATCTGAACTTTTATTTCACTACAAAATTGATGGATGGGAAACATATCTCTTTCTTCCAAGCCACCCCTTCACAATGTTTGAACCCCACCATGCCCACTCTGTAGCGCTGTCTGGCTCTTTGGAACAATACCCGTTACGCGCAACACTTAACGCGCACGCCAACATGCATTTGCACACAAATACAACATCTTGGAACTAGAATGATCCTAACTGTTGAATAGTATTTCCCATTCCTCATGCGCGGATAGTACTTTTTGAGACCCGGCGTGAATGGGAGTAATAACGAAAGTCCACCAATCAAATGACAAGGATATGTATGTCAGTTATATATAAAAACAATAGCTCATTACTCACTTGCTTGCACCAGGTTCCTGTACCTGTCCTTGCACTGTGCACGGCTCTTCTTGTTTCCTCCTGCTACACTATTATTAAAATCGTAAAAAATCAAAATAAAATTAGCATGAATGCCATTTACAAAGTAATGACAGGAAAATGAGTAGTTGTACCATGAAATAGGTTACACAATTGAGATTTGTCAAGGTTTAATAGTCTTTTCAAGGTTTAAATGTCTTAACATTAAAGCATAGCTCCATGATTAAAGTAGGCCTATACCTACTCTTCACGATACTAATATACTTATCACTTTTCATGCTTGTGCTGCAATCGAGTGAAAAAAATACTCATAACAACAATCCAAAGTGAAAGGTTCTTCAGCTTATAATCATTTGTTTTTCAAAACGGAAAGATTCCAATAACTGCCTGACGTGAGTACGAGTAGCCGTTTCCCATAAAGTTGGCGATCGTGTAGTGTAGGGCCCGGGTTAAGTGAACAAAATCCACTTTAAAATTAATGGAACTATCAAACTATACTTATTGGCGACATTCTCAATAAACAGGTCACTGCATGTAGGGCCTACATATGTCTAGATAGAAGGTGGGGTTTTGATTTTTTTTAAGGGAAATTTAGGGGCAAAATGACAATGATAGCGCGGCGACAACACGTGACCCGAAATTCGAAAATAAAAAAAAGATGGTGATTAACACCGCGCGATGTGCCGTGAGCACGCACGGCGTGCTGAATCGCAAGGCACAAGCCGCGCAGGAAAATCGTGATTTCTACCCCAAGAATCTGTTCAAAATTGCAAAACGGAAAAAGTCTGCTTGTGATCATTGTAAAGGTGATTTTTGAGAAATAGAATACATTTTGAACTCTAACTTGATCAAAACAAAACTCTAACTTGATCAAAACAAAACAGGTGCCCAACACTTCACGATCGCCATTAAGTCTACATGTATGATTAGGTACTTGTACATGATGTACATGATGTACATGTGTTTTCTTGTAGGCTACTCCTAGTCCTACAACTATGCTAGTTTGGATACGACGACGTGCGTTGCAAAAGGGTAAAACCCTAAACAAGGCCGCAAGAATCATTGGCGATGAATGAAGAGACGAACAAATAGGCCTAGTGGTGACATGTCATGATGTCTACGAAAGACTGCAAATTGCAGTAGTTTCATGTAGGCCTACATTAAAATTACAGCTTAAATTCTGCTGTGCAATTGGAGTTAAGGTGTTTTCAGGAGTTGCGCACTCTTCACTGGTGACATGGTCCACTGCAATGTTATTGTCACACAGTCACTTTTGGTGACTCCATCGGACAAATTGAATTTAGGAAATATGTCATACACTCCCATGAAATGAATGAAAACCAACTAGACACTTCTCAATATTCTATATACAATATACAAGCAAATTTATTTACACAAAATCCCCAAATTTCACAAAATTATAAATTCACAAGTCCAAAACAATTTCTATGACTTGACTTATTCAAATCAGGTACATTTTTCAATAAATTCTCAATCTGCAAACTTCTTCAAATTTGGAATTTCTCAACGCTTCAATGAAATAATACTCTCAAAAGCAGATCACTTCCAAATTCAACTACGAGAATTTCAAATATTAATAAATTCGCACTAATTCTCAATCTGAAAACTTCAGGTCTCAAACCACTGATCAATAACCAATCTCCAAAAACAAAATTGTCTCGAAATGTGATCAAAAACCTTAAATTTCAAATTTCTACACTTAAATTTCAAATTTTACTCGAGTTCCAAAATCTATACCTCTCAAACTTACGAAACTCACGTAAACTAACAGAAAATTTTCTGTCTTCAAAATCACTTCCAAAATATAGTCTCCAGACTTCTGACTTCAAGATTTTCCAAATTCACCTCAATAACAATCTCAAATCCAATAAACTTCAACTCCAATATCTATGTGAATTAAATTTCTGTTTTCAACTTCCAGATTTCACATCCAATTTCAAGCCAAAATTTTGAATCGGTTTTCAATTCAGAAAAACCTTTTTCACATCAAAATTTTAATTTAACCTTTTTACAATCCACTGAAATCTTCAATGCCAACCGGCCTTAATCAATATTAATTTTAACCTCAATCTGCTATCGTCAACCTCGAAACTAAATCTTCTGAAAACCTTCAACTTCAGCTATATCTGCCATAAACCTTCTCCTGTTTTCAGCAAGTTTTACTTTTCTACAAGTATTTTCAATATCTCCGGACCTCTAGATCAGGAAATCTTAATATTTACAAAATTGTTCCCGACACTTGATATGTTATCAGTCCTAAACGTTCCGGGGACGTCACAGTTTATAAGGAAAGATGATGAAGTTGGCGATGCTAAGCTTGGTGATCCCAGTCTATATGTGCAGTGCCACACTCTGATTCCCGTCCAACAGATCAGATACAGGTGGTACGTCAATTCTAACCGGTGCGGTAGGGGAAGTACAGGTAGCTCTCGGCACAACAGAGATGGTGTAAAAGTAGCTCAACTTCAAACCCCGGAATTACGTGCCATCTAAAGAATTAATATTATACCAAAATCCGATTCACTAAATTGAAACCTTAAATTTTTAGTCCTAAAGAAAACCAGAATTATTTTATCTTCATGTTCTCGCAAAGTACCTTAATTTTACATTGTCTTGATGAACGATTTTGAGATTTAATACAATCACATAAAAGATAAATCAACTTGAAAATGGTGATGAATAATAAAACCAAAATTTGTGTAAACTTACGGTTAGGAGTTTCTTCACTCGAATAAATCAGAGAATCTGCTTGTCACACAAGGCCGTTTAATTATTCAGCACTTTTTAGGCAATGACACACTGGATATTTTTGGCAAAGCAAAATTCTGCTCAAGAGTCCTGCAAAATATTGACTCCTCGGCTATCGGTCTCTGGTCTCAACTGACTAGGCCGCACCCCAAGAAAAACTGACAAAAATTCCAAGCTCCACTAACCATGGCACTCAACAAAAGGCACATTCCAGCAACACTCATACAATCAACCATACACCACATATCTGTCCTTATAAGGTACATTCACTCAACTGAGGAAAAGAAAAGTATGTGAGAGCAAGACCTGATTAAATATTCATTAGGCCTAAACTATTGGCCAATCAAGGTATTGGGGAAATAAATAGACACAGACTAGTTCTTAAAGGAACTCTATTCAGTTAAAGGAACAACTTGTACAAAATTACTGTTAAAATGAGAAAATTACACATCAAAATAAGAAAATTACAGATCAAATGTGACAGTTATACTAGTTCGCTTGCTGCACTGCTGAGACTTTCTGCAGCTCTCTTGGAATGCCAGTTTCTATTTTCAGCTGCTTGTATGTTCTGAAGCGCGGGGACAATGGCAGACTTTCAGTGTCATCATCACCACCTGCAAGGGACATCCACTTCTCTTATTATGTTACAGTAGCTTCATCCAACACTGATCTGAAAACCTGAAAAGCATCATCAGCTCTTTAAGAGGGGACACTAGTGGAGGGCTCATCTTGGGGTGTCTTTGATTCAAATGTCAAGAGGGCTTCAGCTTCTCATTTGAGATCGCTTTTCTGTTGATGGGATAAATCCCCGAAGACTTGAAGCTGTTCATCACAGTCAGGGGCGTGTAGAATACAAGGACGGTTTCGTGCAGCTTTGCTGGGAATGTTGCCTTGTTGGTTGGTTCCCCAGGTTGCTCCCTGGTGTTTTTCTTGACTGTTAGATTCCACTGCCTCTTCAAGGGCCCAAAGATGCCCACATCTATTGGATGCATCAGATGAGTTGCGTTGGGGACGATGCGGTATACTTCGATGCCATGAGCAACTGCATAATCGAATGTGTTGACATCAATGTGGCAGGAATGTAGGCGAGCTGAAGCGCTCTAGGGGGCTGGTCATGAATGATGCGACGGACGTACGATTCTTACTGATGATTACAGGCATTTATTGATCTTGAATCATCGTGAAAACTGAAAGAAGATACATACAGATATAGAGTTCAATAAGCACCAATTATTTAGAGAATTACAATGAAATCAATTGACTATATAACCAACCACTCGTATGAAATGAATAAATGTGAGCGCATTTACTCTCTGAACCACTACGACGTGTCTGCGCTCTAACAAAATACTGGCATTAATATAAAGTAGCTAATATAAAGTGATTGAAATAGCAAATATCATACCGTTTACGCCTTCAGACCAGCTTAACTACATGTTTATGAGGCCGTGGTAAATCGGTAGGAGACTCTCTGTGGCCCAAGCTGAATGAGAATACAAATAACAAAACTCTTAAATGTCCTAGTTCTATTATAATAGCAAAGAACTAAGAAATAATAAGAAATAACGTAAGGTATATGGCTCATTTGTATAACATAACAGAAAGGAGCATTTTCTTACCTAAAACAGTAGATTAGATGGAGAAATAAGCAGCTAGCGAATATGTAAGGCTGTGTCCGAAACGGGCGTCTAGGGCTATTGTCAGCATTAGCCATTTTGAAGTCGTGTCCGATTTGACGTCTAGCGCAACGTTATCAAAATCTAGCCGTGAATTTTGTTTCAGACTACATTGGCGCTAATTTCTAAACAAAATAGCGACCGACATGACCGAGACGGAAACAGCTGGTCGCACTGCCGCTGGTGGGAGTGTTTGTGTCAACGAGACGCATAGATGTAAGTTTTTGGTCAAATGAACCCTTTGATAGACAGAAACGTTTTAACTTCTGGTCCACCTCTTGTTGTTACTGTGAGTGAAATTCAGTGATAAACAGTCGCAATAAGCCGGCCCCGGCCCCGGCCCCGGCGATGTGTTTACACGATATTGAATGCGTACATCTATCAATAGTATCATGTCTCTCTAGGCCTACATAATTATCGAAATTTGAATGTCAGAATTTACATGATGATGTAGAAAGCCTGTGCCACTGATGCAAAAATATCCGGATTTGCCCTAGCCCCATAAATATTGTCAATACGCTGGACTATACCTCTGCTCCGTGGCCCTAATCCTTTTGCACCAAAAAGAAAGATATTTTCTGAACATTAAACCCACACGGGCCAAGTCATTTTTATTTCTTTTTTTTTTTGGAAATGTTTACTTATCCACGGCACAATTCAGGCTTTGCTGTTAACAAAAATGTGCTGGTTACTTTTGTAAATGCAAGTTGAAATTAGAGGGTTTTTTTAATGTCTGTATTGCTGGCATATTTCTCCCTATGATTTCATGAAAAATGAGCCAGCACTTATTGGCACTAGGCCCTATTTACATGATTTATCTGCCCCTTTTACTATTTATGACATTTAAATTGTGTACAAGAATTGTCAGTAACCTGAAATAAATATAGCAAGAAGTACAAAAATGGTTCTACCTCCATGGTGTGCCAGAAAACACCATGGACATGATGGATAACATTCCCAGATTTTATTGGAAACAGGTCAACTCGTACTCTAACCAACTCTTATTCCAACCAACTGGTACTCATTTAAGTCAACTCGTGCTCGCGCCAACTCGTACTCTGACCATTTCGTGCTTGTATATTATTTTTGGTGTTTTTGTATTTTCATTTGATGTATTTTTTTCTTATTAAATACCTTGATTATTTTAAAATGTATGCAATATATGCGAGTATTGCCCTGAAAATACTTTATAAAATTAAAATAGGCCTAAATAAAAATAAAGCAGACTTTTCTGTTAAATAGACGTGGGGAAGGGAGAAATTCAAACCAAACAATTTTAGATATACTTTACCCCATCTGATTAGCCATGTACAGTTGTGCCCCATGTACAGTTTTTATACTGGTACTGTACACAGCCAAGCAAAACCCAAACGTTGGTGTTTGGCAGGGCTGCGACAGATATAGACTGTAGGGCATGGGGATGAAATCCCTTCCGATATTAATTTCTGCTCTCCAAAGTTTGGGGGAACACACAATATGACTTATATGGTAGATAGTATGTGTATAATCTAGGATTGACTTGATCCCATGCTCAAAATTTGCACAGTAATGGGCTATACACGAAAAAAAAATCCTCATTGTTCACCTTAAAGAAAAACATAAGAAAGCAGCGCCCTCTCTTGACCAAAATTTAAAAATATAATAGTGAGCTCAGCGCACTGTGCCTCCAATGTTATTATATGATGTGAATGTCTTATTCACGTTCAAGGAAATGAATTTGTTTTATATAGTTAGCACAGATGTTAATTTTCAAAGGATTTTTTGCCATTCTAATATATTTAGCAGATTTTAATATGCGACAAGTTTGGTTGACTTCTTGGAAATGTGTTACAGAGGCATTATCATCCCATTTATTTGCACATATCTCCCCTACTTTTTGCTTTTCGACTGTCCCATATTATTAGGCTCGAGTACACAAAAAACATGGTGGTGGATTTGCAAAGGTGTACTAAGTGGTTTAGTTATTATTAGTGCTTATGTTTTATTAGGTCATTTTTTTAAAGTTCATGTTCATGGGCTTCGCAAAGCCCATCCCCCCCCGGAAAAGCAAAAAAAAAAAAGTAAATAAAAAGAGGAAAAAGAACAAAACAAGAGGCGTGAAGTCATATTGGTGTAAATTTAATGGGTTGGGGGCCAAAATGTCCCCTGTCCCCCTCTAAACTGATAAATCGAGAAAATGTTGAGAAATACAGGAATTTTTTAGGAAAAATATGTTTTGCCCCTCTCTAGAAAAACCTGGTGATGCCCATCATCATGTTGGTTTATATGTAAAATAAAAAAATTGGATGTAGAAATATTTCAATGCAGGAATCCATGAACCGTAGGAAAGCAAAGGGAAATTTACTGTGTGTTGACGTCAAAGATAAAGTATAAACAAATGATAGTAAGACAAAGACAACAAAAAAAATTTTTACCATGACGGCTTCTTGATTTTCTGTGCTGCATGTATCTTTGTTGACAATCACTTTTTTTCCGTTAAATAACAAAGAGTAAACAGTTTGGAAATTAATACAATGTGCCGAGATAGCCTCAACAAATAAAGTACATAACCAGGTTAGTAATTAATACGATGTGTCTAAAATATCCTCAACAATGCAAGTATATACACCAGAGTGAGTGGATTGAAGATTAATATATGTGTCTGAAATATCCTCAACGATGCAAGTATGTACACCAGAGTAAATAGAAAAATGTATGTGTCTGAAATATCCTCAACGATGCAAGTATGTACACCAGAGTAAATAGAAAAATGTATGTGTCTGAAATATCCTCAACAATGCAAGTATTGTACAACAGTTATACAGTGGATTGAAAATTAAATTACATTACAATTTACCAAAATGTATCATGTTCTGGTCTGATTTTTTCCAAGATAGGCTGAATGAAATTATGTTCAATGCATTTAAGTGAATTAGCTAAGACTCAAGAGGTAGTATTCTAATGAATGTCCGGACCTAAGAAAGTTGGTTTTACGACAGATACTGCACCAAAAATGAGCCTCATTAAATCTAAAGTGTGTTTATCACCAAACAATTGGGTGATATAATTTAGGGCAATTTTAACTGAAGGTGGCTTTGTGAAACCATTACAAGTTATAGTATAAGTCGGTGCTTACACAGGAGAAATTAGATGCCTTCCTTCAATTAAAAGGAGAAATACTTACCTCAAATCGCAGACCTGAATACATCCTGCTGGCATTCAAAAGCTGCTTGAAAAAAAAATGCCATTCAAAGCACCCGGACATGACTGCAATTAACCTTTTTGTCTTGAAAAGCTGCGCCAGGCAAATCGCACCCACTAAGACAATGCTACTTGGAAGATTGTTCAGTCTCGAAGTTCTCTTCACTCTCATCATCCCCATCTTCTTCATTGTCATCTTCTTCTTCACTTTCTTCAATGCCTTCATCATCGAATGGTAGACTTAGGTTGTCACAGTTCTTGCATGAGCATAGTTCTGTGCAGGAAATACCTAATGACACAACATTTGTTGCCTGCTTCACTGACTTTGCACTTTGATTTGCTGCATGCACAGTTGGCAAGTTCGAGGACACTTTGTTGAGCTGAGTCCATATCCATTCAGTCAATGCCAAGGTCATCATCTACCATCTTCCACCCATGTCCGACAGGAGAGGGAATGTCGGGGTGTTGTACAAGGCTGCGCTTATAGGTGGCTGCTTGGAAGTTCGCTCGCTTGGTGTGTTTATGCAAGGCATCCCAATTAGGTGGCATGACATTTTCCGCCTTGGTAGCCATGGAAAACATAGCTTACCTTGCTTTGTTGACGTGGCTGTCATCATGCTGAGCGTACAGCTTGCACACAAATACTTCTAGTGCAGTTACCATATCTTCTGACACCATGAAAGACTCTCCGAGGGATTGAAATGGAGTACATAATGTTGGGTTTTCCACCAGCAGTTTTATGGCTCTCATCTTCCCCTTGCCGTAAAAGGCGCTGACAGAATCACAGCCAGTGAAGCAATGGAGACCAATGAGTGCATCAGAGAGAGGATCTCCAAGGTGCTTCCTTATAGCTTGTAGATGGATGGTTCGAACATTTTCATCTTTACCGGTATGGAAAAATATGTTGGAACTGATATGATTTGAGGATAGGGCAACACCAATTATAAACACATCGGTGTCTGGACTCTTGATGACTATGTCGCTGTCGGAGGACTTGGCAATGTAGCTGGCATGCAAAAACATTATGTGCAGTCGGAACATAGGGTTGTCAGAACATAGGTGTGTCGGAACATAGGTGTGTAACCTTGCCGCTCTGCACCCACATTTACCGTAGGTAACATTCATCTCACACACGGTTGGTTCGTGCAAATCACAGTTGAATATTGGTTGTGGATACTTCCGTACCATGGATGATATACATGTACATAAAAGCAATGTCATAAAAATGTCCTTCACTTGATGTCATGTGTATTCCCCACAGCACCATCTGCAGTTTTCGCACATTTTGTGTGTGTTGATATAGTTCAGTGCAGATATGAGTTACATGTAGTTGGGGCAAGGACGATAGTTAACCATAGTGCAATTAACTTTAATCGAACGCAGGATGGTTGGACTACTCTAGTCGACTATTTGGAGCCGGACCACAGGGCTCGATTGCATCACTGGTTACCAATAGACGCGCGCATTGGGGAGCCAGGACCAAGGCGTTTTCGTGATGACGTTTTGACCATCGTTTGACTTGAGGGGTTTGCATGTTGCTACCCGGTATTAGTGCGCAGGCGTAAGTTACGTCACAATTCAACCACTAATCCACTAATGGTTCTCCCCCGAACTTGCTCCATGTTATCATCTTTTATGTAAGATAGTTGAGATCTGTCCCACTTTAAAGCACATTATCGGAAACATGAAATGTTCCAGTCACATTTTGCGGAGCGCGTCACAAATGTGCTTTTGGAAAAGCAGCGTCAGCTGAGCTCAACTCTCAAAACTCTCTGACACTAAGCAACTGTTTACCTTTTTGGCCTTTGGTTTGTCAAAGGAGTCGGCCAGCGGTCTCTTCTTCTGGGTCATCTTCTTACAGAAGAGTTCCTCCAACTCATCGGGGGAGATGAGTGGCTCATCAAACTGACTCCATATCGGGTCAGGACTAGAAGATAAAGTAGACAATGTCATCTTTGTGAATGGGCAATTCAAGTATCATGTAATGTCCATGATACAGCTTTTACATGTATTAAGAGCTCAGTGAAAAAAACTTGCTCTTTGTTGAAGCCGTTTACCAGATGATCCACACACTTCCTGGTTTCCCTGACACAATGGGTGTTTCCTTTGGTGCGGATTCCAGGAAGTGCAACAACTTGGCTTTTTTAGTCTTGACCAGACATCCTTCATGTGTAGATAACGACAGTGGCAGTGGGGCTAAGCAGTACGACAACATGTCTTTCAAATCAATGTTGCGACTCTTGCCAATGATGACGAGTCTAGCCAGTAGCTCTCTGCATCGGCGGCGGAACACTTTTCAAAGTGGGGGCAAGATCCAGTTACTGTTCCTGGAGCAGGATTAAAGCAACTTCAAAGCAAATTTGAAAATTGTGTTGGTCCAAAACGAAAGTGTGACGTACGTCATGTCTGCTAACGTACCTATGCATGTGGACTATTTTCTCTTAGCGCAGTATCCCTATTTTTCGTATAATTTTTCTAATTTTGCGTCACCGCCGTACTCACTTAGGTATAAGGCCTACTGGCAAATTTCAACCCCAACGGACGAATTTTCGTTGCCCACGTCTGACAAAAATACTTTGTTCGTGTTATTTTAAGTTCGTCCGGGCAAGTATAATGACGCACTCAACGTTGACGTTGAATTTCACCTTTTACTTTTTTATACCTTTATCTGGATTTCATTAGATACAAATACCGTGGGACATCAAAGAGCTCCCAAACTTTGTTAATGAAAGTGGGAGACTTTCCTCTTCCGACCAGTATCCAAACAAACCAAATTACATGATCACTTTGTTTGCGCACTCGTTTTATTAATTTTCTATTCCGATATAAGTAATTTAGTGGATTTATTATGTTGTAAAATGTCAGCAACAGTAGAGACCTTAGTGATATGCTTAAATTGCATATTTCTTGGCTGACGATCATTGTGCGCCCTGACAACAATAGGGACATTTGCCAGATGAAAATTGAGTCGATTGATGTCAAAATCATTGGAGTACAGAGTACGCAGAGCTGGTGGTACGGAGAAGTCAACCCCGTTTGCAGCAGAAAATAATCATACTTTCTATATCAGATAGAAAACATAAAATAATATTGTTGCCGGTAGTACTCCTCAACTGTTTGCCATTGATGTGTTTGAGATCCTTCGTCAATCCGCATGGGTGGCATGATTGTTCTTCTTGGAAGCTCTGGCGCTGCTGTAAGGCCCTTGGCTGCCAATTCTGCTTCTCTGTAAATTGAGGCAAATGTCTCATCAGTTAGCATAGATAAGTAGTGATTCTTGAGAGTTTCCGTGCACATGGAGACTTCTTCTGCTGTGATGGTTTTAGCTTGAAACACTCTTGCCATCTCCTCAGCAACAGAAAAGCCCCTTATACTTATTTTCAAACCGAGGTATGTGCTGAACTTCTCTAAAAGAGCAATCAATCCAGGTGCTTTTCTAACAGCCTCTGTTGAGCCTCCTTCCTCATGTACTGATTCGAGAGTGTCATTAACAGCCCTGTAGTTTTTGATCAGTGCTGAAATGGCAGACGTACTTGCTGTCCAACGTGTAGGGCAAAGAGGTTTTAGAGACACTCCAACTCCCCAAGAAAATGAATCCCCAAAGTTATGTTTAATACTCTCAAACAGTGACAACCTTTTAGGCGAAGCATTGATGATTTCGTGTACTTCATTGATTGCTGACCATGCACACTGTATCATTTTCCAACTCGTCGCAGCTTCTTGATATTAATCCTGTTTAATCCATGTTCTCTACTTTTCGTTAAACATAAAGTCAGAAACAAGCCTAAAATGATTTCAGGAAAAATATTCACTAAAGCATTCTTATTGCCAACAATAAATCGGTCAGTGTTTTGGAATGTACATTAACTTATGATAATCTTAGCAACACAAACTTTGTTTCCTAATATCACATCATTCGGATAAAGTGTAAGCATTCAAACCCATTAATTTTGATGTCAATGTTAACATTATTCTGGACTTCTATAATTTAGGCTACCGCCATGACCGTAGGGTTTTCGATTTCTGGGGTTTTTTTTTGGGGGGGGGGGGTCTTAAAATACATGCATAAAACACAATTTTTCAAACAAGGTGGAATGACCAGCTGTATTTTCTTAAAGTTGGCGTTGTTTACTTTTAATAATAAATTAAAAATTTTATAATGCCAAAACTTTTAACATTTTCTTGAAACATTTAATGGCGTAAACTTTGCAGGCTCTACACTAATTTATTTAATATATCAAACTGCTAACTTCAATATTTAAAAGGAACATCTTCAAGATAAAATCAGTCACATTGAGGCATATTTATATAGGCCTAATCCATATAAAAACAGCAATTGACAAAACTACAATTTTATAAAAAAAAGATGTGCTATTTCAACTAAAACAGAGGCCCTTAAAATACGTTAAATTTTGATAATATATTTCAGATAAAACGTTATACTTTTCTGATCACCCAGCTGCATTATGGAGGACCACATCAACAATTTAAGCAGCTTGTGAAGAGTGTGTGGCCAAAAAGTGCAAGCCTTTAAGAGCAAAAACATCAAGAAACCTTTGAAGATGTGTTTGAAGTATGCAGATAAAATAAAAGGAAAGTTCAACATTGATGTGACCAGAGATGAAACACAACGGCATCCCCTTTTTATTTGCCATCTGTGCTACTCTAATTTATTTACACCTACACAAAGAGACATTCCTGACAAGTGGCCAATCCATAAAGAAAGGGAAGGTTGCAGCATTTGCAAGAGAGTAGAAGCATTCACAAAAGCTGGCCGGCCAAGATCTAAAGCAAAGTATGAGAGGATGGATGAGCTTGAGAGGACAGAAGCAGATAACAAGAAAGCAGTGATGGAAAACCTGGACATGCTGGCTGAAAAAGCTACGTCATTTCCCAACATGAACTTCACCACCGACAACCCTCTGTTAATTAATTGCACACTATGCAATACATTATTTTCTAGACCAGTTGAAATGCCCTGTGATCACATTTTTTGTTTATCATGTCTACAAGAGTCCTTTTCTGTGGCAACATCTTGTTCTATAGTTTGCCCTGTATGCCAAAAAAACATCAGCCTAAAAGAAGTACAACTCCCAAAGCAATACTTCATGAACTTCCTCGGAAATCTATGGGTTAAATGTACCACATGTCAGAGAAGTAGTTGGTTGAGCTCTGCAGATCAGCACAACTGTTCCATCCCCGATTCCTCTGTTGCGGTTAATGAGCAGATCTTCAAGCACATACTTGGCAGTAATGTTGCACCACTTGGGAAAGTTGGACAGCAGCTGACGGCTCATCTTCTAAAACAATGCATGGATGGTGGAAAAACAGTGCGATTGTCAACCAAAGGAGCAGTAAGTATTGTTTGACAAACCTAGATATAATTTACTTAACAGGGGCGGATCCAATCATTTTGCAGGGGGGGGGGGGGGAAGGGGGTTGGTATGTTATATTCATATTAGTTTGATTATAGTGAACAGTCAGACTTCTAGGTCAGGTAACGTGCACCTTGTACAGAAAAACCAAACATTTTTGCCCACATACATGTAAACAGTAAACATTACCTTGTTATTTCATGCACTGCCAGGCAATGTGTGTTGAGCATATCCCCACTGCCAACAAACCAAGCACTGACGTCACCAAGCGGACCATCCAGCGCCGTACAAAACACTTGAGGGAGCACCTCTCTGACATAAGCGCTGGACAGTCTGATGTGCAGCTAGGGCAACTCATCCAGAGAGCCTCCAGGAAATCACTGCAACATCTTCTTGACAGGCTGCAGATGAAAACACACATTCCTGCAATAAATGAGCTGGCACTCAAAGCAGACTTGGGATTGTCTTGGGCTGGACTAAGAGAGCTTAAGTTGTAAGATTCAATTTTGAAAGTATAAACAAAATCTCATGGCAGAGTGTTGCGTAATTACAAACATAGGAGAAACCATTTTTATTCTGTAATTAATTTTGTGTAAAGTGATTGATGTTTTAATAATGTGAATGTCACATTTTGTAATTTTACTATTTAGGTGGCTTCGCCAGTACAACATAAACTTGGCTAAGCCTCTGTTGCCCAAGAATAAATCGAGGGGGACAGACTGCCTTTTCTGTGCACAGAGCAGACAGGACTTGTCAGCAAACCGGCAGCCTGTGTCTACATAGCTGACCTCCAATCATACATACTTGACCTGCTGGAGGAATGTGACAGGTGCATGAACATGTGCTTTACATTATTAACACAACCACGTGCACAGGCACAAAACAATTAACAAAAATAATGATAAAAAAGTTTAGTTTGTTATATAATAATAATAATAAAACTAAGCATTGCAAGTTTCGCTGTCATGTATCAAATCAAGTTGTACTAAGTACACGTATTAGTTCTGCAGATATAAATAAAACAAGTGACCGTATATGATTGAAATTGTCTTTTGCAGATCTGGGAGATTGCACTGGCATCCAGGTCAACCACAGGATGAGCTATGGCTCAAACTTGGTGGCGATAAGGGTGGTGGGTCATTCCAGTTTATGCTTGAGGTAGCCAACACCAAATGCCCCAATTCCAAGAGAAATACTATTGTCTTGTGCGCCTTCGAATCTACTGACACAGCAGTGAACCTCCATATGGCCCTTGACAGATACAAGACGGACATAGAATCACTATCAAAGATGACATGGAGGTAACAATTTATATCTTGTTTTCACAGAAATATTTATTTTAAACCATATAAAAACTTAAACGTATGATGATTTCATTTTGTTTTACTGTACAGGGGAAAGAAACTCATGATTTTCCTTTTTGGCGATTATGAGTTTTTGTCTAGAATGATGGGGATATCTGGTGCAAGTGGTAAGTAGTATTGGTCCACCTTGACTTTGAACAAACATGCCTTCAAGTTTGATTTGTTAACAGTATGATTTATCAGGAAGAATAATACTCACCACGGCTAGCCAATAACTGTTGTATTTGTCTTCAAAGGACGCCATCCTTGCATCTGGTGCCATGTAACAAGTGCTGAGATGGCAGTGGACAAATCAGATCGTCAAGCATGTACAGCCAGGAGCCTTGAAACTCTCCACAGGGATCACGAGCACTTCCTTGCTGCAGGAGGGTCCATTAAGAAGGCCAAACTCTTCAACAATGCAGTAGATGAGCCCTTCTTTTCAATCCCCATCTCTCAGGTATTTGGAAAGTTTAAATTGCTTATGAACACTCCATGTAATGTAATCAATTTGTTATTTAAGTATTCTTTACTGTAGTTTTCTTCATAGTGCATAATAGTTACACTGTCTAACACATTATTTGTCAGGTATGCCCACCTACGCTCCATATCAGTTTGGGCATCTGGTTCAAGCTGTATACTTTGTTTGAGGACGAATGTAGAGTTCTAGGGGAGGAGATAGCAGAAGATCTGGCAATGGCAAATGGAGATGCTGCTAAGTTTGGAGAGGGTCCCTTTCCGTTGCACATCGCTAAACTGTCCGAGGTACATGCTGCTAAGGTCATAGCCCCATAATGTGGCCAGTTTACTGGACTGCCTCCGTAAACATAGGCCACACGTCCGCCATCTTGGAATCTGACTCGCCGAAATTTTGAAAGTGATTTCCACATTGCGACTTCAAACCCAGTTCATTTATGCTTTAAAAATACACTTACCCTCTTAATAACAAAATTAGAACCTGCTGCCAGTGTCAGTTGCCCAGCTGCTGCGTAATTTACGACATTTTCTGGACCATTCTTGGCAACTTGCATGACTTGGTCCAACCGTGGAGCTATCTCCATGGTCCAACTGAACAATGCCCTCGCGCAGATCGTTCACCTGTCAATCACGCGTGCAGGACGCACGCCGCAGGCCCAGTGGTAGTCTGGTTCCCAGACCAAAAGATTCTGACTATTCCTGATCCTAGGAATAGTCAGAATCTTTTGGTCTGGGAACCGGACTACCACTGGGCCTGCGGCGTGCGTCCTGCACGCGTGATTGACAGGTGAACGATCTGCGCGAGGGCATTGTTCAGTTGGACCATGGAGATAGCTCCACGGTTGGACCAAGTTGCCAAGAATGGTCCAGAAAATGTCGTAAATTACGCAGCAGCTGGGCAACTGACACTGGCAGCAGGTTCTAATTTTGTTATTAAGAGGGTAAGTGTATTTTTAAAGCATAAATGAACTGGGTTTGAAGTCGCAATGTGGAAATCACTTTCAAAATTTCGGCGAGTCAGATTCCAAGATGGCGGACGTGTGGCCTATGTTTACGGAGGCAGTCCAGTAAACTGGCCACATTATGGGGCTACTAAGGTCAGAGCAAGGGAAATCCAAGCATAATTAACAGACCTTCATGAGCAGCTTGCCACGATTGCCGTCCTCAATGACAACATCGATGCCTCAGACGTTGTAGATGGCGCAACCGCTCAACTGAACAATCTCACTGAGGAACTGAGACGACAGGTGAAAATTTATTATTGTTTAAAAATGTCTTGCAGCTTTTGGGGGGATAGACCTAATCTGAGAATTATGTTTTGAGAACCATGTGACACAAGTCACATAGTTATAGATGTTATAGTAAGTAAAAATGCCATGAGCATCAATTAAAATATTGTAAATAGTTCTTACCAGACACTACTCTAACTTCATGTTGTCACTACAGGACTTACTTGCCAACACCAAAGTGGAGAAGCTGCGGGACCAACGCAACCCCTTGTTGAATAGGCTGGACCAGACCCTGCAAGAAATCAAAGTTCGGCGCCAGGCCTATTATTCCAACACTTTTGTTGGGAACCACGTTCACAAGTGTCTAAAGGTAATAATGATTGAAGCTCATTAAAAAAAAATGTGTTTTGATTTACATTAATGATATGAACTAGATTTACTGTTAATTGAATAATATACATGTACCGTGTACATGATGGTTTTTTTCACTTAGGAAATGAACATTGAAAAAATAACACAGGCTGTAATACTGGATGTGGTGAAACTTTGTCGGGCTAAACTACAAAAGGCCAGCGCCCTAGTCAACAAGTATTCCACCGTGTTTTCATTGTTTGCCAAATGCCACAGCTTATACAACAAGGTAGAACACTTTGATGACAATGAAATCGCAGAACTTGGTGAGTTTATAATTTATCTTGCCAAATTACAATAATTTGTAACAGAAAGGGCCAATATCTCGGAAACCTTAATGTGCGTTTTCACGAAGAGCCACTTATCTTTACTTATTAATTTTCACCAATTAACAAATGTAAAGTCTATTTACTGGGTTCATGTAAAAATTAAGCTCTCGTAGAATCGTTTGATGGTTTCCTTGCTGCACAAAGTTGTTGCAAAGTGGTATTTTTTGCAGTTTTAAAGTAAGAGAAACTTCTTTTGCGATTACGTCGAAAACGTTTTTTTTTCAAAATCGACATATCGTCGCTTTCCTCACGAAGTGACAAAAACCCTGAAAATGCGTCTTTTTCCAGATTTGATTTTTTTTCGGTCATTTTGTTATATAAATGAAAAGGACCAATCTGCCCAAGTTTGAAAGCGGAATATTATTAGTTTTTTAATTATCATTTAATTAGAAATGACAAAAAGCCCACCACACAATCATTTGCATTTTGTCATTTTTAGGTATGTAGGTTTTTAGGGCCTGTATAGTTTGCGCGTTATACGCGCATTTGTACCCAGCAAACACAGAACGGTTTAAAAAACGTTTTGGTAGGTTCTACGTAGGTCACTTACGTCTTCGTCCAAAAGGGACGTTTTTAAAACGTGCATAAAAACGTTGTAGATAATGTACAATTCCGAGGTTTTTTCAAGAACGTTCTAAAAACGTTTTGCGAACGCTAGAAAATTTACCCACGTGAAACGTTCTTTTGCGACGTTTAAAAAACGTTTGTTGGACGTTACAAAATTAACCTACATTAAAATGTCTTTTGTAACGTTTGGAAAACGTAATTTCCCAAACGTGTAAAAAACCTTACATTCAAACGTAAATAAACTAAACAAACAGACCCACGTCTTCGTTTTTAAAACGTGCTTAAAACGTAGACAATCGAGGTTTTTCAAAGACTTTCTGAAAACGTTTTGCGAACGCTAGAAAATTTACCCAAGTGAGACGATCTTTTGTGACGTTTAAAAACCGTTTGTTGGACGTTAGAAAATGGACCTACATTAAAATGTCTTTTGTGACGTTTGGAAAACGTAATTTCCCAAACGTTTAAAAACCTCACATTCAAACGTAAATAAACGAAACAAATAGACCCATCAATTTGAATTGATGTGGAATCTTACATTTTTGTGCAATGGTGAATATATTTACACATTTTCAATTACTAGCGGATATATACGGATAATTATACCCGGCATCCGCTGTGTGTGTTGTTCAGATTTTCTGTATTTTAAGCAATTATTTAATTAATTTTATTTTATTGAATGTTTTAATATTGTCTGTTTTTTCAATTTCCTGTATTTGTATGTTTTTGTATTGTTATGTGCAAATCGAGAAATGAAATTTCATGCCGGTATGATTTAAAAATAATTCAGTACGCTTTGGGCAAGATCCCGAAAGATTCTAGCCGATCGAAGCGTCAACGAAATGACCCATAAACGTCTTGGCACTCTGGTTGGCCAAGGTGCGCACAGGCTGCGGTCGTTCTGTTTCAAAGTCTTGTCGTTCACACAACGACACACTCTGCTCTGGCCGTACAGTCATCCTACCAGTCTTGCCAGTGGTCATCTAGAACTATTCTGTTCCAACTTTCAGCAAAATTGTGTTCACCAGTACAATGCATTACTGCAGTAGGCTATACAAAACACAATGAGTTAGAATAAACAGCCGGCTACACAGAATCCAATTAACAGGCCAGTCCCACACAGAGTAGTGACCACCTGCTGTGCAAGGTCAGATTACAACCACTGTCTTCCGCTGGTGACCTAGTCTCACCCAACGTACAGTACACACAACCTTGCATACCAGTCAATACCTGAATCTCCCTGTGTGGCAGATTTGAATTCATTCAGTTGGACCACCGAGCAAGGAACAGATCTAGAAATGGGTTGCTGGTAATGTTGTACTGGTACAAGGAGTTTAAGACAGTATTTCTCAAAACGTGAATGTTGGCTGTAGAGTGCATGCCTATGGAAACTTTCAAGACTTAATTGCTCTTCTTGCAAACACTTATGATGGAATTTTATGGACGTTAATGCATTAATAAATGTTGCCTACATCACCATGATCACAATTTCCATGGTCATGATATGATGGTGCCGTTCAAATAGTAGCAACGGTATACAATGTATACACACTCGTAAACGTTGCTAGAGGTTTAACCATGCTGTAGCCACGTATACACTACGTCCATAATTATATTATTGTTTGGGCTCCAGACTTTTGACGTTTGTTATTGTTTGTGTGCTTCACAAAATAAGTTCTTCAGTTCTTTTTCCCTCCATTGAACCAATTCGGCTAAAACATGTAAAACTAAAAAAAGTTGGAAATGTTACGGTCACCAGTTCGGACCTCTATATATTGCCACAACATGAAACCTTGAATAAACTTCACAAAGTTTTCCTCCAGCCAAAAGTCAAAGTAGAAAATACTGATTAATTTACACTCTTTTCTATTAAGGCATCAACACAGCATTAAAATGGAGCAGAGTATATCTATTTACCGACAATTAACTGCTCAATTAACTGGTTCATTTGCCATTTTATCCTTTTATTTTTTCCCCAAGAGGAATGCATGAGGAAACCACTCTTATATACCAAGGAGACCGAAATCAAGAATGGCTACTGTGGAAAACAGTCTCCAGACCTTCCAGGTGGATGAATTACAAAGTAAGTTCATTTCTGCAAATTTGACGTTTTTTACACACATGCATGTGCTAAATATCCTGGTTACTGTTTAAATGTTTTTCTTTGTTCTTCCATGGATGCGCTGTAGAAAAATCTACATAAGGAATGAGTTACAAACTAACACGAAAATGACGTATACGCAACGGGTTTTTTTTGCATGTGTAAAGAATTATCAACTTGCCAATACACATTTGTGAGATGTGACGGGTACACAATTTCCAATTAGATGCTGATTTAAGTATAAGTGAACATGTAGGAATTGCCTTTGTATGACATGAGCTGCCAAGTTTTGTTTGCGCTGAGAACCTTTACATACTGCGAGCAACAGTTTGTGCTTGCCAAACCCAAGTGAAATTCAATCGACAATCAACATTTTTAATGACTAGATCAGCAACTTGGCAGTATGATTTAAGTATAAGTGAACATGTAGGAATTGCCTTTGTAAATATTGTACTATGAACTTAGCCCGTAGGGGTCTGTATTGTGATCTTGTTCCTTTGAGTGATTTGCAGAAGGAATCCCTCAAATACTCCTCAAACTGTTTTTCTTTAATTGATATATTTTTTGTTATTTATTTGATTCGTTTGCACTGTAGAAACCTGGAAGTGATGCAGCAGCTCAATCTGAGGATATTCAGGAAGATGAAGATCAGATGACCAGTAAAGACTTATATATTAACAAATTTAGTTAAGAAAATATATGTTTGCTTTGCCAGTTTAAACACTATGTTTAAGATAAAGACCAGTTGCAGTCTGGATAATACTGGCAAAGCACATACTTATCGCCATTCATAAATACCCTTTCGGTCCAAAAAGTTAAAAGTAATTCGGTCCAAAAGTCAAAATAAGTCAAATATTATAAAAATTCGAATGTTTTTTTCCCCAGCTATTTTACACTATATTTGTCGGACACCAGCCACAGGTCTTAATCAGTTGTTTAAAACCGGCAACGTGACGAGCTCTCGAGCGACCGATATGAATTAGTAAATGTTTCTCTGGTATTTATGCATAAACAGGTGTATCAAATTTAACCTTATTTCCAACTTTTCTTGTTGCTATTTTCAAGGGTACATGTATTTTGGTGTAATTTGTTTTTATGCAAATTAAATTTTCCTCTAGGTTTTATGATTAAAAGTGTGATGCCATTTCAGGTAGTAAAAACATCCATGTTACAGCTCATTTAGCAGAAAAGAAAAACAATCCTATACATTTTCTTTTGTCCAGTACGCCATCAAGCAAAAATTTCTCGCAGACGTTTTCATTCAGCACATATTCTGGCACAATAACTGTTTGTAATAAATCGCATTAACAACTTTTTAAAAAATTAATTTGATTTTAATTTCTAATATCTACAGGTACTGATATAAATCCATGAAACCTCGATTTCTGTAATTTGAAGTTCCGGACCAAGAATAAAGTTGAAAAAACACAGAATCATCTAGTGTCAGTTGGTTGTTTGAACGTCCAAAACGTTTTATGTAGGTCCTTGTTACGTCTTTAGTCACTAGTAGTACGTTTTTAATACGTTGTGTACGTTCAACGAACGTTCTTAGAACGTTTATGGCACGTCAGTTGGTTGTCTGAACGTCCAAAACGTTTTTATGTAGGTCCTTGTTACGTCTTTAGTCACTGGTAGTACGTTTTTAATACGTTTTGTACGTTCAACGAACGTTCTTAGAACGTTTATGGCACGTCAGGTGGTTGTCTGAACGTCCTAAACGTTTTATGTAGGTCATTGTTAGGTCCTAGATAACTACTAGCAAGTTGTTAATACTTTTTGTATGTTCAAAAAACGTTCTTAAAACGTCTCAAAAAACGTTTTTAAAACGTCCAAAAGTGTCCACAAATGGCCGTTTTTAAAACGTTTATTCAAAACGTTCTCAGAACGAAAGAGGCACGTTCAGAAAACGTTCAGAAAACGTTAAATTGTTTGCTGGGTGGGCAGCTTCAGTATGGGGCAAGCGTCATTCCCCCCCGGATATCACTCCGAACTTCATGTGGTAGAGGATGACACTGTCCCGGATGGAAGAGCTGGAGAATTCGACTATTTATCTCGCATGAGGGACACTTTGTTGTTAGATATTTCGCGTTGCCAAGGCGACGCTCAAGGTTTAAAAGCTAAAGTTTCCCGCCTATTAGAAAAGCACGATGGACAAGAGCAAGTGTTAACCTCGTTGGGTTATGTTTGAACATCGCCTACGCGGTTTAAATTTTATCTATGTATTAACCGCGTAGGTCTGCCAACTCGTCCCTCATTACAACGTGTACATATTAAATTTACCAACGCAGTGCAATATTAGACCGCGTAGTTCCTACGCGATTACTTCATCATTTTGGCCGCGTAGCGCGAGGTTTTCCATAGCGGAGTATTCAATTACATGTGTTTGTACTTTTTTTTGGTTCAGTGTTACTGTTCTTAGGCAGTTTGTTCTGGATCTAATGTTGAATAAAAGTTTTAGTCTGGTACCCTGACGGGTCGCAGTGCTTTGTCAATGCCTTTGTGTGAGGGTCCTCTTCCGATACGTCCCGCGTAGGCGCGGTGGACCCCCCGCGTCGCACAAGACACGTTGATCTATTTTTAAAATTTAGATTGTATACAATTGTATACATTTGGTGGTTGTTGTTCGTGCAGCAACACTGCAGCAAAAAAAAAAACCTTACATACAAATCCTACATAACGCACGTATAACGTGCAAACTGATACAATGTATGGATTGCCACGGCTCTCAGTCTTCTGTCATGCATATGAGGGCAGTAGTCAGACGATGACTTCCTTTGTCCAAAAGTATACATCTTTTAAAAAAATACAAGTAGATAAAATACATTTTAACGAACTGAGATGGTTTGATTGAGTTCAATTTTTTAAACATGTACGTACTTTTGTTTTTAGGAACTGGTAGCAAATATGTGGGAAATCATGTTGATAAATGTCACAAGGTAAACAAAGTTTTTCAACGCCCTAATAAAGAAAAACAATAATCAATAACAGTAACGTTCAAATACTTTTCTCTATGTTGCATACCGGCACTTATGTGTTGTTTACTTTCTTTTCATTTGAACATCAGGAAATGAATATCCACAAGATAACACATGCAGTCACCAAAGCGGTTGAAAAGCTGTGTCCAGCAAAACGTGACCATGCTCAAGCAATTGTTGACAAGTTTTCTAAGCTGTTTTCATTGTTTTCCGCATGTCACAACATCTTTGACAAAGTTGACTACATGACTGAACCTCACACTGTATACCTCGGTGTGTAGTTAATTATATTTTACACTCAATTACTAAACTATGCCATGAAAAATTTAAAAATATTGATGTTTTTTTTTCCTTTTTTTTTGGCTATATATCTTAGATGGAAAAATTCAGCAATTCATGCTGTTTTTCCGCACCACGTTTCCTAATAAGACGATCCCTCCCAAGATGCATATGCTTGATAGCATTTTGTTCCCTTCATCCGGCATACTCACCACGGCTTGGAACTTCTTGGGGAACAAGGTGGTTAGTCGATGCTTGCCGTTTTCAACATACTCAACCGGAGATTCAACAGTGTGAGGAATACCAAAAATGAAGACACTGATCTGCACAAGCTTCTGTGTGTCATGAGCGAACACCATTTAAATGTCAATCCAGCCATCACTTCTCTGCGACCAAGGTCCAAACCAGACAAGCGGGCACATCCTACAAGTTAAATGCAATGTATGTATTAAAAGTTTTAATGGGCTCGGCTAGTACAGTGTAGACAAACCAAAAAAAACCATAATGCATTTATTAAATAAATTTAAACTTATGAAAATGTAAAAATTGAAAATTGCCAAACAGAAAATTAATGTGTTGACGCGCCAATTGGCTGTGACAAACTGCCTGTAGAATTTTGCTCGCCGAAAACCCAGCATACCAACGCGAAACCCACCAATTTCATGGGCTAAAAGTTACCCAGGTGAAATTTTCATAGCCCTGACCTTTCACACTTTGCATTATTATCCCTAATATGGCAGTCACATAACCGCATCTAAAAATAACTGGAGCCCCTAGCGGCAGGCTACGGTCAAAGTGCGGTGAGTATTACTCCGTGATGGAATAGATGTGTGTTAAAATAGATGAACTTGCAAGAGCAAGCAGCTACGTGCATTGACGCCAAGCTTTCGCCGAGTATGAAGCCCTTTACCGTGCAAATGTAAAAGGAAGTATTTCTTTTTATTTATCCCAAAGCACTGTTTCCTCTTGAGAAATTAATTTCACACATTTCCCCTCTGGCTTAGCTTTTAATGCATTCACAAGCATGTCAACTAAATCTGACCTAGCTTCCACCAACTACAATATATATACATTGTATTACTGCACCGCCACCTTTCTCTAAACAGCAGGCCGAGGAGGATAACTCTGAACTGGCTCCCCTGTAGCTTGAGCATACATTTTCCCTCCGGACTCAATTATTTCCTCTATGCAGCACCAAGTCCCCTTGGCGCATGCCCTAAAGGCGAACCTGCAATGTTTTAAAAACTGTAGGTGTTTGTTTGGATCTGTTTCTAATAGATGCTGATGCCTTGGTACTCATTCTAGTGGTGGAATCCACACAAGAGTTGCGTTAATGTCATGGATGTTGGTATTGTAGCGCGCGCAACGGTGTGCTTGCAGCGAGTTATTTATAGCGCGAGCTGCAGCGAGCTTGCGCAGCGCCCTCTGTAGTTGGATCCGTTCGCAAGTTCCACAGCGGGAGTTGATCACAGCGCGTCGTTGAGAACGGACGTGAATTGCGGCGTCTCGTGGAGAACGAACGTGTGTGTGCGTTGTCGTGTTGCTGCGCTGAAGACTGGGCGAGGACAGGAGGTTAGTAGCCGGAGACACACCGGGGATCTGCTCTATGGTCTGTGTGTTGCTACCTCGTGGGCTGTATCCACTTGGGCCCTCGGGAGTCCTGCCGCCGGTAACTTGGGGTTGCCTGAAAGGAAGTCGCAAAAGAGAGTGAGGGAGCGCTGCGAAAAGTGCACCCTTGACGCAGGTGCCGTTTCATCCAGTAATTATTGTTGATTGACTCTTACATTCTAATTGAACCCAATAGAGAATTAAAGAACTTGATTGTCGTTGTCTGATAAATAAAGGGGTCAGTGTCTGTTCCTTCATCGTTCGTTCAGTCTGCCAGTTGGAGTCCCTTCCTTAAGTGAACACCCTTAAGGAGACTACTTTGTACGTGTTGGCGGCATACGGCCTTCCGAACGGACACATTCCCTAGGTCACCTAGATCACCGCTCGTCTAGGCTTACCAAAGGTTTAAGTCAGGAGGACAGGGCGACCTGAGTTTGGGGAAGCCCCGGTTCAAGCAGCGCCACAGTATATTCCAGGTCAACTGGTAGAGATCTTGGGGGCGTTGTCAGAGTTGGTCTAATTTGATAGAAATGATAGCCCTTTATCACTGAAATTATCACCCTACACTCTCTATCCACTGTACTGCTGTTAACTCCGCTACTACTACAGCAGGCAAACTGTAAATCTTCAGACTGAAAAAGAAGTGAAGGTGACATTACCTGACGCGTCCCAATCTCAAAAAAATTGATTAGCTGTTCTAAATTTACTTTAGTTATGCTAAAAAATATTAATTATGAATAATGAAAAAGTATGCATGGTTTCTTGTGTACAACGTGTGATATTTTTGCTGGCAAGAGACTCCATTCACAAAGTCTATGGAATTGGGAATAGAGCAAAAAGAAGAGGGAAAACGAAAACAAGGGCTGTGGACATCATTATTTATATTTTTTGTTTGTTTTGTTTCTATCAAGAACAAGGCAAGTGGGAAATATGCGTGTATCAAGCTTGATATCCCCACGGCACTACAGGCCCAAGTTCAGTGATGGCATGATGGCAGTGTTTGACCTTAAAGGTAGATTAGATCATATGCAGTTATACAAAAAGTACAAATGTAACTGACGTAATTGTTGTCGAAAAGCTTGCTTGGTTTACAAATTATATGGGGATGGCAATTAATTTCCCGTGAAAATATTTTCCTGGATTGCTGTCATTTTGAAGAAAGCAATAAAGAAATACCATTTACCAAGTTGGTAAAGTGATGCATTAAAAAAAAAGTGTTACTACATGTAGTTAAGTTGTAATTGGGTGAATCTGTAAGTGGTTGTGGTGACGCAAGCGTTAGTACTATGCTTATGCGTGCACTTCAGTGCGTGACATCGGGTAGCTGCGAACGGCTGAATGACAGTGTGTCCTGGATGCTGATTTTGGACGCAATTCAAAACATAACTCGACAACTTTGAATTGAATTAAAAAACATGCATGGATGACATATGATCTACATACATTACATAAACTGAACCACTGAATGAGTGCATATTTGGTGGGGAAAAACAGAAAAGCCTACTGTGCTTTAATTTTCTCCAACTGCACATGTGTAACAAACATATCATTTGTATCTTCTACCAATGCTTCTTGGTCATAGGCTAAGCTAGATGGAATATTAATATATTTTTGGTGCATCCATGCAAGGCATTCATCACACTGCATTAGATTATCACCCTTCCGAACATTGCCTTCATAGGATACATTGCACACTGAACATAGTGTCTCTGCACCCTGCCCATGGTCGTGTGGATACTCTCCTAGGCCTGTACTTGTAGATTTATTCTCCTTTTTTTCTGCAGGTATCTCTGTTTGGCCTTGTGCCTCAATTTCGCCTTGTGTCTGACCTTCTCCATTTGATGCAGAGCCATTCTTCGCAGGCAGACAGGTGATGTTAAGTTGTCACGCAGAGTCCAGAAGAGGTCTTCTTGACCGCGGGACAGTTGGGACAGCTTGTGGGAAAGTAAACGCATCTTCCAAAGGGTGTGAAATTGTTGCATGTGAGCAAGGTTGTGACGAAAATAAGGTGTTTTCAGGAGTTGCGCACTCTTCACTGGTGACATGGTCCACTGCTGAATGTTATACTGGTTCGCTTGTTGCACTGCCGAGACTTTCGGCAGCTCTCTTGGAATGCCAGTTTTCATTTTCAGCTGGTTGTATGATCTGAACTTCTGAAGCGCGGGGACAATGGCAGACTTTCAGTGTCATCATCACCACCTGCAAGGGACATCCGCTTCTCTTATTATGTTACAGTAGCTTCATCCAACACTGATCTGAAAACCTGAGAAGCGTCATCAGCTCTTTGAGAGGGGACACTAGTGGAGGGCTCATCTTGGGGTGTCTTTGTTTCAAATGTCAAAGAGGGCTTCAGCTTCTCATTTGATATCGCTTTTCTGTTGATGGGATAAATCCCCGAAGACTTGAAGCTGTTCATCAGAGTCAGGGGCGTGTAGAATACAAGGACGGTTTCGTGCAGCTTTGCTGGGAATGTTGCCTCGTTGGTTGGTTCCCCAGGTTGCTCCCTGGTGTTTTTCTTGACTGTTAGATTCCACTGCCTCTTCAAGGGCCCAAAGATGCCCACATCTATTGGTTGCATCAGATGAGTTGCGTTGGGGACGATGCGGTATATTTCGATGCCATGAGCAACTGCATAATCGAATGTGTTGACATCAATGTGGCAGGAATGTAGGCTCGCTGAAGCGCTCTAGGGGGCTGGTCATGAATGATGCAACGGACGTACGATTTTTACTGATGATTACAGGCATTTATTGATCTTGAATCATTGTGAAAACTGAAAGAAGATAAATACAGATATAGAGTTCAATCAGCACCAATTATTTAGAGAATTAAAATGAAATCAATTGATTATATAAACAACCACTCGTATGAAATGAATAAATGTGAGCGCGCGCATATACTCTCTTAACCAGTACGACGTGTCTGCGCTCTAACAAAATACTGAGATAGGCATTGATATAAAGTAGCTAATATAAAGTGATTGAAATAGCAAATATCATACCGTTTACGCCTTCACACCAGCTTAAGTACATGTATAAGAGGCCGTGGTAAATCGGTAGGAGACACTCTGTGGCCCAAGCTGAATGAGAATACAAATAACAAAACTCTTAAATGTCCGAGATTTATTATAATAGCAAAGAACTAAGAAAAAATAAGAAATAACGTAAGGTATATTACCTAAAGCAGTCGATAAGATGAAGAAATAAGCAGCTAGCGATTATGTAACACTCTTATGTAGGATTATAGAGTGAAAGTAACGTACACGAACAAGCATCATATAGAATGCTCAGTGTGCGCATCGTATAAAACAACCTGCGCGCATATTAGAAGGCAAGCCCGCACGCGCATGCTTAAAGGTAAGCCCGCGCGCACTCAACCTGTCGCTTACAAGGAAGCATCGATCAGCAGAATTACCGGACGCAGCTATGGACAGCATTGCGATTAAAATGATCAAGGAATTTGGAGAACGTATCTCCATTCATCAATCCCTTCTTGGTGTAGGTCACGGCTGACCCTC
Source organism: Patiria miniata (assembly GCF_015706575.1). NCBI lineage: Eukaryota > Metazoa > Echinodermata > Asteroidea > Valvatida > Asterinidae > Patiria > Patiria miniata. The sequence goes on along the minus strand of NW_024037065.1, from coordinate 5,693,767 downwards.
TGGTTGATCCGACCAGGGGATCATATGCTGTGGGGCGTGGTTTGGGGAAAACAAAAAATTGCGGCTGCGGGGCTGCTAACTTTCCGAGAAAACTAACGAAAAATTCAAGGAAAGTGCGTCGGAATCCCTTTGCTTGTGAAATACTGCAAGGAACAAAGTCAGGTTTTTCGCACTGTTCATGCAGTATGCAAGTTTGTTACGCAACTCAGTATGCTATATTCAATGGAAAACGCAAGAGGGCGCTCGCAATGCTTCGACAACTTTCGCTTCGCTAGTGCATGTTAAAAAATACAAGACATCGACACAGAAACGTTTTACGGATAATTTTCTTGAGTCATAGTCAATTGACTCGTATTTTAAAACCAAAAATGCTTCGCATCAGACTCACTGTAATTTACGTAGCGAGTCAAAGGGGATTGACTGACTTAAAATGTTGACTCACTTGTCTCTTACAAATGAGGCTGGTTTGACAAATTACTCAGCACTGATGTGTCTGATGTGCTTTTATCTGAAATGATTTGGTTGGTAACAATTCACTAGAAACACTGTACTTGCTAACAGTAAATCAATGTTTTAAAGTGGACAATAACTTATGACTAACCTTAGCACACTGTAGGGTTCAAATTCTATTTCCTCACATTTTGCCACAATCGGACCTATAGTTTCTAGAATTATCGATGCTGGAAACCTGTCTATATGAGTAACAGTTGGTTTATTGTTCATACTGCAGGTGTCATTACATACCTCAGAACAGGCATCACAGATGTACATGTAGATTCAACTTAGAAAATGAACAACTCAATGAAAATGAGAGGGAACAATAGAGAACGGTAAAAGAAAATTGTTGTCTAGCTGGCCGTGGCGAACGAACTGAAACAGTAGTTGCCACGCTTAACATTTGAAACTGATTAAGAACGCGTAAGTGCGCGCAGTACGCAAACCAGAAGCGCGCAGAAGACTGGCCTCAACATTCCAGCCCCTTAATTATGTAACGAACATACAATTACCTCAAATCATGAAACTATAAAAGACTCAGGCACTAATTTAAACGCATTTTAAAAATAGAACTAGTTGCAGCAATCGTTTATGCTTTAAAGAGAAACCTGTAGAATACTAGATGCTTGTCAACCGAAGCACTGAATACAGAGTGCACACAGGTGTAACTCCAGCAAATGGTGTCTATTCATGCATCCCTGTAGCAATAAGGTTAAAGACTCATCAAACAGGTTTATAAGTTATCATAACAACAGTCTTTGCATGCTTTACAAGAAAAGCTTTAACCCTAAAGGGGCCGGGTTATTTTGACCATCTCCAGTATATGCGAAAATTTAGTTTTCACGACGCGTAGCGCCGGAAAATTTTTCGCTATGCGGCAACCCGTGGTCCGATTTTTATGTTTTTGGTCTCAAAAGATGCGCAAAGCTCGAGGCTAAAAAGTCATAACAGCTCGGGTCGCGAAAAAAAATTTTTTAGAGGCTATCGCGGAAAATGTTGAGGGGGGGGGGGGCGGATTCCGCCCCCTGCCCCTTTAGGGTTGAGAAAGTGAGATTTCATCAAAACAAAAAGGACACATCTAACAACTTGACTAAATCTCACTGCATGGAACTGACAGGTGTTCCAGGTGAAATGGTGGCTGTAGACCATTGAAGGTCTTCCTTGTGAAGATCCACTGTCTGGTTGGTATCCTTAAGCAACAGCTTGAAAGGACCCTTAAAGTCAGTGGTTGGTATCCTTAAGCAACAGCTTGAAAGGACCCTTAAAGTCAGTCTTGCCTTTTAATCTGACTTGGGGTCCCAGAAACCCATTTCAACTCTAGGGTAAACCCTGCAGTTAGGTTTCCCAGTTTAGACGCCGGGGACTCGTCTCTTCAAAGTGTCTATAACTGTTGTGCATTACACAATGGCTCATTGTGATCCTTCAGAACTGAAGTTTCTTGCTCAAGGAGAAGGCAAAGCTTCGTGACCGGTCTCACCAGAAGAGCCGTTCTTGTTTTTACCTCGGCACTCCTGATCAATCCATTCTTGTCGGGATAGGTTTTTTCCACTATTCCAAGGGGCCACGAACTGCGCGGTGCTTAATTGTCAGCAACTAACACCACATCACCAGGGTGTAGGTTCCTCTGAGGGTACAACCATTTTTGGCGCTGTTGAAGATCCATCAGGTATTCTCTACACCATCGCTTCCAGAACAGATCTGCCAAATACTGCATTTTGCGCCATCGCCTCTTCGCATACTGATCTTTCTCTGAGAAAACACCAGGTGGTGCGACGTATAGACTGCTCGGTCTCAGCAAGAGCAAATCATTGGGAGTGATGGCGTTCAAATCCTTAGGATCATCAGACGCATGGGTTAACGGTTTACTGTTAATTGTGTACTCAACTTCACACATCAAGGTCCTGAGTTGTTCCTCATCTCTACACACTCTCATATGCTGCTCATTCAACATGGCTTGTAGTATCTTCCGAATGGTACGGATTTGGCGTTCCCAGATGCCGCCAAAGTGTGAAGCTGCTGGCGGGTTGAACTTCCAGGTGATACCACGATCAGTTGCGAATTTCTCGAGAGTTTCATGATTCCACTCGCTCATCGCCTTTTTCAACTCTGCATGAGCACCCACGAGGTTGGTACCATTGTCGGAAATCAACTCTTTTATATTTCCTCTTCAGGCAATGAAGCGTCTCACTGCATTTATGCACGAGCTTGTGTCTAGGCTCTCTGCAATCTCAATGTGAACTGCTCGGCTGGTCGAGCAGGTAAATACTACTCCATACCGCTTCTTTATGTTGCGGCCCTGCTTGATATTGAAGGGGCCAAAGTAATCTATTCCGGTGCTAGTGAAGGCTGGCTTCTCAGATAGCAGCCTGTTAGCGGGTCAGTTTGCCATCTTCTGCTGACCCAATTTAGCTTGGACTTTCTTGCAAATCACGCACCTCTTCAACACACTCTTCAAAAACACTCCTGCCTTCAAAATCCAATATCTCCGGCGCAGCTCTGCAAGTACATGATTTATGCCTTGGTGGTGAATCTTTTGGTGTGTATGTTGCATAATCAGGTCTGTCACGTGGCACCTTTGTGGCAGTATTATCTGATGCTTGGCTTCCTCTGGGAGTTGAGCGGCTTGTAACCTACCGCCGACCCTCATCAAGCTCTTGTGCATCACTGGGTCTAACTGGTCTAACAGCTTATCCACTTTCTGCTGTTTTGGAGATTCCCTTGTGAGATCTTGAGGGCCATCATTCATTTCTTGAAGCCTCTACATCTGGTGAGGAAATGCCTCATGTTGAACCCATCTCAAGCATTGATCTCCATATACACAGACTGGATGGGACATCGCGCCGTGTTTGTGCACGAATGCGCAGACGAACAATGGCGGCGCGTTTACTGTCAGACGGGTAAACGCGCATTGTGCTTTCACTTTGTTTACTTTGGAAAATGGACTATTGTGTGGAATTTTTCTTACAGAAGGGAGTTCAAGCGTTCCTCCAAAACAATCTTTAAAAAAAATAACTGAACGATGAAGAGTTACCCTCAATCCCTCCAAACAGCTTTTCCACACTTTCTTGATATACACTTTCTTATTATGCATTTTCGAAATTCAAGAACCCCCTCCCCTTTCCTTTTCCCTTATTTTTTTTTAAATCCCTCCTCCTCCCAAAAATGATTGTAAGTAAAATTAATTGCCATTTCATTTTTGGCACATTGGTCATTAGAGCACACTGAATTACTCCATCAACGAAATGAATAATTGTATTAATAATATGCTAAAATGACATCATATTTTTTTAACTGAACACTCACACGAGAAATTGTATAGATATTCATTCAAATGATTGATATATTTATTAAAAAACCTGAACATACATCAATTACAATCTAAAAGGTAAACAAACCTTAATTTTACAAAGTTATCAGTAAAAACTTCTTCCCGTCCCTAGATTGATCAGGGAATGACATCGTTCACCTCTTGTGATATTGTGTGAAAGGAGATGAATCACAAACCAAGATAGTACTATACTTATTATGTCAAAGAATAATTCAAGCTACGCACGGTCTTGTTTATAATTAAATGTTTAGCTATACTTCTGAAAATAAATATAATTACTTGTAAGTGTAATGGGAATCGTTTTTGTGAGCGAATATGGCGGTGTATATGGCTATAGCTAGTAATCTTATATAACGGCGTACACAACATAATTTCAAACCGTAAAAGTACTCATTGCTTTCTTCACCATACAAACTGTCAAAAATGTGACAGTCATCTTGGAAGCTCATAAAAATACTTGCGTTGAACTCCACAACTTCTGGAGTAGGCGTTAAGCCAAGGTAGCTCGGAGGGTACCGAAGTTCCAGCGCTTCACTGAGTAGAGCTAAAGCCAAGGCAGACATAATTCAATCAGATTTTGCATATAAAAGTTATAAAGGTTATTCGAATAAACTATTTTAAACAAATCAACTTTTGTTCATTGCCATTGCCGGGTCAGTCATGCACGTTTAGGCCTATGTCTTAAAAAAACATGGGCGGCGAACAGCATGACAGGTCTAGATCGCATGGAATTTGAACAGAATATCTCGCTAGCTACCACACAGGCCTCCATCCCCTCAAACTCAGAGCGACAACACTAACGATATTATAATTTGCTATGTTTATATTCCTCCATGCCATGTTGTATAGGCCTCGTTAAAAAACAACTTACTTGCGAATAATTGTCCTTTTCTTCAACGCTCCTTACTTCCCGACTCCAGCAATCTAATGCTGCGCACACCTTGACTATACTCCTCGTCGATTTTGATCAATTTAGATCTCTGTTTCTTTCATTCTTTCAAAAATGACAAAGAAACCGAAGAAAACCCAACTTCATTTTTTAATCCTCCGTTCGAAAGTGTACACAACTCGAATGCGAAATCGTGTTCTTTACCCTTTTCAAAAAACGCGCGCGCGGACGCACGTTCGTACGCGATGTCCTATCCAGTCTGTGTATATGGAGATCAATGATCTCAAGATACTCACTTCAGCTTCTTCTATTTCTTCCACTGTGAGGTTGTTCACAGCATCATGTTTGAATTCTTCTTTGCTTCTCTTTCTCAGGATTCTCTTTAACCGTAGCCACCATGCTGCGGCTCTCCTCGGACGATTCCAATCTGAGTAGTATTCTATCAGCTTCTTAACTGCATTTGACCGACTCAGCAGATTTTCAATCTGGGTCCCGATCTACTTCTGGCTCCTCGGTCACGCAAGTTGAAGGCCAATCTGCTTCTGCATGCCAGAGAAACTCTGGTCCTCGGAACCATCTCCTATTGGCAATGAACTTGTCGATGGGAAGTCCCCTTGAACAGTCGTCTGCTGGATTCTGTTCTGATCTCACATACTTCCACTGACATGGATGAGAACTCGCCCTTATCACTGTAAGTCGATTAGCCACGAAAGACTTGAACCTTGTTGTCTCATTGCGGATATACTTTGATGACGGTCATACTGTCTGTCCAGAAGAAATTCTGGGCAACAGGGATCTCCAGCTCTCTAACTATCGAGTTGTGTACTCTCACTGCTACAGTGGCTGCTGTAAGTTCAAGTCTGGGTATGGATTGCTGCTTCAACGGGGTCACTCTTGATTTGGATGTAACAAAGGAGCAATGAACATCTCCATATCTGTTCTGTAGTCTCAGGTAGCTGGCATCGGCAAAGTGATGGATCTGCACACTAACAGGATCCTGAAAGCCTTCAGACTTGAAGCATCCATCTACTAAGATGCATTCTAGTTTGGGTAGGTCCATCAGCCAAAGGTTCCATTTGTGCAGGTGTTCTTGAGGAATCTTCTCATCCCAGTTCAACTTCAATCTGCATAGATCCTGAAGCAGCAACTTGGCAGGCATAATGGCAGCACTGACCATTCCCAACGGATCATAAATTGAACTCACAATGGATAGTATACCACGACGTGTGGGTTCACGATCTTTCACATTGATCTCGAAGCCGAAGGTGTCACTCTCCATACACCACAAGACTCCAAGAGTTTTCTCTGGTGGAAGAACATCTTGATCAATCTGCAGGCCTTTTACCTCCTTAGACCATTCTTCTCTAGGAATCGACCGGAAGACTTCTCGCTGATTGCTGACCCACTTGGTGAGTCTGAATCCAACCTCAGCTAACAGGTCTGTCACTTCCCTCGAGGTGACCTTGGCCTCTTCTTTATCTGGTACTGACTTGCAAAAGTCATCGACGTAGAAATTCTTCCTGACAGCATTCGTAACTTCCGAGCGATAGCGCTGTTCGTTGTCTGTAGCTGTCCTACGTAGTGCATAATTGGCACAGCTGGGAGACGATGCTGCACCAAAGACGTGCACTGTCATTCTATACTCTTCTAATTCACGACTCGGATCTCCACCTGGCCACCATAGGAATCTTAGGAGATCTCTATCTTCCGATCTCACCCTCACTTGGTAGAACATTGCCTCTATGTCAGCTTTGACGGCAACTGGTTCTTGTCTGAATCTCATCAGCACACCTGTGAGACCATTGGTCATGTCTGGCCCTTGTAACAGCTGTCGGTTCAGGGAAACACCACCATACTCTGCGGCGCAGTCATACACCACTCTCATCTTCTGCTTCTGAACTTGGTAAACACCGTGATGTGGGATGAACCAGACTTTACCATCACTTCTGAACTTCTGGCTGTCGGGAACCTTTTCAACATAACCCTTGCCTATGGTATCTTCCATAGCTTGCACATATTTCTCTTTGAACTCTTGGTTCTTATCGAACTTCCGCTTCAGTTGAACAGCTCTCTTTTCTGCCAGCGAGCGGTTGTCAGGTATTCTTACTGTGGGTCGCTGTAGTGGTAGTGCCATCTGATAGTGACCGCCTTGAAACTCTGTAGTTTCTTTGACAATGTCTAAGAAGCGCATGTCTTCCCTTGACAGTGCACTTTCATCTTGGCTTTCGCCCAACCTTTCATGTAGTGCTTGTATTGATCTTCGAGGTTGGTCAAGCCATCTAGTACGTTGATGTAGTTCGCATCAGGTTGGGATTTGGGTCTGCCGGGCACTCCATAGATGACCCATCCCACAGGGGTCTTAACACTATAAGGATCTCCCGAGTTGCCTCTGATGACCTCAATTGGTGTTGTAGCAGCTGGTACGTTCATACCTATGATTAGGGTTACCCTTGGAATCGCTGGGCTGCACAGTTGTGGTAGTTGTATGTGTGACAGGTGGGTCCATTCCTGCAGATCATCTTTCGTAACCATGTCTTCTGGCGACACAGGAATGTCATTCTTCTATCTATCACGATAGCAGAGTCGACAACTTCTTCTAAATTCAAGGTTTTCAGTATTATACTTCTCTTCCTTGTTCTCACCTTCAGTGCTCTGCAAATCTCGCTGTCTGCGAAAACTGCTCCACATCCGTTGTCTAGAAATGCGTACGTGGCAATGCATTCATGACTTGAAGATGCCTTTACTAAGACGGGTACGATAGCCATTCGAGGACTGCCAGATGCGTGCAAATTCGCCCCAGCCCCTAGTACACCTGCACATCCCGTTGTGACTTGGGTCTGAGAGTTCTGCGCTGGGTGGGACGTCTTAGTGATTTTCTCATCATTATGCAAAACTGTTGGATGGTTGCCTGGACATTTGCTGCATTTACTTAACTCTCTCTGTTTACAGCTTGATTTCGTATGACCGACCCTCAGGCAGCCAAAACACAATCCGTGTTTGAAACAGAATGACGACTTGTCCTTCCAACTCAGCTGCGCGAATTTCATGCATTCTAATGTAGCGTCATGGGAGTTACCGCCACAGAATTGACAATACTTCTTCTGCCTTGCTTTCTCTGCATGGCTATTCACAGCGGTGCCAAATGCCTCTTTCTTGACTTGAACTCTTTTGTTCTTCTCTCCAATGTTATTCTGGCCTAGGTGGGGAGTCTCACGTAGCCTTCCAAACGTTGGGTTGGAGAGTATCTGAGAGTGTCGATCTACGAAACTCACCAGATCGTCAAGGACAATGCATCTCTTTTTCTCTTCTTCCACTTCATACACTTTGTTTCTCCACATGGTGCGCAGTCTGTACGGAAGTTTCTCGACCAACATCTGGATGCTCTGGGTGTGGTTTAATTCACTGAGAGCGCTGACAGAACTTGTCATGTTCTTGCACTCCGAAAGAATATCAAAAACTTATACAGGCCGGTAGCATCTTCTGCTGTGATGTCAGGCCAATTATTGGTTTTGTTTAAAACCGCCTGAGCAATCTTGTGATTGTTGCGGTATCTTTTGGCTAGCAACTCTTTAGCCTTGCTGTAGCCCTCTTCAGCATCATGGTAATGTAAACAACTGCTTACCAGAGTGTTGGGCTCTCCGGAGGTATATTGGCAAAGATAATTCAGTCTATCTCTACCGTCTGTGGTCTTGTCTTCGACACCAAACTCAAAGGACTTGACGAATCTTGTAGACTTCAGTGTATCGCCATTGAAGGTTTCTATCTGTTGTAACGCAGCTCTAACTTGTTGCTTGATCAAAATTTGCGTCTACTCACCGATATCGGAAACGGGCTGCAGATGTGGTTGATACCGTTGTGCTGTAGTTGGCTCAGGCACATCATGGTGATCCAGCTGAGCACAATCTTTGTGTAGCTGGCCTATATTCACCTGCGGAGTCAATTCTGGCATCCGGTTTTCGACTTCATCTACTTTACCTGGAAAGTCTTGCGGTATCGACCATGGATTTTCAATCTTGTTGGGCTCTTCATTTGAAGAGACCCTTTCAGATGCTCCAGCTTCAATTCTATCACCCCACACAGAACTTGCACATGCCGCCGGATGAGGAATTTCGTCGGGCAACTTGAATCTGATTTTCTGATCAAACTCATCTTCATATTGCTCTATAGCACTAATGCTGGCTTCAGAAACTTCTATTTCTACCTGCAGGTCGAAGTTTTCCTTTTCTCTCTGCAGTCTAAATTCTTCCTGTTGCCTAGCTTGTTGCACAGCAAGATGTCTAGATTCTAATTCTTGTTTCTTTGTCAGTAGACGTTGCCTACATAACAGTTCAGCTCGTTTTGCGGCTGCTTTCACATGAACTGAGCTTGATGTTCTGTTACTCATGGGTGAAATTTGAGAAACACTATCTTTGGCGTCCATCATTCTTTGATGTTCTCCGACGTGAAATATAACAGAAATGATATTACGGCGTCATAAAACCGGTAGGTAAATATATAGCGCCCTCTATGGCGACATCATCAAGGCAAGACGATTTATCGATGCCCGAAATTGTCCGGTACGGGTGAAGAAATACAGGGAACCCGCAGTAATTCTACTTCAAAGTTCTATAGCTACACTCCACAAATGTTCACGAAGAAACTGGGTAGCACATTCAGTAGATCTACAGTTCATAACCAATTTTCTTTTACTAAAATGTAGGGTTCAAATTCTATTTCCCCACATTTTGACACATGCCGCCGATTTCCAATAACGCGATCTCAATCGGACCTATAGTTTCTAGAATTATCGATGCTAGAAACCTGTCTATATGAGTAACAGTTGGTTTATTGTTCATACTGCAGGTGTCATTACATACCTCGGAACAGGCATCACAGGTGTACATGTAGATTCAACTTAGAAAATGAACAACTCAATGAAAATGAGAGAGAACAATAGAGAACGGTAAAAGAAAATTGTTGTCTAGCTGGCCGTGGCGAACGAACTGAAAAAGTAGTTGCCACGCGTAACATTTGAAACTGATTAAGAACGCGTAAGTGCGCGCAGTACGCAAACCAGAAGTGCGCAGAAGACTTGCCTCATCATTCGGGGTCGAGAAAGTTAGGCCAAATAAAAAAAAAACATGTTTAGCGTCCCCACCAGCTTCTTTTTTTGGCCCCCGCATGGTTTTTGTTTTTTTAAATACTATTTCATTGAGATAGTCACATAAAAACTAACAAAAGAGAGTTGTTTGTAGCCAATTTATCAAAGCTGGACCATTTAAGTGATGATTTTGCTCATTCTCTTTTTTATCTACAATATTGTAGGTAAAACGACAAAAAAATTAAGCATGCTTCGGAGAAAGCCAAGTTTGTATCTGTTATCTCTGATGGAACTACAGATTTGTCAGTGACAGAGGCTGAAATTGTTTACACAAGGTACAGCTGCGATGGTGCCACGTGCACATACTTTGATGGTGTAAAGAACGTGGTGACGGCTAATGCAACCTCCATCAAAACAGCTATCATGGACTGCTTGTATGACCAGCTACGCATGGACCCAGCTGTTCTAAAGGATAAACTATTGGGCTTCGGATCTGATGGAGCAGCAATCATGTTGGGGAAAAATAATGGTGTAGCCAAACTACTGAAGGACGACTACCCCACAGTGCAAGCAGTGCACTGCACTGCACACCGGTTAGAACTTGCTTACAAGGACGCAGTGAAGAAGATCCCCCTATGCACAACATTAAGCAGCCTTTTGCAAAACCTTTACATGTTTTACAGGAACAGTTCCAAAAATAGAAGTGCTTTAAAGCTCGCTAGTGAAGCCAACAAGGAATCAGGAGTCACCCCTACACAAGCAGGGGGCACACGGTGGCTACCTCACCTTCAGAGGGCCCTAAAGCATGTAATCAATGGTCACAAGTCACTAATCTCCCACCTACATCAGGTATGTTTTTATTAACATTTTCACACTTAGTTCTGAAGGGAGAATCAGATGAAGTGGACCAGACTGGTGATAATGTGATTGGTTGCCCAGAAACTTTGTTAGATGCATACTTACTTCATTTTAAAATATACTTTCTAACTTACTGTGGTATTGTTTAGTTGTCTAATAAAAAGTTATTTATCTTTTTTCTTTTTGAAATACTGTCATTGCATTGAATTCAGTCGGTTGTCCCTTTTAATTATTTTAGATTGAAGTACAGCCAGGAGTCACTGCTGATGCTCAGGCAAAGTCCAGGAATTTTCGACGCCAGCTGCTAAGGAAGGATGTTATGAAGTGTTGCCATTTCATGCTAGATATTACTCAGCTTCTGTCTAAAGTCTCCTTTGCTGCACAACTGTCCAGCTCAACAGTGGCGGATGTGATGTCCGCGTCCATTGCCTCTGTGATTGCAACACTGTCAAAATACCAAGACAAGTAAGTATCATTCAATTTGAAGAGAATATTCAGTAATGTATTATAGTTAAGTTACATTGTGGAAAGCATTTCCCTTTATTAAATTAATTAAAAAATACAAATAGAGATACAGTAATTTAATTAATTTCAGAACAATTATTAATTAAATTGAACCATTACTTACTTTCTCAGGAAGACAACCCCTAAGCTCAAAGACCTTGGGGAGGCCAACACTTTCAAGGGAGAGACATTAACTGGATCAGGGAACATTGAGAATACCATCATGAACGTTACTCAAGGTCTCCTGTCTTCCCTTCATGGCAGGTTCAGTGATATGACCAGCGGTCTGCTTCATGCCCTTCGGATTTCCAGCTTCAAATTTTGGCCAGCAAGCAAAGATGAAATGCAAAGTTGGTATGTCAAAGCAATTTATCCAGTGTGCAAAAACTCTTCCATTCCACATTTGTATTTTTCAATAATCAGATAAGCTGTGTTTCACCATGATTTAAATAACTATAATGTGTCATGTTCTCTGCTTATAATAGACTTTGGAAATGAAGAGTTGAGAGTCCTTGTCCAACATTTCAAGCCGACTCTACAAACTGCAAATGTTATCTTGGATGAGGTGGAGATGGAATGGGATATGCTGAAGGCAAGATTTTATGCAAGCAGGGGCGGATCCAGGATTTTCAAAAAGGGGGGGCACAAAAATTTTGTGCGCGTTTCACACATAATGAGACCGAAGCGCGAAATCCCTTGCGGGCGGGGTTGAGGGCGCTGGAAGCTCTACGATTTTAGATGTTCTCTCCTACATCACGAGTCTTTTAAGCCATTAAGAGCAAATTCACAATCTTTATTTTTAAATTTAATAACACTAAAACAAATTTGTATCAAATATAGAATTTGAAGTCACTGTTGATGTTAGTTGAAAATGAGCCCCAAAATTAGAAGGTGCTGATGACAGCCCCCGGGTAAAAAAAAATTGACGTGTTATTTTGCGAGCGAGCGGAGCGAGCGAGCCAAAAAAAGTCGTGTCTACTATCAAAACACACATTTCTACCTAGAAATTTGCCTTGCATACAAATAAAATAAAATAAATTGAATTTCATTAGGGGACAGCCTATCCCAAGCAGCCGGCCATTGGTTGATGTTATTGTCGTTTCATTTTTTAGTTTATTTTTTGCTTCCATCATCATTAATAATATCCTTTTCGTTTTGCCCCTCTCCTGGTATTTTCTTTCTTTTACCATGTAATATAATTGGTGATTTTAGTTCAATTCGTATTTTCTCCATTATCATCCCGTTTGTGTGTGTGTGTTGGTTTGTTTATGGTGTAAATCGAACTCGCGCGGATGTGATTGGCTTCACTTTTGAGGTGAATTACACCAAATTTTTAACAGCTGTCCATAATATTATTCCATGAGCTTGATTTATATGGTGTGATACATTCATTCAACATCTGAGCTCCTTGTTAAGCTCCTCGGTGAAGAAAGTGACTGACAGAGCTAAACTCAAGAAGCCCCAATTCACTGCCTGATTATAGCCTAGGCCATGCATTACAGGCAATAAATCATTATAATCCCCCTTGCACTCAATTCATTTGACTAACAATTGTGCAAACTGCAGATCTCATTCAAATATGTTACCATGGGTCAGAAAGGCGGCCTGTGTAACATTTCAGAAGTCTTCAGAAAATGTTAAAAGAGCAATGAAAAGACAAATCGAACAAGTCTTACCAAATCCAACTGTACTTGATACTTGATGAAGTAATCCCTTGAATCAGCTCACATGGCAAGCTATACAGGGATGATTGAGGTCAAGTGCCAACAGGGAGTACCATGTGGTGGTGTATCAAAATACAGAGCAACAATGTACAGTGAAATTTGCATTACGTATTTTGTGCAAGTAAAAACTGCTCCCCTCTATCTACAGTACAATGGAGCCCACTGGATGCTGCATCACCCTGACGGCTGGGAGGGCAGCCTCTTTAAAGCTGTCAGTTATTACTGCAGCTTGACTGGGTAGGCTGTTCCAGAGTCTAGTAATTCTTGGAAAGAGGGATAACCTGAAGGCATCACTGGTTGCCATTGGAACAGCATACTTCAGTCATGATCACCATTACCGAAGTAGGTTGGGTGGGAATGGAAGTGTCACAAATTGATAGTGTATTTTGTACAAGAAGATACATTGTGCCAAAAGGCGACGAGTGTGGAGGGGATCCCATCCGAGTGATGTTACAAGGTGTGATGATGAGTGGTGTTCCTATAATTACCGTATGGGAAGCGAGCAGCTGCTTTTTGTACTCGCTCCAGACCTTGAATTACTGTGATGCTGTAGGGATTCCAAATCTCTGAAGCGTATTCCAGTTGAGGGTGAACTAGAGTGGTGTAGGCCCTGGCCTTTACTTCTTTTGAACAATGGAGAGAGAGAGTCCTGCGTATAGGAGGCCCAAAGGTACGGCTTGCTTTGTGCCTGACGGTTTGGCGATGTTGATTTGAAAGAGTGATGTGATGAGGCTTGGCATCTCACAGAATAGACATTTTCTACAGCAATTTCTTCATCGTGCAATCCATCTTCTATCCATGCATGATGCCTCACCCAGGATTAATAGAAACACGGAAACCAGTTTAACTGAATGTTCTCATTAGTGTTGAAGTGGATTTCTCAAGAGCATTCTACGAGGATGCCTAGCTGCAAATAGGTTAATAACCTTGTCATAGTTGAGTTTAATTTCCCTGTGGGTAAAGAGCAACATCAGGGCATTTAGGCGAACTCCGCTCATGGTGCTTCTGAATGGAGACTTAATAAATCTCAAGGAAGAATTTGCCCTCTCTACACCACAGCTGGTCACAGGTTTTAGCATCACTAGATGCAAGATCCTATAAACATTAGGATATTGGCGAATGTTGCACTGCTGATACGCATCAGTGAGTGATAGTGATGCATTGGTGTTTTCTGCCCAGAGGCGTTTCCACAGTCTCAGTTCCTGAGGAAATGAATCGGATGAAGGCAAGTCTGGTCCGTAAAATTGATGTAATTCTTCAATACAATCTGAGTCAAGCAGGTGGTGATTTCCTGGAATCAGAGCAAGGGCCTTGACAGCTTGAGATGTAAGGTCATTGAATCTTTCATCCATTTCAGTGTTGAGTCCGTCTAAGAATTCATGGAAAATCCCGATTCGAAAATAAGCGGATACATCCTCAACAGGAAGATTCCTCCGCATGGTTTGCATTGAGCATCTTCGAGGTATTTGCAGTTCTTGGCCAGCAAGTCTACTCATTTTCACCATTTCAGGAAAGATGTACGTTTCGAACTCTTCCTTGGTATTACCTCTCACTGCTTTCAATTCTTCCTTAATCAGTTTGACATCTTCGTAAGCTTCAAGAATGTCTTTGCTGCTTCCCTGAAGCTGGGTACTGAGGGCTTTCGTGAACCCAAATACGTACCTGCAGACGTGAAACGCTGCAATGAATGTTGCATTTGAAATACTTGTAGCCAGCCCACTTGCTTGGGTGACAGCATCTGAATCCCAACCGACCTCTCTTTCAATTGTCACAAGGGCATCGAGAAGTGCCTCGAACATCTCTCTAAAGTCCTCGAATATTTGTTGGCGCTCTACCCACCTGGTTTCACACAGGCTCTTTATTTTTTTGGCTCTTATTACAGGCAGTTGAACGGTTTCCCTTTTCTTGTTGACGTCCAAGATTGCTTTCTCCAAGCATCTTTGCCTTTTAGGGGAACTCTTAAAAAAGACGCCAACTGTCCGCAGAGTTCCATACATTGATCTCACTTCTCTGACATTAGACGCTTTGGATATTACTAAGTTCAGAACATGGCTGGCACAATGAAAGTAAGTTGCACGGGGTGCTTTCTCTTTAAATCTTGCTGCCAGACCCTTATGACAACCTGCCATGTTACCTGCCCCGTCATACGTCTGCGACCTACAGTCAGACGGATTAAGGCCGACTTCGTTTAAAGTCGCGATAAGTTCTCCACAAATTGCACTTCCAGTAATTTTTTCACAAGGAACGAACTGTAAGAACTTCTCCACGGGAGCACCGTCCTTTACATACCTGACGACTATGCCTAGTTGCTCCCAGTTGCTGACATCTGTCACTTCATCAGCACTCATACCGTAAAGGGCACCTTCCGTCTGATCCTGGATTTCTTTGACAATGGTATCCTGTATTGTTTTCTTGATGCAATCAAGAAGTTCGTTTTGGGAAGTCTTGGATATGTACGTTGCATTTCGTTGGCAGTGTTCTAGATGCTCGCGTAAAACAACATCACCTGCATCTACTCTTAATTCGAGTAGAGCCTTGAAATTGCCAAGGTTAGTACTGTCAGAAGCAATCTCCAAGCCATCATCTCTGTGGCCTCGCAGTGCTATCCCTTGTCTCCCACACACATCAATGCACTTCAGTACAGAAGTCAAGACCTTTCTATTCTTCTGAAGTTGTTGTGCAGCACCCTTTGTTAAAGTTAAATCAATTCGAGTTGATGGCCTCTTCATGGTGCGAGAAAATTCCACTAACCTGGCCCAAGAATCTTTATGATAATCTAAAGTTCCATGTTTTGGGAGGTCTGCTTTTGCATCTTTCCAAGATCTGTATGGGGAAGTGATGAGGACAGATGCCCGCTTTCCGCGATGAGCAGAAGAAGGAAACAACACACACGAGAGGCAGTAAATGCCATCCTGTTTCCTCGAGTAGGCTGTATATTCAAATGTCTCCAGCCACTCTCTTTTGCAGTAGCGCCTCGTTGTACCGTCCTTTCTCTCTTTATCTTTGTACAATCTAGGAGGGTACTTGAAGGTTTTTGGTGGCATCCTTTTCTCAATTAGGGCAACCTTGGTTTCATCATGTACATGTACGGAGTGTTTCACGAAGTCGCAAATGTCTAACACATCTGTAAAAAACAAATGAATGATAAATATAAAAAGAGATCAATACATATCAGTGACTAAAAATATTCATTATCTTCAAAAACCAGCAGCCAAAATAGTGTACCCCTCGTCGTTGGGTGGTTTCAACCACAAACAAAACCACCCATTTAAGTAATATTTTGCGCGGTTAATATGTAGTGTGTAAATTTGATTTGCAGTAAGAGAATTTGCCACGCAAATCAAATTTCCTGTTTTTTTCACATTCAGCAGCTCCATCCTAAATTCTGCTAAAGTGGAGATTGAGGTGTTCTTTGGTTTAACGGCTGTGCCTGAGCCATTCTTCAAATACGGTGGTTACTGATGACTCTCACGCTTTTTCCCAATGATTTCGAAAGATCTTAACGATGCAAACACAACATATAAAAACTACCAGCAGAGATACCTGTATTATCTATATCTGGTGGGGAAACATCAGATATATCCACAGTTTGGTCTGGCGGGGAAACAAACGAATCCACAGCCCGGTCTGTAGGGGAAGCAGACGAATCCACAGGTTGGTCTGGCGGGGAAGCAGACGAATCCACAGGTTGGTCTGGCGGGGAAACAGACGAATCCACAGCCCGGTCTGTAGGGGAAGCAGACGAATTCACAGGTTGGTCTGGCGGGGAAACAGACGAATCCACAGGTTTGTCTTGCGGGGAAACAGACGAATCCACAGGTTGGTCTGGCGGGGAAACAGACGAATCCACAGGTTGGTCTGGCGGGGAAACAGACGAATCCACAGCCCGGTCTGTAGGGGAAGCAGACGAATCCACAGGTTGGTCTGGCGGGGAAACAGACGAATCCACAGGTTTGTCTTGCGGGGAAACAGACGAATCCACAGGTTGGTCTGGCGGGGAAACAGACGAATCCACAGGTTTGTCTGACGGGGAAACATCAGACAAATCCACAGGTTGGTCTGTAGGGAAAACAGACGGATCCACAGGTTTGTCTAACGGGGAAACATCAGACATATCCACAGGTTGGTCTGTAGGGAAAACAGACGAATCCACAGGTTGGTCTGGCGGGGAAACAGACGAATCCACAGATTGGTCTAACGGAAAAACATCAGACATATCCACAGGTTTGTCTTGCGGGGAAACAGACGAATCCACAGGTTTGTCTTGCGGGGAAACAGACGAATCCACAGGTTGGTCTGACGGGGAAACATCAGACATATGCACAGGTTGGTTTGGTGGGAAAACTGAGGAATCAACAGTTTGGTCTGGTAGAGGCAGTGGTTCCACAACACACACTGGGGAGCTTTGCTTATAAGCTGGAATGATAAGAATAATAAGCGTTTTGACTTTTCTTTATGATGATTCATTTCAAATAAGTTAGAAATTTGTAATTTTCGAAAAAGACAACTGAATTAAATTTCTAAGAAATCTCTTGCTGCCATTATTTCCTACCATGAAAGCACATCACAAAAATTGCATGTATAAGTCAGGAAGCTCTTGCTGACTTGAAGAGTTATAAATCTACGCCTTCATTGAATTCCACAACATACCAAGAGAATGAATACAGGTTTGATAGTTTAATATATTACGATACTAAAAGTTGTACATAAACAATGAATCGTTATTTTCAATATCTACAGAAGTAAATATAATGAATAAAACATTAGAACTTACAAAGACTTAAGTAATGGTGTTCTCCCAGGTGACCCAAAAGCAATGGCTCACCACTCTCCCCACATTGAATTTTATTCATTAGCCATCCCTGTTTGCTACTTTGTTCTTGGCTTGTCACAATCCACATGTCATGCTGTAACAATCTTGCTGTAGTCTGAACAACAACATGATCTGCCCAGGTGCCATTTTGAGCCATCGTCATCAAAAATCGCCGATCAACATGACACGCTAGAGGATCAGATTCTTCCTGAAAAGAGAACAATTAATGTATCCTTTATATTATCATTATAATAATGTATGTAATAAACATATTTATAAAACTGTTTTAATTACTGAATAACGGACCATTCACAAAGCTAGACAAAGTGGGTCATATTGGGCTGTAGGCCAACCAGCTAATTATATGTGGAACGACAAGATTCAGGAATATTGTTATTTGAGGTATTGGAGATATATATACTTTCTCACAAACTTTCTACTGAATCCCTCTAAATCAATGAAACAGTATTTCACTTCCTATAAAGACTAAACTACCAGCTTGAAATCTAATCATTATATTTTGCCACAAAGCCTACAATTAAAGCTTACCTCCAGCCATAACATTTCTCATAAAAAGTATTTAAAGACTAGAAAAACTAAGTTATTTATGTGAATTATTTTATTCCATAATTTCGTACAAAAGACTTAAATTCACATTAAAGTGTTTTTTGTAAGCTTCATAATTTAGAAAATGAAAACTTATATACCAAATAAAGAGCGTATAACATTACTCACCAGATTTCGAAGGAAATCAACCACCTCTTTTCGAAGTTGTGTAGCACTTGGAACTTCAGGCATGGACAGTCGCTTCATCTGATCGACAACACTGTGAAAAAAACAATTTCCATCCCCTGGAACGTCAAGACGAATGGCCATATTCAATGTCTCCAAGTTCTGCTGTAACCGTCCCATGAAGGTTTGGCTCTCAGCTCGTCTCTTTCTTTCCTCCAATATAGACGCTGCCAAACCTTGCTGTAATTTATTGTTATCTGTGGAAAAAAAATTACCGCTTGTTTTCCTCTTTTATTCCAAATCTCTTCATTTCAACTAAGCATTTATTTCCATCATACTTACAAACTATTTACAATCACTAGAAAAAAAAGAAACATACTGGCTTGTTATCTTAAAATCATTTCACAATACTACATATAACCACATAAAAAATTAAGTAACAATAATAATATGATGGTGGAGATGTAGTGATATGTCAAAGTGAGATTTCATTGATACACGTACATGTATGTCTACATAATAATTGAGGCTATTGAGTGACAGGATAAATGATTTGTTGTTTCATAGGCTGGACTTTGGCTAAGGTACTTTTATCTCTTTTTTGGTACTTCTTCACAGCTTTCAAACAAGAAAAATAATAAATAAAAGTCTGTTACATAAAACCTAAAAATATATCATAATTCTGAGCAGTTATTTAGCCTCACCTTGCTCATAGTCGCTGCTGTTTTTTCTTGGTCTCTTCCGGCGGAGATTCACAATCCCAAAACTGAACAGTGTGTTACTCAGTCCAGTATTGGACTTACTCTTTCGCTGCAGAGGCATAACAAAACACACGCATAAATAAATAATGTAATGCTATTCGCACACAGATTCGCACAAAAAATTGTTTTAATACTGTAGGCCTATCAAAACGATGTATTACATGACCTTTTACCGCACTCCAGAGGTTGTACATCCCTAGAATTGTACATCCCTAGAACTAAGACACTGAGATACAAAAACTCCTTTTATGTACGATTATGCAAAACATGGAATATTCTCCATAGTGATGTTATTAATGCCCCAAAATATATCATATGCCTCAAAATATATCATAATTCTGAGAAGTTTTTTGCCTCACCTTGCTCATAGTCTCTGCTGTTTTCTCTTGGTCTCTTCCGGAGATTCACAATCCCAAACTAAAGAGGGTGTTACTCTGTCTACGTTTAAAACACACACAGATAAATAAATAATGTAATGCTATTCGCACACAGATTCGCACAAAATTGTTTTTAATACTGTAGGCCTATCAAAACGATGTATTACATGACCTTTTACCGCACTCCAGAGGTTGTACATCCCTAGAATTGTACATCCCTAGAACTAAGACACTGAGATACAAAAACTCCTTTTATGTACAAGTATGCAAAACAGGGGATACTCTCCAGTGATGTTATTAATGCCCTGATCGAGTGTACACAGCTTTGAAGTTGGTTTAGATAAGTGCTGGAAGAATATGAGCCTATCAACTATGATTATGAACATCCCCCTCCAGAAAGTGATCCAGCCATCTTGAAGAGAAAGCATAATTTAGAACTGAATACAGAGGCATAATATACCTGCGTTCAGTATCTACCATAGGTATCCATAGGTAGGTATCAGTTTCTTGCTCATTTTAAAACTAAATGACACCCCTTTTTACAGTGATTGTATAAGTATACCAAATATGGATATAGGCCCTAAGTAATATTGGTAAGCCTTGCATAATATTTGCATAGATCTTGTACGGTGATGTAGTTGTACATGTACATGTACACGTATATATATCACTCGCACTTAGCCGGTTGCCGGGCACTAAAATACTCCCCCACCCCCTCTCCACCCACCCGCATTGGCTATGTTAATGCGTTTGTACTTTGTGTTTATCTCATAGGCTATGGTTTATCTCGAGTCCTATCTCTCTGTGGAAAAAAAACATGAACAGGGCCCATGGCGTGACTATGTGGAGATGAACAAGCCTTCTTTCTACTATGAACAAGCCTTCTTTCTACTAAATTTTACGTCTAAATTGTACAAATATATCGATAATTAATGCATTATGATAAGAGATATCACAGTTCAAATATGAACTTCTAAGCTCCTATATGCTTGTCTGAGCCTGAGTAGAACAACAATTCATTCTGCAACTTTACGCATATCGTCGCCCCACTGCTTTACATGCCTTTACTATAGTCTAAACTTGGCTAGACTAGACTAGACTAGACTAGAGTTGATCTAGCCCTAGTCTATGTCTCCCGTACTGAGCAGACTCTAGTGCCAAATCACTAGAGTCTGCGGGGGACATAGACTAGTGCTAGACCACGCTGTATCAAATCGCCGTTTTCTGTACTATTTATCGGGCTACTGCATTGGCCATATCATGACATTGACCATGACATGTTGACGATTTTGATTGCAAATTTTGTTATAAATAGGATTTTAGAGAGAGTGACTGTCTTGCTTAATATGATTCCTAACATGTTTAGTCTTAAAGAAACAAGAATAGAGACTGACTGTTAAAGTCTAGTCTATTAAACTTAAAAAAAAAACATTCAGAGGGGTTTACATACCGGCGTCGATGTTGTCGTTGATTTCAGCTTATGCACGGATAAGTCTACTCCGTGTACGTACCGAATGAAGCCTTAAAGTACGTACACGTACATATACATGTACGCGTTCGTTATTTAATTACAGTGTATAAAGTATCAAGTAAAGTAGATCAACCAGCTGGGCTAGGCTGCGCCTAGTTCTTGCCTAGCCTCAGGCTAGCGCTAGCCGGAACGGCTCTGCACACAGTACAGCTAGCAATGACGCTGGCCCATGGGCCCTGGCCTACGTTTGCGCGCCAGGCAGGGACCGGGCTTGCGCTTGCGCTTGAATGGGTGCGCGTTGCGAGTTGGCCCACTTCCATAGAGCTATATTAAATTACGTTCAGATGCGGAATGCAGGGGCCTACGTACATTGTGTTTTATTTATACACTTTGGAACTTATTCAATAAATTCCCCAAATTCCCCCTCTCCCTTTCTCTCCCTTCCCCCCCTCCATGATTCCATTTGTAAGATTGATTACAGCCCGAACGCGTCAGCGTTCCCGGCGTTCGGGCTTGCGCGTTCGCCCCCCCCCCCCCCCCCCCCCGCTGAGCAGGTGAGTCACCCCGATCTCCCCCACCCCCCCGCTCAGCCCCCCCCCCCCCTACGGCTGAGCAACTCAACCGGCCCCGAAAATTTCTCTGTCCCAATTCCTCTGGAAAAATGTTGTATAACTTATAAGCCTGCTGAGTATTACATTACGAATAGTCTTTACAAACAAAAAGAAGAAATAAAACTGACCGATTTCAAAACCATCTCGATTGTCATAAAAAGTTTGATCCCGTAAGTTTTGGATCAATTCTCCCTGGCACGAATATTAGGCGATCAATTTTGCATGTGAGGCTGTGAACTCCTGTATGGTTACTTTATGCCATTTGCAAGAAGAAGGCTATTTCATGATTGGCCCACGAAACTGGGCACGCGGCGCGGCGCGCTAGCTGCCGCCAAGTCGGGTTAGTGTAGACAAGCGCGTTGTGTGTGCAGCGCAGAAGTTCATACATAGCGTGTGGGGCAATCGGAATCAATCCATACACACAGTTCACGATTAGCGTGCGTTAATAGCATGTACCGGTAAATAACCACAACTGTATGATAGTTATGGTCAAAGCGATTGATTTGATGACCGCCCGTCCGCCCGCCATATTATGATGACTCAAAAACGAAAAAGATAGCCATGTTCTCAAAGGGATGGATTTAATGCCCGCCCGCCCGCCCTCAGACGACTCGTAAAAAAAAAAAAAAAAAAAAAAAAACAGTTGCGAAAAGGGGGGGCACGGGCCGGGTGTGCCCCCATCTGGATCCGCGCCTGTATGCAAGGTTAATTGATATTAATTGATTACATTTGTTAAGAAGAATGTGCACAGCTAAAAAACTATAACTGCTTCCTTTAAAGTGATACTACATTCGCCACTCATGTGAAGTAGATTAAAATCACTTCAAAAAAATCCTATAGTTTTCAATCAAGATTTTATTGATGATTACTATTTTTTTCCTTTTTAATATTTTCCCAAACTCTCTTTTTCAGACACAAAGTAGTGACAGAGGCTAAATGGGAGGAAATTCTGCATGCCCTGAAAGAGGAGTTGCCCAACACCACTGCAGTCATCGACCTTATACTGACAATCCCAGCCAGCTCTGCTGATGCTGAGCGTGGATGCAGCAGATTGAAATTGTTAAAATCCAAGTACAGAACAGCCCTAAAGGAGGACAGAGTCACGGATCAGCTCTTCATCATAATGCAATCACCTTCCATTGAGGAATTTGATCCTGTACCCGCCATTGACCTATGGAATAAAGGGGGGTTAAGGGCACGCAGAGTACCGAGAGACCAAGTCAGCTCGTCAGACGATGATGACATAGAAGAAGACGAAGAAGAAGAAGAAGAAGAAGAAGAAGAAGAAGAAGAAGAAGAAGAAGAAGACAGTGATGACGTAGAACAAGAACAAGATGAGGAAGAAGAGGAGGAAGAACAACCCGACTCCACTACCAGCGACAGTGATTTCTAGCCATGGGGGGATGAACAAAAATCAACTTTCTCAGTAGACAGTGCAATATTTTAATGCTTTAATTTTTTTTTTTTTTACATTTCATGGGCTAGTAAAAATTTCTGCGGGCTAGTAAAAAACACAATTTACTAGCCCGGTGGGCTACTCTCAGAAAAAAAATAAGGACAAGCCCTGGCCAGGCAATCCCCGCTGTCCTGTGAACTCTCTTCTCCTGTGCATGCAGAAGCTCCATCCTAACTGTGAATTTTTTTTTGGCAACGACCAAAAGACAACACTTGCACGAGCTCAGACACAACATGGTATTGTAATTCGGCGCTGGGAAAAAAAAACACTCTTTCCAACAAACTGAAAGAAATTTCTACAACAGCCAGATGTGTTAAGATTTATACAAACCACTGCTTCAGAGCCACAAGTGTCACAATTCTGGACAATGCTGGGTTCGAGTCCAGAGATATCATGACTGTTTCTGGACATCATTCCGAAACGAGCATAACAAATTACAGCCGAACCAGTGAGAGCAGGAAACGGGACATGAGTGCTGTTTAAGCAGCTGCTGTGAACTATAAACTGTCTGCTGCCGCAGCCACACCATCATCATCTCACACAGAGCCAACAGGTGAGAAGAGTCAGTTTGCTGCCGGGCCATCATCATCCCATACAGAGCCAGCTGGACCATCATCATCTCATTCAGAACCAGCCGGACCATCATCATCTCATACAGAGCCAGCAGGACTCACACCCGATCAAAC
This sequence comes from Patiria miniata, assembly GCF_015706575.1. Taxonomy (NCBI): domain Eukaryota; kingdom Metazoa; phylum Echinodermata; class Asteroidea; order Valvatida; family Asterinidae; genus Patiria; species Patiria miniata. The sequence goes on along the minus strand of NW_024037065.1, from coordinate 5,669,982 downwards.
ACACCAGCAGGATCAGTCTTCCCCATTGTTGACGGAATCTCAAAGAGTCCCTTATTCTGAGAGATGTGGTCAATTCACCAGTTCACCTAAGCAACATCACCTCATCACCAGTGGCTACAAATGTAAACATTAATGCTGAGGCTGATTAATGCTGACAACCGAACTTTTCATTTTCATGGATGCATAGTAATTTTTTACAGGTGAAATAGCCCTGCTGATCAGTTTTGCAGTCAGTTGTTTCAATGAAAACAAGGAGTCAGTTTTGCAGTCAGTTGTTTCAATGAAAACAAGGAGAAGATTGTTTTGAATTCACTGTTCACTGTTTTCAGATTAAAATTTTAGTTGAGGTTTAGTAATAATAGTTCAACTTTAAACACTGTTTCATAATTCAGCCATGACATTCGAGCCTATTTAACACATTCACACAGCTACCAATTCCACTACGAGGGGTGGATTGTTTTAAATTCCCTTTTGAGATTTGAAAAAGTTAAAGTGAAGTTTAGTAGTTCAGAATTGTTTTAGGCATGAACATTTGAGCCTAGATTTGAGACATTCACCCTGCTGCTATACCAGATTGTTGCTGAAACTTGCAAAAAGTACTTGGATTGGAATAGACATTGGTACCAAATAATTATAAGAACTGCATGTAAAATGCATTGTGTAGTGAATGTGTTCCAGTGGAATGTTTGAAATTAATTAAAGTCAGGTTCAGTTTGATCACTGAAATCGGAGATTTTTTGTCATTACCATACTTTCAGGAAGCTTAAATTGTACCGAATCTGTGAGTGAGGTGTTATAAAACAAATATTGACTGCTTTATTTCGCGGTATATTAAAACTAGCCTCCCACGGTGATCCATGGAGCATTCTATTTTTCCCTCGGCTTCGCCATGCATCACCTCGGGAGGCGAGTTTTACTGTACCGTTCAAAGCAGTCAATATTTGTATACTGTCATCATGTTTGTCGATGCCACCAATGGAGCAGACTGATAAGCTCGATTAGTTTGGGTGGACGTGTTTCCAACCATGCCCTTGGAGAATACGCCAACAGACTATCTGTAGTTGGTATACCATCTTTAAACAGACTAGCGACATCTCGCTTTACCAGGGATTATATTTATGCACAAATGTTCTTCAGATCGTGGTCATGAGTGTCATTTGTGGTGGAAGAAGGGATATCGGATACTTCATTAACACTCTCATCTTGCATAGGTACTGCTTCAGGCAGATACTGTTGTTCCCTTTCTCTCATCACTCTGTCAAAACAACGTTTGCATAAAAAATTATAACCGTATTCCGGGCGTTCAGCATGTCCCGCTGAAACAAGATATTCGACATCATCTTTTCGTAACTTCTTGTCTGATCGGTTTAACTTTTACAATGTTGTAACGACCGTCGCCGCAGTGTCGTGGGTGTGGCACTTGCATTTTCTTTCAAACTTCCCTGCTGATTGGCGTGGGACTTTTATTGCTGCAGTTTCTGTAAATTATAAAACAAAAAGCGAGTAGATTGCTGAATATCATATGTCAACTTCATTTATGTTCCCTTATCTTCATTTTTTTCTTATTTATTTTCATTTGTTTCCTTATTGATCTTATTTCTCAAAATGTATACTTTTTTATTTAATATCTTATTCCCTACTTATTCACTTATTTCTTCGTTTTATTGTTTGTTTGATTTTGTTTTTCTTTTGCTTTGTTTTCCTAAATGTTCATGTGCCTGTTGTTAGTGTCAAATCTGTTTGTCTGACCTTTTGTCAGATAAATAATAATAATAACTGAATGCGCTGTGTACGTGCAAATTGCTCGGTGAGCAAGCGCCCTCAATCGACACCAAACGATAACACAAAGCCACTCTGTGATTCCCAGTAGGCAAAATTCTGTGTAAATTTCACGTTTTGTTTTGACATTTGAGAGATTAAACCCACCCTAGAGATACATAACCATTTAAAAATAATATTTGTGAGATTCTGGGACCAAACGTTTCTCGAGAAGAGATTTTGGAAGTCTGAAAAAAACATTAAAAGTTTCTGTAAGATTTGTAAAAACCTTCACGACCTTACAGTTCTGGAAGTAAGCCTTATAAGTTGGTCATAAGGAACCTTGTATTATCAGAAATGAAAAGGTAATCATTTTAAATTAGTCCTCTAGTTAAATTAAAATATAAATACTTAAATAATCATGCACTTACCCTCATCAGATTTCAACAATTGTAATCAAGTTCTCACTTTTTTACTGAATGTACGTATCCACCGTCGTCATGGTCGTGATTGTGTTTCTTAAGCCTAGTTTCACTTCGAAAATAAACCGTCGTTATTTAGTGCTATAATTTCTTGGGATGGCCTGAAGTCATTGTTTTTCACAATCATATTGCGAGTAGATTTTCAAGCTCGTATGAAGACTCGCGAAATTATTTTCATGAAATACCACGATTAAACGATGACACCGTTGCTTCTGTAGCTGGGCCGCCGTCAATTTCCGAATATAGCATGAATATCGTCATATAACTGGATTTCTTGAAATACTACGATTGGAGGAGAAATAATACAGTTGTCTGGAAATGAAGTTGTATATGGCTGATATAGTACGATAATCTTGTGATTTACAGAATTTCGAAAATGGTGCGATTGGGATCTGTGCGCTTACGCTCTTTTCATTGATCTCCATAAGTATTGCACCATCAATATATTAAAATATTGCGCCATAACAGCATATTCGGCGGAAAATGCGAAGTGCTTTGAATCTTTTGACCATTGCGGCAATACCGCGAAATTCGGGTGAGGCAACGAATTTATCGTTATACTCGGACGTCATTGCCCTGTTCTTGAATGGTATGCCGTCATTTTGACAGTCCCACGAAAAGCGACAATGCAAGGAATAACGGAAATACGGGTTAGACTCTGTACTGAATGTACATCTGATCGCAGCAGCAGCATTGTGAACATGAATGAATTTATTAACTACGAGTACTGCAGATACCATCCAAATAATGATACTGTATAAAAAGTACAGTACCTTGCACTGATCAATATGGAACAACCTGAAACATAAATTGCTGGGTTTACATACTTCCAAGCCCACATGTATGTGTGTAAAACTCGTGATATAACAACAGACAAAAAAAAAAATTACATTGATTGACCTACCTTTAAGTTTTGCTCGTCAAACTTATGTATTAACTCTTCAAGCCCCATCTGCAGTAGAATATCAGCAATCTACATCAAACAAACATAAAAAGAACAAAGCTAAAAAACAAAAAACAAATAAAATATGTACTACCCATTGTGAATTACAATATTTAACCAAGTGGACCATGCTTCACCCATATTTTTACACGTGCCTCAAGAGCTACGGTTAACGCAGCTAGCCAGTGATATATTTTATACCTACATTATGATTCAACCTCCAGATCCATGGAACAACCATAACATTAAAATGGTGGATATTTTGCCGGAGGTAATGCCGGCAAGCTAACGTTTACTAAAGGTTCGCCGGCGGCAATCCATATCAACAGATGGCGCTGTACTCTTTAAGATAGGGCTGAATTATAAGATGTATTAAATTCCCACCAACAGTTGTGTAGCACATTTGGTGTAGTGGATAAGCAACGGCTCTTGTGAGCGGGATGGCCCGGATTCGATCCCGATCCCGATCCCCGCCACATTTTCTAAGGTTTTTTTTCCTCATCCCCAAAATAAATAAGAACATTCTTTTTTTATTATTTTAAGATGACCCCTGCTGCTGGGCTAAGGAGACCCGTTGCCAGACATGCGCCGACTCAGTAGTGTGACTTTTGTATAGCGTCCTTTTTGTTGTGAGTTGTATAAAGAGAGAGCCTCGTGTAAAGAAAGTGGCAAGAATAAATGGCCGGAGAGCCCCGAAACCATGTGCAAGTGCCCTTTTCAATTTTTTTTTACCCCCCCCCCCAATAAAAACCGTGTTACGCCGACCGTGTTACTTCCCTGCTAAGCCTTATCAATGTATTTTAGTTCCAATAAAATTTAAAATTAAATAATTCCCATAACATACATGCAGGACGAGGCCTCTTTGCTTCCAAACACTTCAAAAGAGGTGATTTCATCGTGGAATATAGAGGAAAATTAATGTCGGCTGAAGCATGTGAGCACGAGGACACAACATATGTCTACTTCATCAGTCATAATGGGAAAGAGCTTTGGTAAAGTAGAACTTTTCTACAACAGATAAACTATACATGACTAGAAAACTGGTGAACAGGGCAAGAAGATGCTACAATAATCAGGTCTCCAGACCCAATAGTTTTGGAGGAAATCCTATGAACAATACGAACGTAAACTGGCAAAAGAAGTGACCATACATCTCCATCTGGTATCCAAAACATATTTTTTTCACCACCATTTTGTCTGAATTCCCCCAAATCATGTTGGCCAATCACTCTTTTCTAGAAAATTGGGCAAGACATTACGTGTGTTTATGCAATGTTCTGCCATAGTACAGCAAAAATATTTAACTACATTAAAGCATGAAAAGAATGTAAGTTCCTCCCCTCCTTGGGCACGTTTTAAAGCTCATGATTAAAAGGGCAAAACAGGCTACAAAAATGTAATCTTTTAACTATCCTTCCTCCATAGAGAATAAAACAGTAAGAAGATGAGCAATGTATACCGATACAGTATAGAAAAGCCAACTACATCACAGAATCTTTATGTTTCTGCCTTGCCTCAACAGTGTTGATGCAACTGACATGGAAACAAAAGGGCAGGCTTATGAATGATGAATGGCGCCACCCAAACACCAAGATAAAAATTGTTTTAGAAAACAATCGGTCTCATTTGGCGGCTTTTGCCCTGAAGGACATCGATGTTGGGGAGGAACTACGGTTTAACTACCAATTTCATGAAGCTCCATGGAGGAAGCAAATGAAGGTACAGATTACTTGTTCACAAGAGTCATATGTCTTACAATGGTATTACCTACCACAACACAGACTTGTTGGACTTTTGAGTATGAGTAAAAAGAACAAGTGGAGAACATGTTTGCAGTGTTATTTAACCCTTTTGCCCCGTGTGCAATCGCACCGTCCTTGAGTGAGGCCCAACTATTTCCACACGGTACTTGCGCCCTCTTTAGGTTATGTTAAAAAAAACCCGATACTGGTATCCTTCTAAGGTATTTTATACGATTTACAATATAGATTCAGATGATTACCAACGGAAAGTTGATGTAATCACCTGATTTGTGGCGAGTTTATTGTTTACAGCTGTACAATTCGGAACATCGATGCTCCAGATGGAAACGCGTGCCATGTGAGGTGATTGTAAACTCGTTTATGAATGATTCCGACAGCGAAGCTGATCAATTCGACCTAGGCCAGAAGTAAGAATATCTGATAAAGATATTTTGGGTGATTCCGAGTGGGAATATGAGACAAATGAGCAAATGGTAGGTTAGGCAGTATGTACGTGCATGATGTGTGAAACATGTTCAGATGTAGGGCTGGTGCAACCATACTTTGAATTGTAACAATGGTCTTAGAGCACAACTTAATATAAAAAAAAAAAAATCATTGAGGCTCTAGTCACTCACTCTTTTGTGCAAGAATCATTATTCTTGAAAACCATTTGCAAACCATTTGAAAGTTACCCACATATCCTCTGTGGACAAGTTTTGTGTTTAACTGAGGAGTATATTCTATGAGAACGTGTCTCTCATGGAGCCACAGCGAGATGGTGGTTTCCTCCACAACTGCAAAGTCTCCAGCAGCGTTACATATTCAAAACCACAAATCCTTTCCAAGCACGTGTCCTACTGAAGAAACTGTTGCTCGATGCACCTCCCTGGCGCCATCGGTTTTCCACAGAGAAGCATTCACCTCCCTCAAGAATTTGTTGAACGTGTAGCGGATATGCAGGACGAGGGTAACTTGTGATAACCGGGGTGACACACAGGAGCAGAATCATACCGGGGAGCAAGAAGGGGACAGATACCATCGCCGTTATTGGTACAGCGAGTCGGAACCAGAAATTCAATTCCGAGCACAACCGAGAAGATATGAGAAATTCGGTATACCGGTCGATGCGGCAGACAACCAGTGGCGCTTTGCTGGACAGGGCTCCGTTGCAGCAATACCAAGTTGGTGCAACATTAGAGCGGGTGGCCATGAACGTCTTAGGAACCTTGCCAGAGACGGACAGGGGCAACTCTTACATTCTAGTAATAGGTGATTATTTCACCAAATGGATGGAAGCGTTTCCATTGCCCAACCAGACAGCAGAAACCGTGGCGAAAACATTTGTAGGAGAATTCGTCTGCCGATTTGGGGTTCTTCGAGAGTTACACACAGAAATTTGGGTCACAGGTTATCCAGGAAGTTTGCAAGTGGCTTGTAATAAGGAAGACACGAACTACTGCATATAATCTGAAGTCAGACGGTATGGTGGAACGATTCAATAGAACTCTGATGAACATCGTGTTGAGTTTGATAGACCCTGTGTAAAGAAACATAAGGACTGGGTTGACCAACTACAAATTTGCAACACTAGCCTATCGAACATCGGTACAGGAATCGACTGGCGAGACACCCAATATGATGATGCTTGGCCGTGATGTAGCCCTCCCAGTAGATGTAGTGGCAGAAAAACCATGGACTGAAGATAATCTGGAGGAAGGAGATTATGCCGAGAATCTGCGAACAAGAATCCAGATAGCTCACGACGCAGCCAGAAATAATCTAAAGGGTGATGCTTTTAGGCAGAAAAGAAACTATGATCGTGGAGCTTACACTCGTGAAATTATAGAAGTAGAATTTGTGTGGCTCCACAATCCCAGACGGAGGCGAGGGTTAACCCCCAAACTTAGTCTGCCTTGGGAGGGACCATTTATTGTGATAAAACAGTTGTCCCATGTTTTTTACAGGATTCAAGACAAGCCAAGAGGGAGGATGCAGGTCGTGCATCGCGATCGCCTGAAACCGTGTGACAGCCGAGAGCTAGGAAGTTGGGTTCTTACAAGGGGCAGTAGAAAGTCTGAGGGACAAGCTGAAGTGAGGAAAAACCCTCCAAGGAAACGCAAAATACCCGACCAGTATTTACATTAGTTAAATAATCAAATTGCTCTGCTCTTTTACAGAGAATCAGCGAAGATAAAACCGGTGCATCAATGCAGGACATGTGGCCTACAGTTTTGGCGTGGAATTTGCAAAGACATTATGGATGTCCACCAAAGGGAGAGGGAAAGGCACCGATGCCCCCAGTGCAGAGGCGTTCAAGCGTCGGCATCAGAGAGAAGAGATGTTGGGGAGAAATTGAAGGGAGACGACGGGAAGAACCGAGGAGAGAAAGTTTGGGAGAAAGGGAGGAGTGACGGCGAAGGGCAAGGGAAAAAGCGGAAGACAGAAGCTAGGAAGGAGTCAGAGCAGCGAGTGGAGGCGGTAAAGAGGAGGAGGGACACTAGTGGAAATCGGAAAACCGGAAAGGAGACGACCAAAGAGCCAAAGAGAGCAAGGAAAGAGAGAAGCAGTCGGAGGAGGGAAAAGGTAGAGATGAAAGGGAGCGAACAGAAGAAGGAAGCTGGGAAGGAGACGGAGCAGACAGGGGCAGTGATGGCGAAGGAGGATGTCGAGGATCTGAGTGCCGGGCTCCTCCTCTAGCAGCACATCTGAGACCTCCTTTTCTACCAGTAGCAGGCTCCTCCATATCCAGCAGCTCAAGTGCAACACAGGCAGAGGCCAATAAGTTGGGTTTCACGCCTGTGGACATTACCACCATCCTAAGGGGCCGAGTGAAAACTGTAGTAGAGAAGCGAATCGTATATGAGTACCAGTCCGGGAACAAAAATCGAAAGGAAGTCATCACTCGGGAGTATCACCTTAAGGAGGCCTAAGAAGTAGATTTTATCAGTAACTGTTCAAATTGTAAATGTTTAAATGATCCCCTAAAATTACCTTGTTGCAAACATTGTTCTGAAGTTTACAGTTGAATTTATGCAAAGTGTTTACAGTAATGGTTGTGTTTACTCTTAATCTCATTCCTCTTAATAAAGCATGTTAAGTAAGTCATGAATTCACCGTTTTCAGTAAGAGACAAAAGTGTCAAAAAAAACGTCCGATTTCGATTTTTCAAATTTTATACTACAGGCTTAAGTTTACTGAGATCTACCATTTCGCAGGATATGAAGTCTGGAAAGTGACTTTTTGGCGGGAAAATGAAGATTTTGAAAAGGTTAAAAGCAGCCAGAGTGCATTTTTGGTTTTCACGAAGAGCTAAAGTTGATATTGCCTCTTCGTGAAAACACTACAGCAACGCACAGCGTTTTTACGAAGAGCGAAAATGCATTTTTACCATGTGATGTTACGCAGCACAGAAAGAAATTGTTTTCACGAAGAGAGAAAGTTCTACGTGCGCTGTCTGCTTTACCGTTGTCAAGGTAAAAATAAACCTCCTTCTCTGGTGCGCATTAAATATGAGCTTTGTTTTTTCCCACGCGCCGGATCTAGAGAACGAGTGCGATACGCGCGTCCGTACTAGCACATAAGCAATAATGGCGCGCCTCGAGCTGGATAAGCTTGGTGATCTAGCCGCTGTCGTCTTCACCCTGCTGACTGACAATTAAGGTAACATTAAAATCAAGCTTTTGTTCTTCAGAGTCGTCCTGAAATGTCGTGCTTCAACTTTTATTAGGCTTAGAAGCAGTAGTACTCAGTTGAGTCAGGACCACAAACTGGGATTGTTGTAACCGGACATGTCAAAATTATTGTCATGTAGGCCTACGTACGTCGTGCAATATCATTCATTCAATGTACAAAACTAGCTGGTTCCTAAGTACAGAATAGCTCGAGGCTACATGGCCGATCATGTAGGTACTAGGCCTAATTTCACGGCGCTGGTAAGCACGCGATTTTCTGCTAAGCAAGCCGCCCTTAGCGAATTTTTCATTTCACGGCGACCGTAAGCAGCCGTTTTCTGCTTGAAGCGCTTAGCACACCAAAACGCATGCTAACCGACCCAGATTTTGTGCCAAGTACCGCCATCTTGTTAATTGTCACACAAAATGAAAATAAAATGTTGCGACGACGTATTGGACGACGACGTGAACGTCAACAAAACAACCCCCAAGAGTATATCGTGACAGGGAAAACCCCCTCGAGTTATACACAGAATCCCAAGTGAGGGCGCGGTATAGATTTCGGCCACAAACTAAATTATTGTTAAGTGGACTTCTCTCAAATGTCATTAACACACGACGGAGCATAGCATAGCTCTGCCGCCGCTGCTTTAAGTTTGTTTGGCATTGAGGTACCTTTACTCAGGCACCTTTGCGATAGTGGTAGGAGACACCGTCCCCAGAGTTAGTCCACCACGGCTTGGAGGGCCATTGACAGGGTGGTCCGAGCACTAATGTTAGTGCTCGGGAATGAAAGAAAGCAAATTAAATTCCCCGATCCCCACGACGAGGAAGGGCTGATGGACCTAAAACAGGGATTCTTCAGAGTAGCTGGTAATTATAAGAAGTTAAAAAAACTTCGTTTCCCATGGCAAGGACTGGGATAAGACTAAGTAGGGGAGGAATTGTATATATCAATACTTACAAAATACATGTACACGCAGTCCGTTGTTATAGTTAACGTAGATTTTAAGCCGAGTTCCCGGAGAAGCTGCTCATGCCAGAGCACCATTTAGGGCGTGGAAATTAGGCTAATTATCAGTCTCCGTGTCCAACTTTTGACAGGAATTTTCACTCCGAGTTTTATCATATCCAGTTAGGCCTATGTGTGAACTTGTTTTGCTAGCCGTTCGAACGACATACACGCAGTTGAATTAGGGTTCATAATTAGCAGAACGAACCGATTGCTAAATTTATGGTAATACAATGTATCAATTTGAGAGAGGGCAAAAGGTCACTCCAGGGTACTAATAGTAACATGTATAGTTTAGTCGGAAAAGGGGGGTATCGTGCACCCTCGGAAATCAATTTCTAATCAACGTTTCTAGGTCAGAAAAAATGCGTAGAAAACGATTTGTTATGTTAAAAATTTCAAAAAATGTCCCACATATTGTTTTTATGCAAATTAGTGCCGCCATTACCGAAAAATCGTTTTCACGAAGTAACACTCAAGTTCCATTTACCATTGCAATGCATGGCGCGCACTCTGCTCATAAGTAAGCAAAAACGTTTTCACGAAGTAACACTCTTCTTGTAACAAGTTGTATGAGCGCGCGCGCGCTGACCTCAAGTTGCACTTTCCTCTTGTTGAATACATTGAAGAGTGTTACTTCGTGAAAACGAAAATTTACAGTTTCGCAGCCTTTTCGGTTTCACGAACTAACACTCATCCTTTTTTCTCTTATTTCTTGTTTATTTAATACGTAAACGGATGAAAAACAGCAGATTTAATAAATTCAATTCATCAAGTGTCCACAACGAGAAACCCAACTGAAAATACTCTGTCGTTTTGACGCAAGTTGTTGTTTTAGAAGGCGTTCAACTTTAGTAGCCGTTTTCTCCGATTGCTAGTTTTTACTGGTATGTAGATGGGTGTTACTTCGTGGTGTCGGTGACGATATAGAATGTATGCACAAATGAACTGGAACGGTTGCATACTCACGTACGTAGCATCTTCGCCTAGCCTGCGCTTCAGTTTTCCACGTGCGTGCAAGCGTTATAACTGTTACCGTGTGCCAGACTACATAAGTAGTAATGAATATGCTGCAGGAGTCCACAAAGGAAACTCCGAATATGATGATGTTAGGACGGAATGTAGAATTACCAGTAGATTTACAGAAACTAGAGGGAGAAATCTCTCCTGAGGGTAGTGATTATGCTGAGGAATTACGAGATCGCTTGTGTCAAGCCCATGATAGGGCAAGGAAATGTTTAAAACAGGCTGCGGAGCATCAGAAGAAGAATTATAATAGGACAACCAAGGATAGTAGGATTTCAGTAGGGTCATATGTATGGCTACTCAATCCATGGGGGAAAAATGAAAAAGCCCCAAATTAGTCTTACCTTGGGAAGGACCATACAAGGTGGTGACTCAGATCAATGATGTAGTCTTTCGGATTCGTAAGGGAAGACATGGCAAGTTTGCTGTTGTCCATGCAGACAGGCTTAAGCCATATTAGGGGCCACCTGTTAGAGAAAATACTAAGACAAACAAAGGGAGGTCAGTGGAGCTTAGGAGGAGAAACCCAGAGAGGGAAAGGAAGGAACCAATGCGATATGGAAAATTTGTAGAATAAAAGGGGTTGAAAACTTAACCAAATTTGTTACTTTTCATTTTCCCCAGATCATGATGGATCTTGTTGATCTGCAGGACGTAATCGCCGACCGGAGGATATTTCGCTGCGGCACTTGCGGTTTGAAGTTTGGCAAGCGGTCCAACTATGACAGCCATGTGACAACTCATCTCACATACCGGGAACGTTTCCAGTGTCGACGGTGCCCGCAATGGTATTGGCGGAAGTACCACTTGAAGCGGCACTACCGCCAAGCACACCCCCGTGTAGAAGAGGAGACCCTCGGCGTCAACGCCATCATTCAACAAGAGGTGAAGATAGCCAGCTCCGCTCCTCCAGCCAGCCCTACTCAACTGACCCCCACGAGCCCACCCCAGAAGATGGCGCCGTGGAAATAACCGATACGGCCCTAGATACCTCCCCAACCCCCCTTAACGTAACCAAAGAGGAGGCTACTGAAGCCGCAATCTCCCTGATGGCCTCGGATGTGGAGAAGGAGTTGCAACAGCTGGAGGCATGTACCTCTCCGAGGAAGCAGCCCAGCCATGGCAAGCCCCGCAACTTAAAGTCGATCCTACAACAGGCATCCCCCGCATTCCCCCATTATTCGGATGTGTCGGATGAGGATGAAGTGGAACCACCACCACAACCTAAGAAGAGGAGCCAGTGGCAACCATCTCAGCTACACAAGATTTTCCAGGGAAGGGTCCGGGTTACCGAGATACATACCACATGGGAGTACGACGAGGCAGACAAGGTCACCAGGAAGGAGGTTACAGAAAGAGTGTACGAAGACATGGAGAAGCCAGGCACTGGCAGGGAAGAATAAATTAAATAAATAGATAAGTCCCTCGTTGTAGATATTATAATTGTATAAATAATAATTAGTGTTTTATTATTGTGTCATGAGTTGAGTCCAAAACAATGTGTGTACAGGTGTAAGTGTTGATAGACAAAAATGTTAAGAACATGATATTGTATGACGAGCTGTAGTCAGATCTATAGGCATGATAGGTTTTCACTACTGAGCCAAGTACTTTGACTACTAGAATGTACTGGAATTTTAGTACTACTGTATTTTTGAGACTGCAATTTTCTCTGTAATCTTAGCATTGCAGTTAACCTAGATTTTATTTAAATTTGCTGGGGACAGTTGTCTTTTAAGGCATTATTTCCAAGCAGTTTCTAGCATTTTCCTGCCGATATTGTGTATGTGCACTCACGTGTTTGTTTACACATGTCAGCTGTGCTATAAATAGCGTGATGGTAAAATCTAACATGGCTGCCATTTGAGCGGTGGTTAAAACGGTTGTGATTGGCTGAAAGTTGTAAAATTATTTCTGGCAGACTGAGACTTCTGAAAAGTTATTCATATTTGTAGAAAGTTGAGATAAATATTTATCAAGCTTCTTTAGATGTAAAGTTGTCTAATTTGAAGCAACTGTGGAAATTAGGAAAGTTTTGATGACTTTTCTGTAAGCTATCGTCTGGTAAGTCAGTGACTGGCTAATGAATATTCATATATGTGACATTGCATTTTCCTCAATGAACTTATTGTTTGTTTATATTCATTCATACCCTGTGAAAGTGAGCAGTTTTGGGATTCTGTATAATTTATTCACAGTTTTGGAGCAGATTTACTGTTAGGAATGTATTGAAGATTGATATCAGCCATTTTGTGTGATATTCTTCTGTATAATTTTGGAGAAATTTAGGAGAAATTATCGCTATGTGAATTTTTTTACTGTTAATTTTTACAAATGTGGGCGTGGCCTATTTACTAGCGCGTATTTTTGACTCCGTCATTGTGTCCGTTGTGTACACGCAACAGAGTCCAGGGTAGGCCTATGATGAATCTCTCCTGCCATAACGAAACAAATTATAACACATTTTTTTTTCATATTTTAACCTGACTGAGGAAGCTAAAATTTCGCTTGCATATTCCTTGTGTCCTGAATTGTGCATGCGCTGGGTTTAGAAAAGTCAAATATGTCAAATATTGTGCTTACCGAAAAAAAAACCGCAATCCCACGCTTTCGTTAAAAACATTTTCAGTACGAACTCCCCGTGTGAAGATTATGCGCGCGTGTGCATGCACACCCAGCACGCTGCCGCCACGGCAGCAAACGGCACGCGCTTGTACGTCTTCATGCGGAGATTTTGTACTGAAAATGTTTCAACGAAAGCGTACTGCGTGGAACTTGCGGTTTATTTTCGGTAAACACGCCGCCCGCGGATATATTTGCCTTTTTTAGCATGCACAATTCTAGACACGAGGAATATGTAAGCGAAATTTCTGCTTCCTCCGTCAGGTAAAAATATGACAAAAATGTGTTATAATTTTTTCCTCTATGGTGGTACAATTTATACCCTGGACGTCAGTCGTAATGCAATAAAGACGTCGTCCAACCTGGGCTATTGTGATCATGGACAAGGTGAGTTGTAGTACACAATCAGTCGATGGGACTGACTACTACATGTACAATTTTTTTAGCCTTATAGGCGTACGAAAACATAACGTCAAAAAAAGTATACAATGTATACAATTAGTAGGTCAACGCGTCCTGTGCCACGCAAGGGGGTCACAGCGCCAACGCGCTACGCATCAAAAGAGGACCCTCACACAAATGCACACGGACACGTATGTCAACACACTCTGGAACATTTTATTCAACACTCGGTCTACAACACTCAACCTTAATTAATAAACAACGCGTTTTGACAACGCGGCGCTGCATGAAAATTGTAAAGTTTATGCGTTGGTTTACCAACTCGGCCATACATTAAACGTGTACAACGCACTTTTTATTGCGCGTTGGTTTCTCAACGCGGTTGTTAAATTTTAAAGTTGTAAAACGCGTTGGTTACAATTTATACATCGCCTAACAAATTTAACACTAGTTCTTGAGAGTCGTGCCTTTTCTAACAAACAAACCACTTTGGCCTGCAAAGTATGAGCGTCGCCCTGCAAATGAGAAATGTCATGTAACACACGGTCCATCACACATAACAAATAGTCAAATTCCCCGGCACCACCGTCGGGGACGACGTCGTCTTCTACCACATGAAGTTCGGAGTGATATCCGGGGGGAACACAGCTTGCCCCAGGCTGAAGCTGCCGAGCTCCCCGGTCTGGTGGGTGTTCTGGCCCGCCAGCTGCTCCGGTCCCGTCGGAACCGTACCCGTCATCGATCTTGCGGCATTGCGATCCGTGGGGTCTTTGGTCCGCTCGAACCCGTATTGCGGAGCCATCCAGCTGCCCATGTTGGTTCCGTGGGGCACGGTACCGATCTCGCAGAAGTAAGTCACCTGAACCTTGCAGACGAGGGGTTGTCGTTGGCGTCCAAGTACACCGGAAGTTTGATCAAAACCTCGGGCGATCCCTTCATCTCCGGACCGGTCAGACTCGCCATGTTCTTGCCCCCGTAGATCTGCAAATTCATCGCCTCGCCGGCCGAAGTTTGCGGCTTCACGTACAACATCGGTTGGGAAGATACAACCAGATATTCGGTTGGGAAGATAATCGGAATGATTACCGTACGGCTTGAGTTCGTTAAATGTTCTGTGGGACACCTCGTCGATACCGACGCCTTTAAGGGCTGTCTCGCGGTCCAGAAAAGCTTTGGGAATCTGAGTCGGCCAAAAAATCCAGGGTTCGTATTGGTCCACGTATGCGTCAGCGGCTCCATCACGGACTGGTTCCAGTACTTCTGGTTCCCACGGCGGAGATTGACCACGGCCCACTTGTCCATCGTCGACAGGGTCGTAGAATTCAGGGCCTTGGTAGTGTGCTCGTGCATGTAATTCTGGACATAACTCGTAACGTCCTTCTTTACCAAGGGCAGACTCATCGACGCGCGGGACAGGAGTTCGTTCGCCTGGAAAATCAAGTTTGGTTGGGCGGTGTCGGCCGGCACGACGCGATGATTTGCGCCGAAGTAATCTTCTCTGTCGGGTTGAGGATGGGTTTCACCGTCATCGTGGTCAGGATGAGGGGTACAGGTTCATCGGTATCAGAGGGAAAGTCGGGATCGGGGGGTAACACGGGAATAGGTTGGGGGGAAGATCATCGATATCAACGGGGGGTAGTAGTAGTAACATTTATTTCAATGATGTCATTCATTACAATTATGTACAAACATGTATACATTAGAAAAAAGTCGCCAGTATAATATTTGATAGATATGTACACAGTGATTAATTATAAAGTGTGAAATTAAATGACAACATTTAGGTATAAGGTTAAGCAGAACGCTTTTGTGCCCTTACCTATGGACAAACATACGACCAAAGGACAAACAAAACAATACGTGAGACAGACAGGACAAGCGTGAGACAAGGCCTAAATATTAATACACAAAATAATGGAATTTCAATTTATGAATATGATTCGAGAAAATGAGTTTTTAAATTTTTGACAAAGACAGATTGTGAAGGTAACAATTTAAGAGAATCATCTAAACTTTTCCAGTACAAAGTGCCTCGGTGAATAACACTAAACACTAAATTTCCCCTAGCACTACTTCGAGTATTATATACATGAACGTTAGATGCTAAGGTAAAAACAAGAAATAAAACATGACGGAAGTAAATTATGCATACATTTATACATTAGTTTTCCTAAATTAAGGTAATATAAGTCATTACATTGTAATATATTTAATTTAGCAAATAATGGAGCAGAATGATCACGATAGCCAGCATTCGAAATTATACGAACTGCTCGTTTCTGTAAAGTAAGTAATTTGTTACACTTAGATGGCGAACTACCCCAGGTCAAGATTGAGTAATTTAAGTATGGTAAAACAAATGAATTATACAATGTTAAATAAAATCTTACTCGGAAGGTAATATTTCAAACGGTTCATTATTCCAATGTTCTTTGAAATTTTTGTTGCTACTTCATCAATATGATTTTTCCAAGTGAGATTTTCATCAATAGTTACACCCAGAAATTTAGTTATCTTAACCTGATTAAGCCTTGAGTTATTCAAAATCAGAGGAACAGATTGTGTGTACTTAAACTGATTGGCACAAAAAATCATATGACTTGACTTGACGACATTAATACATAATTTATTTGCGAGAAGCCATGTACTGATTTTTTTAAGTTCCACATTTAGGTTACTAATTGCTTCATCTACATTATCGTAAGTATACAACAAACTTGTTTCATCTGCAAATAAACAAAATGTTACAGTGTCTGAAGTATTACATATTTCATTAATATAAAGAAGAAATAGTAAAGGACCCAATACGGAACCCTGAGGTACCCCGCACGTAATGAATCGGCTGGTTGAAGTTATAGAGTGAAATGACACATACTGCTTTCTGTTACACAATTTACGACCGACAGGTGAATAAAACCAGTACCCGGAAGGAATACCATCCTCGGCAACCTCTTGAGGGGTATGGGAGGCGGCGGGGTTATTGTTAATTTCATACTCCCCGTAATACTCGGTAAACTGGGATTCAAACACACGATTAGAACTGTCCACCTGTTTCCAACGGGTATCGAGGGTAGCCACTAAATCAGAAGTACGGGTATGCTTATACAATCATTCATAAGACGCACCTGTTGCCCGTCTAAAAGGGTGGGGTTGGTTGTGCCGGGTTTCTGGTAGATATCACTGATAACACGATCCCAGGGATCTTGAGACTCTACGGACGAAGCATTCACGACGGCCCGAGTGGGTTCAAAGTGATAATTGGCACCGGCGTTGTGACGAACAACACGGACACTAATACCGGGAAACACGCTATCGTACCAGATCTTAGATTAGAACCGAGTTTTAATGGCAAAAGCGAAAATACCGGATGTCACGTACAAGTTCCAGAGGAAGACTGGCATGTTCGGTAGAGACATCGCACCGCTGTTGTCCGCGCGACAAACGGTTGTACGCGTGCGTTGCTTTCACGCTGTGAAACAGCGCCCTCTTTCGGCTGATTCATATCGCGTATTTGACAAAGGTCACGATTAATGCACAAAGCGATCGATGACAACACTGAAAAGACTTGTTTTTGTGTAAACAAAATGTCATGAATATTCAATCGAGGTCACAAACCAAATTTGAATAGAATACATTTAAACATGGCAGCGAGCCCCGGGTGGATTGCGTGTCATTTGCACCGTGAAATTCATCGCCGAAATCCATCAGAATCCGGGTACAAATCCCTTAAGTTCGATCCAGATTTGGTTAGAAGATAACCCTCGGCGATCATTCAAGGCATAATTGCAGACCTTTCATGATTTTTTTGGACGATATATCAGCATTACCAGTGAAGATAAACTCATGGGGATTAATTCTACGCTGATGGTAAATGAGCAAATCCCTACGGTAAATGTTGGCAGGTATTTTAAAAGTGGTTTATATTACGACTGTACGCCATTTCATACTGCCAAGTTTTGCTACTTGTCCACAAAAATGAGCAAACGTTGCCAGAATTAGCGTTATATAGCTCTATCACTTTGATGTTTTCATGTTTAATTGATGGATCGATTATATATTATATGGATGCAATTTGTAATAAAAAATCAAGTAGGCCTACATTTACGAGTTGATGAAGTAGGCCTAGGCCCTAGGTCAATTTAAATAAATAAAATTATTCATCGATTACAATAAACAAACACGCATGTAGCACTGGCAGTGTTCATCGCCGTAGGCTAACAGATGCTAGGTACGGTGAGTACAGGTCTCACTTAGTACATTTTCAAGTACATGTACATGAAGTATCATGACTAGAGCAAGGTTAATCCTTGCAAACTGTATCATGGTTTTACAAATTTAATTTTTGAACACTCCTTGCCGTCTGTGTCTAAGCGCTGGAACTTCATGCACTAATCTGGAAGGTGCGAGAAGTTTGAGTGCCGAGTCGCAGACTGCAGTGAGGGTTCAAAGTCAACAAATCTTTCCCTTGAACAAGATGGCACATATTACCGTAAATATCAAATAACTGTGACCGTGAATTATTTTGTAGGTCTTATGACTGCAATGACTTGACGTTTAACTTGGAGGATGAGAACGCTTGCGTGGCTTCGACTTTGGACACAGACTGGAGATGGATGGGTTGACACTGATCTGGTGCTCTCGCATGATGCAGAGCATTTTTTGCAGTTCAGGATCATGCTTTTTGGTATTTCTTGCGCCGTTGAATCGCCGATCGAGAATATTGAAGATGGCATGCATAGATTCTCCTCCCTGTTCCCCAAGAAGACCAAGTCCATGGCGAGTGTGCTGGATGAAAGAATGATGTGATCTTCTAGCATGTGCATCTTGGGGGGATTGTCTTGTCAGGGAATCGCGCACGGAAGAACGACATGAAATGCTGTATCTTTCTATCTGAAAGTGAAAAGTGAGAGAATAGAAAAATAGTACCGTGCAAGTCATGCTACTCAGTAATTTTCATTCATGTAATTTTTCACACAGCTGTTCAACCTCATTGATAACTGCCTGGGTTATTTTGTGGATGTTCGCTTCCCGAGTTTAAAAATAATGAAACAAAATTGTACAGTTGAGTAATTGAGTATGAGGTAATTTTGGCTACTTTCAGAGTAAAAAAATTATTCAGATTTCATATCTTCTTATGTTCATTACCTTGAGGCATTTGTGTACATGGTTTGCCACGAATGTGTTTGAATAATATGCCTGTCTTCGGACTTTCATGTCTTGCAATGAAGTATCCAGTTTGTTTAGGAGGGGATTGTGAATCTCTGGAAGTCGACGAATTTCTGCATTTGCTGTCGCCTCCTGTTTAAAAGAATAATGTTTGAGTAAAACTTAACAATGCCAGCTGAATTTGGCCAAAATGTTTAGCCTAAGAAAATACTCTATTTTAAAAAATTTACATGTAATGACATGTTAAAATACTATGACCTCTCTTTGTAGTTCATTATTGAGAGCTTCCGTTTGCGCTGTAGCATCCGACATCACAGCTGCAACATCAATGTTGTCATTGAGGAGGGCTATAACTGCCAGCTGCTCATTGACCTCAGCGATCTCCTCTCGGATCTCGCCTACGCGAACCTTAGCAGCGTGTACCTCTGCTAACTTGGCCACATGAAGCGGAAAGGGTCCTTCGCCGATGTGACTTGCAAGTGCAGGTGAGCAGGCTAGTTCCTCTGCTATGTCTTCCCCAAGGCGTTTGCACTCCTCTTCGAATAACGTGTACATTTAAAACCATATACCCAAACTGATATGAAGGGTTGGTGGACATACCTGAAAAAGGAACAAAGAAACAACATAAAACAAAGAAATTGTTAACCAGTGTATTTAAGTTTTTGTTTAATTTTACACCATTATTGTTTTATCCTTGAATTTTGTTAATTTAATTGAATTGATACATACATCTCTGATGGGAATCGAAAAAAATGGTTTGTCGATCGCATTGTTGAAGTGTTTAGCTTTTTTCAGTTGGCCTCCAGCTGCTAAGAACAGTTCATGGTCCCTGTGTAGACCTTCGATTGTCCTTCCTTCACAAGGTGGACGAGTTCCCTTCTCAAGTGCCATATCTGCACTGGTTATGTTGCACCAAATGCAGGGGCGACGACCTGTGAAAAAAACCCAATAGTTTTAGTTATAACAGCTGTATATATTTACTTTTTAGGTAAAGCAGTCAAGCTTCTACTGCAGTCATAGTGGCTTAACGTACCACTTGCACCGGAGATCCCCATCATCCTACACAGGAACTCATAGTCGCCAAAAAGGTACACCACAAGTTTCTTACCCCTGTGCAATGAAAAAAATAATAGGTATTGAATATAGTTTAAATCATTACTTATTTTTTTATTTTTTTAAGTTTTAAAATAAGTTGACTAAATATTTACCTCCATGACATCTTCGAAATGATATCAACCTGTCCTTTGTAACGATCAAGGCCAATATGGAGATTCACAGCCGAGTCCGTAGACTGGAATGCACACAGGACAATTGTGTTTAGCTTGGAGTTTGGATTTTGTGTATTCGCCAGCTCCAACATCAACTTAAAGCTTCCTCCGCCCTTGTCGCCTCCGATCTTAAGCCACACCTCATCAAGTGGCTGTTCCTTGTGCCAGTATAATTTTCCTGATCTACAGGAAATTACAGGAAAATAGGGGATGGGGTTTAATTTAATCAGATATTGTTAAGTGAGTTAATTAAATTTTACCTTGCAGCAATATTGTTAAAAACTCTATATACTCCAGAGTTAAGTTATTTTTAGGGTGTACTTTTTTTTACCTGTCATATTCATCCAGCAAATTGATGATGTATGTTGGAAGGTCTGAGATGTAAACACATGGTGCTGGTTTGGTGGTCATGGAATTGCCTTCACTGGAGAGAAAAGGTAGTCTCTCTGCAACCAACATATTTTGCCCGACCGATTTCTTCCCAATTGCCCTGCTGGATTGCTCGTTTTCCATTATTACATTGTATTGTCGCAACCACCTGAAATAATTGCAGTCAAAAGTGATTAGTCTCATACATATCCATGTATGTATTAACTTTTTTGCTTTGTTTGCTTTCTTTGTTGTTTTTCTCTTTATTCTTTTATTTCATAACTGGAAATATATTTCTTACATTTTCAGCCCTCCAAGACCTGCCCAAGAAAGACCCAGATCTGCTTTCAGTGCAAGCTCATGCTGTGCTGAGATATGTGTCTTCATCTGAAGGCGTCCAACCTGATCCTGCAGGGATCTCCTAGATCTTGAGGATTGTATGAGATGGCCCTGCTGAATGTTGGATTGGTCTTCAGCAATGTCATTCAGGTTGTCCTTCAAAAGCTTGGTTCTGCGCTGGATAGTTCGTTTGTCAAAATCGGTGCTTGGCTTTTGTGCATGAGGAACACGCTTGACATACATAGCCTGTAATAATTGCAAAAACTTGGTTTGATTTGAATCCCTAATCAAAATGTGAGCATTATAGACCATGTCAACTTCATAAAAACATGAGTGACCTTGTATGTGATAGTCAATACTGTGACGAAGTTGTGATGTCATCAGTGACATGGTCTGTACTGTGTAAGTTAATTTTTCATTATATTCAATTTAGGGAACGTCTCAAAGTCGGAACGTTCCTGTTCCGTATGGAACGTTCCTTTTAACAACAATGTGTATTCTTATTGGGAATAACGCATGTTCCCAATTGGAACAGGCGAAATTCCCTGGTGGTACGTTTCAAGCATTTCAACTTGTGAGACGTTCCCCTAAGTGATTATTAAAATTACTTACTGCGCCTTTGGTTGCAAGTCACACTGTTATTCCTCCTGTGTCATCCATGCACTTCTTGAGGAGATGGGAAGTCAACTGCTGGCCTACTTTTCCCAGGGGGCCACATTACTTTCAAGGATGTCTTTGTAGACCTTCTCATCCGCCATAAGAGAAGATTTAGGGTCGAAGCAGTCATGCTCATTTGTATTGTTCATCCAACTACTCCGTTTACATGTTGAACATTCAACCCTAGCTGCTTGTAGTACATCCATAAAGTATTGTTTTGGGGGGTTATTTCCTTGAGATTGATGTTTTGTTTGCACGTTTTGCATACTATGGAACAAGATGAAGCTGAAGTAAATTCCTTCTGAAGACATGGCAAACAAAATATGTGTTCACATGGAGTTTCTACTGGCCTAGATAGGTGCGCATTGCACAGCTTACAAATAAAAGATGAATCATCACAAGTGAAATTATGACTTGGAAAGGAGATGTTTTATTGGGACAACATCTCAAATCTCGCTGTTACTTCAGTTTTGTTGTTGTTCTCTATGTCAACAAGTTCCGTCACTCTTGCATATTTTGCTTTTCTTGGCCGTCCACGTTTATCCTGTAGCACTTTGGAACACACATTGCAGGGCCCTTTCTCAGGATGTACACTCCAATCATTAGGCATTTGACGGAGAATTGGTAGAAACAAATTCGAATAGCATAGGTGGCAAATGTAGGGAGGATGGCGAAGGGGTTCATCAAATGACACGTCGATATTATACTTTGCCTTGATTTTATCAGTGTACATGGAACACTTCTTGACTGGTTTCTTTGTGTTTCTTTTTTGAAATGTCTGTTCACGATCACCACAGACTCTGCATAATTTATGTAAGTTTTCTTCGTGTCCATCCATAGCTAGCTGTGACACACATGATTTGAGGACTGGAAAAAAATAGGGACAAATAAATTGTCGGTAACTACTTGCATGGCTTTACAAAAATGGGGGGGGGGACTATGAAAAAGTCCAGTTGACCAACAATTTAATACCTCTCTTGAATTATGAAAGGAAATTATTTACTATTTTAGATTGTCACGTCAACTCATGATTATATTTTTGGTGCACATTTTATTAACTTAAGTTAAACCAAGCAAACTACATTTTGAACAGTCCTATGTATTTATCAATTTAATTCTTTACTATTTTGTGTAATAAAAATTGGCATGGCTTTCATGACTGTTAAATAATTGTCATATATTCCTTATTTATTAAGCGTATTATAAAATATACCCAAAATAAAATGAATCTAAAAATTAATGTGGCCTGACGTTGCGAACTTAGCAAGTTCTTCTTCAGAGGCTAAAACAGAAAGTAATTAGCCTACGTACGTGCGTGACTTAATTTACAAACTCGCCCCCGTGTTTACATACATTATGTAATGGCCTTGAACTAAATCGACCTTCCGTTTTTCGTCTTTTCGGTCATGAAACGCACAGGGAATCCCACCATTTATTAAAAAGCTACTGGGTTTGCTCATTTGAAAATATCATCATTCAATAGAATTAAGTTTCATTGTTAAAATCTTACTTTCCAGATGCTACAGATAATTCATCTTTATGAAGAAAATTCCACTTGAAAGCAACCTATTTCGCGTCATGAATGGGGTTTCCGCGAATTAAACCAACAGGTCACTGAGTAATGAATATTCATTTTTGCATGACCCCGGCGAAAACTTGCGCATGCGCTTAACCGTATGTCGCCTGTGGAACATTTTAAACAGGGGTGATCGGGGTCATCGAACATGCGATCGTGTATTTGGCATAATCGGTCGAGATGATTGATGGGTTTTCGGTTGAAATCGTGGGTGCCGGGCCACAATAGTTATAGAACCTGTCGTTCGGCATCACGGTGCTGGTCTTGCCACTCTTGCGTGAGGAGACTGACCCACTCGAGACGGGAAACAACCTGTTGATCGGAACAATCGTGCTTATAATCGACTTTAATGGGAAGGGGAGTAGGGACTCGGCGAGGTTGAGCTGAATGTGAGCCGCTTGGGTCTGGGGTTCGAAGTTGAGACGTTTCAGGCGATCTCTCTCCAAGTCGTAGTTCGAAGGATATTTCGCTGGTGGCATCCTGAATAGCACAGAGGGTGGAGAGCGTACGGCAGTACGTCAGCTCGCACCGGCGACCTCGGCAATAATGAATCCAACATGGTATAGTCATGAGAAGCAATCAAGACTAGACTCCAGAAGGAGGACCAGCAGCACTGCCAGCAGATCGAGCACGGCGTTTCCCCATCGCGCTTTAAGACGGCGGAGATCCTTCGCCACGAGGAGCACAACGTTTATCAAACACCGCAGACATATAATGTACACATCAGAAAGTTTCATAAAGTACGAGATTCAATTGTACGAGAGAGAGTAAAACAAGTGCGTCTTGACAGTGTAAGAACATGAGTCCGAAGATGAGCATAAGTCGATGATACTGGTGGGAGACTGAGGTGCCGTCAAAAGACGAGAAACCACGGGTTTAACGTCGGCCAGAGACGACGGGTGTGACGAAGCCGTGTCGGACTCGTCGCTCGACCACTTCTGGCGGGTCAAGTCGAACTTCGCTTGTGGAAGCCGGCCAACTTTGCAGGCGGTGGTCGTCTCGGTGGTCGGGCTGATGTCCAAGATGTTGCACTCGGAGAGGGGAGGGGATGGGGACCGGGGCGGTGGGCTGAACGGGTGTCTGATCAAGTCTAGCGGCGAGAGATTTGAACATGATGCTGACGCTTCGGGGGTTCCTCGTGAACTGGAGCGCTCCGATGCGGCTTCGTTGTTGATCAGCTCGCGGAGATGCCGCCAGACGAGGGGATGACACCGCCTGGGGTATTGAGCGAGAAGAGGGAAAGCTCTGAGATTTTTATACAAAATGCATCTTTTTACCAGGGCATCTTTCTCGCTGGGAGCAAAGCGCCAGAGGGGGTGGTTGGAAGTAGCGATCACCGGGGTGCGGGAGAGGAACGCCTCTGCTTGGTGTTTGACCGGGACCATGGTGTCCAGGCCCTCGACAATGATCTTTGCTTTCTCGATGACACAGGGGTCTAGGTAGGGCCTACTTCTGGCGGGTCAAGTCGAACTTCGCTTGTGGAAGCCGGCCAACTTTGCAGGCGGTGGTCGTCTCGGTGGTCGGGCTGATGTCCAAGATGTTGCACTCGGAGAGGGGAGGGGATGGGGACCGGGGCGGTGGGCTGAACGGGTGTCTGATCAAGTCTAGCGGCGAGAGATTTGAACATGATGCTGACGCTTCGGGGGTTCCTCGTGAACTGGAGCGCTCCGATGCGGCTTCGTTGTTGATCAGCTCGCGGAGATGCCGCCAGACGAGGGGATGACACCGCCTGGGGTATTGAGCGAGAAGAGGGAAAGCTCTGAGATTTTTATACAAAATGCATCTTTTTACCAGGGCATCTTTCTCGCTGGGAGCAAAGCGCCAGAGGGGGTGGTTGGAAGTAGCGATCACCGGGGTGCGGGAGAGGAACGCCTCTGCTTGGTGTTTGACCGGGACCATGGTGTCCAGGCCCTCGACAATGATCTTTGCTTTCTCGATGACACAGGGGTCTAGGTAGGGCTCGTTGAGGATGATAAGTCTCTTGTCGACGCACTCCATCCACATGAAGGCATAGCCACCCGAGCCTTGGCTGATCTCCCCCACGTGGACGGCTTAGTCGGCTAGGCTGTTAACGATCCACGTCGTGCCCGCATTGCTTTCTTCGACGAACGCCAGACAATTGCGCTTAGCCTCGGTGCTGTGAAGAGAGAAAAAGAAAAAGTGCGGGTTAGGTGTTAAAAAAAAAGAATAGAGTAAAAGCACTAAAAGATAGGGCAGTAACCTGACTTACCGATTGACGACTTTTCCACATATTCGACCAAGAAATTCAAGAGAATTCCTTGGTGAAGACACCAGTGAGTCAGGATGAAAACAGACTCATCGATGGTATGATAACGTGAGCCATCCACGTCGTTGGCTTGCTCCCAGCTGACGGTAAGATTCTCAAAATCGTTCTCCAGACACGACATCTGGGTGAGGAGACGTCCAGTCAGTCGTGCTGCCACCAGTCGAACACCTTTTCTTTCAGTGTAATTCGTGGCTTTGGTTGGTTTTAGTAGTGTTCATTCGTTTTGAACGTACGCAGGACGGGCACTTACGTCTCAGCCAATGAAAATCTTTGCTTGCCACGCTACACCCACAGTTACCGCCAACCGTGACCGTCCACTGCCTTACTTTTATTATTCGAATTGTTAGCTGTTTCTATTAATCACGATAACAATGCAAGAGGATGCCAAGTCGTTGAGCGGAACAAATGTCAACATAACAAAAGAACATTCTAGGTGGCAGGATCGGGAACAATAAAGTGGAGTTGTATAGTGCTGTATCTATAGGCGACATATGACGTGATGAAGAAATGCACTGGAAATGTTGTACATGTACGTGTATACGTGTATAGGATACTATAGTGCACGGACAACAAACTCATGTTGAAATCTTTCGACAAAGTTTGTCAACCCTTTTTCCTGTCAATAAAAGTAAACACAAACAAATCTCTGTTTCTTTGAAGCTCTATGTATAATCTCCGATAAATAAAAACTGAAATTAACAAAATAAAAGACTTGTTATCGATTACATCACATGTATTATAAATACATAATTTTAAATAAAAATTGGAAGGACTTGCCGAAACATGGGTCAGTTAAGTTTGTTGATTGTAGTTTTAGGTCATTGTACTCTTTAAACAGTTTGCAGCAGTTTTATTCGTTTTTAGTTATGAAAAGAATATGAAAAGAAATACGGTACATACAAATATTTCTTTTTATTGGAGATTCAGTTAAGGTTAATTTTAAGCGTAATGAGCCAAAGTTTTTTTTCTCAGCGTCGTTAAACATTTGTGATGTACTCCATAAACTTATGATTTACTCCATAAACCTCTTCTTTGTTTATAAACTTATGGCGATATGCATTTAAAACAGGTGCCCTCTCCTCATCATTGTTTTTCACACGGGCACATTTGTCGAACGTTCCCCATTTCGTGCCTCACTTTCGTCTTGCTTTCAGAGTGACAGTACCCGACGGTACGTGGCCTTTAGCTTTTACAGGCATACAATGTATATGTCTTGTTAATCTGAATACTGACTGTACCCTGCGTAAGCATTTATAATAGTATGTACCGTTTTTACTGTTGTGCTAAGTAGCGCTCGTACCCTGCCTTAGCCTTATTATTTCCTTGCGTTCCGAGTGAATTGTTAATCTGAATACTGACTGTACCCTACGTAGGCCCTTGTAATGTACATGTACTTGCAAAATTGCTTCGATAGAGAGATTCAGCAGGCATTGTGTCAGACAGCTTTCTTTGTAAGAGATGCTCTTTTGTTATTTAGATGTTTGTACCGCTCAACGAGTTGGAATCCTCTTGCATGCAGCAACCAATTTGAATAATAAAAGTAAGGCTGTGGACGGTCACGGTGGACGGTAACTGTGGGTGGAACGTGGCAAGCAAAGCTTTTCATTGGCTGAAACGTAAATGCCCGTCTTGCGTACGTTCAAAACGAATGAACACTCTTTGAACGTGCGAATGGCCTACGTAAAGCCAAACTCAAAAGATATCTGCCACGATTGACCAATTAAGACAGAATTCCATACTTGGCCACCAACTGGCCCAAAAAAACCCCCCAAAAAATCCGACCGACCGACCCTATTTTTAAAAGGCATGTAATCTGAGGCAGAACCATATTTTTTTTTTGCGGCCTCAGATCATGGGGGAAGAAAATAGACCTCTATTGCTCAGGTGACATGATGACATGGGTGTTGATGACTATAGTCTTGTTATAACTTATGTGAAACTGATTAACTGGTGGGTACACGCTGTATAAGACGGACCAGTCAAAAACCTGGCGGACCAGTCAAAATTCTAGCCAACTGGTCCGGCTGGCCAGTCAAAAAAAAAGTTAAGGGCAACCCCTGAAGACCTGCACAAAGTCTATGGGCCATGGCAGAAAAAGTTAAGGTATTTTTAATAATTTTGCACTCCTTTAATAGTGTTTCTTTATCAGATTTACGACTTTTGGTACTTTTCAGGTCATATTAAGGAATATGAGTGGCGGCCCAGTGTGGAATTCTTTCCCACAAAAAAATAAGAGTTGCACAGTGCACAGGCAGCAGTTACCATAAACCTTGTGTGAAAGTTGTAATTTTTACTTGTTAACACCAAGGATTAAACTTTTCAAGATCAATTTTACAAAAAAAGTGTAATTTGAGAGAAGTGTGTTAGGTTGAAAAGGTCATTTTTGAATGATAAAAAAAATCC
Organism: Patiria miniata; assembly: GCF_015706575.1. Lineage (NCBI taxonomy): Eukaryota > Metazoa > Echinodermata > Asteroidea > Valvatida > Asterinidae > Patiria > Patiria miniata. The sequence goes on along the minus strand of NW_024037065.1, from coordinate 5,642,256 downwards.
ACTTACTATAATTAGGAAGCATGCAGGCAAAAACATTTTATGAAGAAGAGTTAACAATGTAAATGAATAATTAAACATCAAGCTGACAACAAAACACACACTCATACTGATGTTTGAGGTTGGTGTTGAGTCAAGCTCTTCGAAGTTTAATTTATCAGCCATATGTTTCTCATTAGTTTCTCTTCCCCATTTATTCTTTTTGGTTTAATAGCTTCATAGTCATGCTTGTGCAGTGAATGTGCCGCATCAGGGTCCAACAAAGACTCCGCTTGGAACAAGACAATGCGCCACAAAAGAACCAAACAATGGTTCACATTTTGGGGGGTTATATTTAGAGTTTATTTCCTATACACAGCATATCATCTTGAAAATTTGAAACATTTGCACTGTTATGAAATGTAAAGAATAAAAAACAATGCAACAGCTGTTTCTTATTCAATTTTTCATTTTATGGATTTCTTAAAGGGGCACTGACGTCCTGATATCCCAGAAAATTGGATTGTTACTTATCCTATTTCAAACATCTGGTTGAAAGGAAACAAACCTAATGCCAACCGTTCTTGAGAAGAAAAAAAAAGGTGGTTGTCTACAACCGCAAAAAGCTCTTAAACTCTTAAATCCATTATTTTTATTAAAATAATTGTTTTAATTTAACACGTATTCTTAGTCATGATTGTTATGATAGTTTCAACTTGAAGATGTTGTGGACTTTGTTTATAAAGTTCAAAATGTATTTAAATTTGAAAAAGTTCTTTAATTACTTTGTATGATTTCATTCTGAAGCCTGGCAAAGATGTCCTGATATTGTGGGGAAAAGACAACACCTAGAATGTGGTCGCTGCAGAAAACCTGACGTACATAGGAGATCTTCAGATAGGCACAGCAGTGACTATGGCTTGGAAGGATGGTGACTTGCTGGGGCATGTCATAGATTCGGAGTCTGACTCCAAATCAGAATCAGACTCTGACTCAGATGACATCCCACTGGCAAAGTTGTCTAACAGAAGCACACAAAAGGGTAAGTGTGTAGTTTTTATATTTGGCTTTCTTTTGAATGTTATATTTTTAACAACCACTGTATGATAGTTATGTCAGCTGGCTGTGAACCTTATGTGGGTTTTGAACCCGCGTACCCAGGTTACTGTACAAGATCGAGCAGTCTGCAGACGTACCGGTGTGAATCATTTCATCACTAAGCTCGCTAGGTCAGCTGACATTCGAACTTGATCCTTAACAAGATGATGGGAAAGACTTTGAGGGTGTTGAAGCCCTCCCAAACAAGCTTGTGTTAATTTGTTTGTTTTGGTTTGTGTCTGAAGCAATTTACAAAAAGGAAAAATGCCAATCATGTTCACACTACCAAGATTGTTGTGATGTGATGTCATATTAAGTGAACAAAAGTCTAACTTTTTAAAAGACATAGTTTGGAAATCAAATAAATGTTTGAATTGAAAATGTGATTCCAGTATCACTAAAGATTGAATGACCTTATAAAAAAAAGGTTTGTGTGTTATTTTTTTGTTAATTGTGTTTATTTGTTTCGTTTCGTTTTGAATGCAAATACACATCAAGAACACTGGGAACGATGTCAACACTTCTCATGCAGTCAAGAGATCTGGGCAGCATGCTCGAAATGTTGAGCATTTCCATGTTATAACCATTACTTAACCAACAAAAAATGCTCCTCCCACAATGTATATGCTTACTTATTCATTCCAAACAGCACAGGTGCATTACAATCTTGTGTCCACGTTTCTCCATCTGTAACTGCTGCAAAGGGTGAAGTTATCCAGAGACCAGTGATGTCTTCTGTCCTTGTTTCTCTATTTGTAACTGCTGGAGGGGGAGGTGTTTTCCAGAGACCAGATGTGTCTTCTGTTCCAGTTTCTCCATCTGTAACTGCTGCAGAGGGAGGTATTTTCCAGAGACCAGTCATGTCGTCTGTCCCTGTTACTCCATCTGTAACTGCTGGAGAGGGAGGTGTTTTCCAGAGACCAGATGTGTCTTCTGACTCCTTTTTTCCATCTGTAACTGCTAGAGAGGGTGGTGTTTTCCAGAGACCAGTCATGTCTTCTGTCCCTGTTTCTCCATTTGTAACTGCTGCGTAGGGTGGTGTTTTCCAGAGACCAGATGTGTCTTCTAATCCAGTTTTTCGATCTGTTAGTGCTGCAGAGGGTGGTGTTTTCCACAGACCAGATGTGTCTTCTGTCCCTGTATCTCCATCTGTAACTGTTGGAGAGGGAGTTTCCAGAGACCAGATGTGTCTTCTGTCCCTGTATCTCCATCTGTAACTGTTGGAGAGGGTGGTGTTTTCCAGAGACCATTCATGTCTTCTGTCCCTGTTTCTCCATCTGTAACTGCTGGAGAGGGTGGTGTTTTCTAGAGACCAGTCATGTCTTCTGTCCCTGTTTCTCCATCTGTAACTGCTGGAGAGGGTGGTGTTTTCCAGAGACCAGATGTGTCTTCTGTTCCAGTTTTTCCATCTGTAACTGCTGGAGAGGGAGGTGATTTTCAGAGACCAGTCATGTCTTCTGTCCCGTTTTCTTCATCTGTCACTGCTGCCGTGGGAGAGGGTTATGTTTGCCAGGTACCTGCGTTGGCAAATAATAGCTTTACTTCTATGCCAAGCTGTCATTCAGGGGGCCGTATCATAAGTCCGACGCCTCATAGGTCCGACACCTCATAAGTCCGAAATTTCGGACTTATGAGGCGTCGGACTTGTGAGGCATAACATTTATTTATTCCGCCTCATAGGTCCGACGCCTCATAAGTCCGACGCCTCAAAAGTCCGACAACGGAAAAACGAGGCAATTAATTTGTCGGACTTACGAGGCGTCGGAGCTATGAGGCGTCGGACCTATGAGGCGTCGGACTTATGAGGCGTCGGACCTATGAAGCGTCGGACTTATGGGCCTTTATTTGGTTAGGGGATGCGATTTTGTCGGACTTATGAGGCGTCGGACCTATGAGGCGTCGGACTTATGAGCGGACCCCGTCATTCAGTGGTTGCGCCTTCGACCCCTTTAGATGGCTATGATGAATTTGATTCAATGAATGGTTTAACTCCTGTATTTGCCCCTGGGGTGATGGATTATGATGCCTGTACTTTTCCAGAATCGGCATCTTTGTCCTTACTTCTCAGTACAGGGGGAATCTGAAAAGTCCCAAATGACACCGGCAAGTTCACCGATTCCTGTATTTTCTTCCAGTGATCTTTGGATGCGATGCTCTCCCAGTGATTTTCAAGTGGATGGAGTTGCAGAAGATTTCCAGCCTAAACAAAAGAGAAAACATCGCTCGAAGAATTTCATGGTCAAGGAGAAGCGGAATAAGGGGGAAAGCTATGTAAGCGAAAATTCCGACAAAGAAATGTCAGCTAGAAGACTCCATATAGGTGCCACTTCCTGCAAAACATGCATTTTTCGAGGCTTACAGTGTCATGAAATTACAGAAGGAGAGCGTTTCACCGCGAGAGTCATCTATAAAGTCCAAGTCTCAGAATAACAAATGTGTTGAGTACTTTTTACCAAACGCTAGTTCTCTTAGCTCTATGAAGTGGAAGGTATGCCGCAAGATGTTTCTAGCAACTCTGAACATATCCGACAAGCAGATCAGGACTGTCCTACAGAAGAGTGATGCTTGTGGTGTTCTTCAACTTGAGAAAAGAGGGGGAAGACAGCAGCCGGACAAAGACAGATTGTGCTACAAAAGGTGAAAGCTCACATAGACATGTTTCCTCGTATGGAGTCACATTTTTGCAGAGCCAATAACAGGTGTCAGTACCTGTCTCCTGACCTCAATCAACAGACAATGTAAAATGTACATTGCTGAACATCCAAATGGAGCATCTCTACAGGAAGGTGTTCCATTTCCTAAACCTAAAGTTCCATCATCCAAAGAAGGATACATGTGGTCTTTGTCAAGAATATTCTTTTGGAACTGAGGCAAAGAAAGAAAAACTTCAGCAGGTCTTATCAGCAGCACATCACGGAGAAACAAGCATTTCGTGAACAGAAGAAGGCTGCGAAGAAGAAGGCTTTGTCGAGTAAGAAAAGCCCAGCTTATGTATTTGATCTTCAGCAAGTCATTTACTTGCTGCAGTCAAACCGGTCTGAGATTTTCTATAAACGTCGACTTGCTTGTTACAATTTCACAGTGTTCAATCTCGGAAGTAGGGAAGGGTTCTGTTTCCTGTCGCATGAAGAAGAAACAGGACGTGGGTCATCTGAAATAGCTTCACATTTGCACCACTACCTTCAAATTCAAGATGACAGGGGTGTGGAAGTAGTCGACTTGTTTTCTGATGGTTGCGTAGGCCAGAACAAGAATTCTGTCATCCCAGCTATGGTCATGGAGTTTGTTCGTCAATTCAGGTCTGTCCGTACTGTCACCATTCACTCCTTTGAGACCAATCATGGGCAATCAGAGGGTGACTCTATGCATAGCTGCATAGAAAGAGCCATGCGTCACGCTGGTGACTTGTTCTTACCTTCTCAACTGGTGTCTGTATGTACAATGGCTCGTAAAACACCAAGTGCATATCATGTTGTGAAGGTGCAATCATCTGATATTGTTGACACATTGTAAGACACATAGCCAGAAGATCGGCATCCTCCGGGTCCGCTTCTCTGAAGAGGGAGAGAAAGTTGACTGGACGAAATTCATGCAGGTCCAAATACAGAGGGAAAAACAAATAGGCTCCAAGTTTTCCCACAGAGATGATAAATTTTCAGTCATCAAGATCGACGCAGTTCGTACAGTTTGTATCATTCAACCAAGCCCAAATTGTCAGAAGGGAAATATCAAGATCTCATCAAGCTGTGTTCAGGATCCACTCCAGTTATTTCTCATCCCGAGTACCAGTCCGTTTATCGCCAGCTTCCCCATTAAATTAAAGCTCTGTATGCACCAAATTCCTTTTATCATAAGAAACATAGGTAGATATCTTTTTGTACCACAACTGAATATTCTATTTTTGTTCTTAGCCTGTATATAGATTTGGTTACAGGGACCCTGCGTCCTGGAACAGCTCAATCAGGCTACTAAACGTGCTTTGAACAAAATGATGTTAATTGGAAAGAACATTTAAAAGTAGGATATAAAGATCCACGCAAACTGTTCTTTAAAAATTTGGCATTTTTGTGTATTCCCGTATTATGCGTTTGAAAACGACACTAGAGTCATCTTTTGCTGTGGAGTGCTGTGGCCTCGTGGTTAAGGGCACTGATTCGTGGTCTGTGGGTAACGCTGCAGGTCGTGAGTTCGAGTCCTGGCGGGATCACGGTGCGTGTGTCCTTGAGCAAGGCACTTTGTCACTCATTGCTTCTCTCCACCCAGGAGTAAATGAGTACCTATGAGGGCAGTGATGGCTATTGTGATTGAATTAGCTTCCTTGCGCCTAACAGGCTGCATCGAGCTGTATGCTCCCCAGGGAGCTGAGATAGTATATGGAATGTTTAATTGGCCCAATGATTAGGGGTAATAATAATGTACAGCGCTTTAATCTTAGTTAAAAGCGCTATATAAGAACCTGTTATTATTATTATTATTATTTTGCGACCCCAAAAAGTCGAGCTTTTTGGGTGCTAGTTGTGATTTCATCCGTAAAGTGTTCGTCTTTTGCGGACGTGTAAGAAACTGTCACCACTCCAGAATTTGGCTAAATTATATCTTCATATATGAGAGGAATGGCATTCCCAGATCCTATGGAAACACCAACAGACGGAATAAAAGACGGGAATAAAACAACTTCTAACTTTCTTCAATTATATTTAAAAAAAAAACACCAAAACTTCACAACTTCTTCTTTACATATATACAGCAAAAATCTAACAATTCAATTTCTCTAATTTAACTTGAAGTCGATAAAACTCTCATCTTCACTTCAGTTCACTTTAACTCGAAATTATTATTTCCAACAATTATCAAATGGTTAAATGCTTGGTTTCTCTCCGGTGTATTCTTATTCGTTCACAAACTAATCTCAATTATATTAAGAACTTGCTTTCTGTGGTACGTTAAGTTTTCCAAACTTCACCAGTTGTACTTAATTCTTGTGCTTCACAGATTCAATAAAGCTTATTTTAAATACGCTCCAAACCGATGTTGAAGCCTTAAGTTGCCCACTCGGTTCCAGGACTGGTCTGCATACACGCTACATCAGTACCATGCTTCAACGCCTTGTCTATAGGTTGCTAGTCAATGGTAGATCTCCTCTCCAGTCGGCGTTTCTGCCGACGGATCACTCAATACCAAATAAAGAGGCCATCTAAAATAAATATAAGATCCAAAACCTTTCGAGTTTTCTCGTATAATACAACAATTTAAACATCCCTATCATCTCTACATGATCTGGTTTGCTTTCCAAATCCTCAAGAAATATCTTAATAATGTATACTAAAATCCTTACTTCGAGATTTTCAATCATAACAGCTGACTTTTCTGTTATCAAACTCTTCAATCAAAATTCTCATGCTCAAAGTCATTCTTAACGTCAAATTCAAGATTTGTTGTTAATGATCAAAAACTCTACATTTCTACGATCTTTGACTTCTCTTGGTCGTTTCAAAATCATGCTGGTAACTAATAACTTTTAAAGATCAATCCAATCTCCATTTCAAAATCAACTTAGTCTCCATCAATCTTAAAGATCACTCCAGTAATAAAGATTTATACAAAACTCCATAGATCAACACTTACGGTAATTTAGGTAGGCGAATACCTGGGAAGCTGGACAGTTGCTATGAGATGTCAAGATGACCGGGACGCTATGACGCTAGAATTTGGCCTGGATTTGCCAAATTCTGGGAAACGGAACTGAACTTTCCGTTTTCCCGCAGGATCAAACTGATCCAAAAGCTAAATCTGCTGTCATCAGATTCCAGGTGCAGGGCAAGCTAAATCCGGTCTGGCAAACACGATCACTCTCTCTCCCACCTTTACTCTAGATCGTCTCTCCAACAGATCTAAAATGTCTTCTCTCTCTTAACAAAATTCACTCACTTCACAACATGGAAAAAAGTCCTTAACGCTGCGTTTGGTTCAATACAATACGATCTGTTTTACTAATTGGTGCGGTTTTGTTCAACGATTAAGATGCGCTTTCTATAACAATTACCATGGTCTATGTAAAAAACGTTCTTACGTAAGATGGGATAGGTTTTTTTGCGACTCGATTACGCCTAGGTTGTAAGTGGCTGCGGAAAGTGTACGCGGGAATTGAATAATACGTTATTGGTTAAACACTTTAAGACGGATCCATTCGATGCGGGGTGTAACCGTATACCTTTGGTATCTCATAAAAAAACATACAACTCGCACGGCACAATAAACACACGGAACGCGTTAAAATATTCTAGGTTTCTCGGTTGCACTGTAACAGAAACCATATTTGTGCATTGCTGATTGGTCAAAACTGCTCGCGAGCAGGGTGCTGTGTATCATTAAAAAAAAAAAATTTGAAATTGAGAGGGAGTTGCTCTGGTTTGGAGACGCTCTACTTCCAAGTGGGCCTAGGCCAGTGGTGTACCTAGCTTTTGATGCCGGTTGGGGGGGGGGGGGGTAACCGCACTTGCACCTCCGTGCCGAAATGTGGACAAGTTCTTTTCTTCGGACACTTGACCTCCGTATGGGCTCTGTGCTCCAATACAGGAGGGCGCGTTTTACCACTTTGACAGCACCATGGTCGTACGGGACATGGACGGAACACAGCATGTGCGTACTGTACTGTACTAGTTCGCGAGCAAAGCTCCACACCACTTCCAGAATGTGCCAATTAGCCGCAGCGTCTTCGCATGAACGTCAGGCAACGTCGGCGCGCGCATACGTTCAATTTAACTTGCGATGGTCTCACAGACAATTCCCTCCCCCAATAACCTTGCATCATTCAAAATGCGCAGTGGATGGACCGGGCACCGGTCTAGGTCCTCCTCCAACTCTCCGTTTTTGGCCGTTGAAGGGGCCCATAGCTCCATGGTAAAACCAAAAACTGAGGGGGGGGGGGGCTGGTTCTTTTCTTCCAAATGGGGGCGCTCTTCCAATTTGACCATTTTTATGCAAACTGGAAATATATATGCCGATACATCACGCATTGTAAAAGTTTTGGAGCTTTTTTTTTGGTAATGTCATAACTCTTTAACCATTTTCATTGAAAAGTTACTGACAAAAAAAAATCTTTCAAAATAGACTGCACAAAGTCGGTTGGGCGGTAAATCAAGAATAAAAGAAAAGGTGGACTGGTGTAATGGTCAGTGAGGGAGAGTCCCTATGGAGTCACAAGGTCAAATCACTACCATGGTGTGGGTTTTGACTTGAAAGTTGTAAATGACAAAAAACCTAGGAGTATGTGCAACACCTGTCACGGGGACTGTCATGAGGGCTTTATCAGGGAAACTTCATACATTTGTTCAAAACTGGTAAGCTTTGCAATCCAAGAACACTATCAATGTTTCATTCAGTGTTAATTCCAAGGCGAAATTGGCCGATGAGTACTTCATAGTTCCCTTCTATCAGTTGTTTTATGGTGGTTTACTGAAGATCAGAGAGTGGTCGTTTTCCGTGTCCATCGTAGTTCATTATTGCCAAAGTGACAGCAAATATGGCAAACACGACACCTTGGGAACACATGCCTGACAGTTCCATTTTGATTCGTAAACTCAGGTCTAATAACACAACACATACGAGTGGCGAGGCATGTGTATAGCGAAACCACCATCTGAAATGATCGTGTAACTTGAGCTGTCACAAAAGATACAATGTAACAAGTTTAACAATTCTTTGGGATTTAGGCGGCAATCGTCCTTAAAGGGAAGATAATCTAGATGCGATCAAGCAACATGAGTCGCTTGTCAACCCCAGTCGATTTTTTTTTCTTACAGATTTAAAAATGGCTCAATCACAGCATTGCTGATGTGAAAACTGCATGCTGATACCATGTTTAGTTCAAAAATTATGGAAGTCGGAACACCAAGAGATGTGATGAAGAGATGTGATGAAGCGATCCCATTTTGGCCTTTATCTCCAAATGACAATTTCCGACGTACGTGTGTGTGTGTGTGGGGGGGGGGGGGGTGGAGCCAAGCAGGCACCAAACGTCAGACTGACGTTGTAAAACGGGTGTATTATGTTTGCAGCGTCGGATCAACCATTCCTAACCGAAAAATATCGTTGTTTTGGTAAACCAAAGAAAGCGTTGTCATAACGTCTGCCAGACGTTGCTTAAGTGTCGACAATTTGACGTCGGAATTTGACATAACAACAACGTCACAATGTAGTAGGAATTTGGTCACAAATAATACGTAACGTAGTTTCAACCATGATATGACGTTGTTTTGTCAACGTCTTTACAACGGCCTGAAAGACAACGTTGTATTATTGTCATTATTATGGTTCCCTTCAAGACGTCACAATTATGTCATGTTTTCAACCAAGATATGACGTTCGCTTTTTTTTACGTCGTTTCAACAAATGCTTTGACCAAAATGCAACGTCCGTTTTTAACGTTTTTTTTTCAACTACTCAAAAAGTGACGTTGAATTATGGTCGGCTGCTGGGTACAATATTTGACGTCGTTATGAGGTCATGTTTGCATCCAAGATATTACGCCCGTTTTCAAACGTCGTTTCCACAATTCAAATAACGACGTTGAGTTCTTGTCAGTGGATGGTTAAAATATGTAACATCGTTTTAATGTCATGGTTTTCTCCAAAATATAACGTCCGTTTTAGACGTTTTTTCAACGACTCCATAAGCAAAGTTGAATTGTGGTGGGCTGCTGGTTAAAATATTTGACGTCATAAATAGGTTTTGTTTTTTACCATGATCTTACGTCCGTTTTCTAACGTCGTGTCCATGATTCAAATAACGACGTTAAGTTCTGGTCAGTGGATGGTTGAAATAGTTAACGTCGTTTTTATGTAATGGTTTTCCCCAAACTATAACGTCCAAACGTCTTGGCTTCGAGCCAAAATTCCTGCCCCGCGCGCCAAATGACCAAAACATCGCGCGCGCGCCGCGCATGCGTAAGCATTATGTACGCCCTGTGTGTGACCTCTTGCATGCATTCCAATGCTACATGAGTCTAGCAACTTTGAAACAGCTTCGGGAAAAGACGTGGTGGGTCAAAATTGGGAAGTTTTGTGGGCACTTTGCAACAATATATCGTCCTACAGTATGTGCCACTTGTTGACAAGATATTGTGTTCCTGCTAATCTTAACTTCAAGTCATGATACGACATCAGGATGTATGGAACAAGCACAAGATTCGATTTAACTGCAATTATCAAGATTAGTATGCAGGCCTACATGGTCGGCTTTTGCAATGTACCGGTCTGAAAACGGTAAGTTTGTAATGCAATGTTTCCGAGTTAGGGATTTTAAATTTCTTTTAAGGATGGGATCGAGTAGTCTTGAAATGTTATCCTGACAGTGATATGTACAATGGGTTCCCTTCTGTAGGCCGACTTATTTGTAAGATTATTGTTAGATGTTATTGTCAATTCTTATTTCAAATTCAAAGTTACACTTACGGTGCCCCTTATTTAACCATTGAAATCTAGACAATCTAAGCTGATCAGCAGTCATGCATGTTCTGTCTGCTTTCCATCATCATGCCTAAGCTGCATTTATGCCTAAAACTGCTGTCATTTAACACATCTCAACATGAGACAAATTTCCTACACTGTTAATTGATAACTTAAATATTTCAAATCTCACTACCGCACTAACTCAAATGAGGACCTTGTGATGCTTGCAATTTTGAAGATTTAATATTCTTCTAATTTTTAAGTTTTGTTCATTTTTTTGGAATCGCATGGAACTGCCAAGTATACTTAAAATGTGCTTCGACATGTCTTCTTCATAAAAATAATTGTATTACTTTATTCGGATCTCTGAAAATAAAATTGCAGCTGCACTTAAATTGGCTAACATAAAGAATGTATTTTGTTTTCATTATTCACGAGTCGCCATTATTTTTGAATGTGTTGGTATTGTAGCGTTTGACCAATGGGTTCTAAGTGACGAATGTGATATTCCTAGGTGTTTGCCGACAGAGTACTGTAACACAATGACGGACTAAACAACACGTTGACGTGGACGAACGAAATGTGACCAGGAGACAGTGCCTCAGTTTTTAACTTTTAATCCTCAACAAATCATTGATAGGTCAATCACATTATAACAATAATTGCTGATTATTTGAACAATGATTCACCTTAGTTCAAGCAGGGTAGCTGTTTGGAAGTTCCGCAGCGCACAACCATTCCGCTCCAACCTTTTTTCGCGCGCGCGCGTTACCAAACTTATTACATATTTTTGCGCTGCTAATCTGCGCATGCGTGCCCGGCCCTACTCTCCGGACGGACAGCGCCACATGATAATCGCTACAGTATTCAAGAAAATTCACAATTTCATTCATCTTTTAATTTTCCAGCTCATCTCTGTTCTTTGCAATTGATGGAGAAGAAACATACCTAAGCCCTACTATACATGGCAACAATCATCAGAAAAAACATCAAGATGGACGGCCTGATGTGTTCTACCTGCACACATATTCAAAAAAAGAGATTAGAGCTCATGTCTGTATTTAAGACGTCTAAATAAATTACACTTTCAACCATTAATTGACCTAAATTTAACCAAGAGTCTGACGTCCTGTCGACATCCATTTAAACAGGTAATCATGGTCAGACTGACGTCATGATTTGACCATATACGGATATAACGGATGTTAGATTTTGGTCATGTTTTTAACGTCTAAAAAGCTTTCAAAATCAATTATAAAATAACCAAAATCGGACCATGAAATCTGACGTCAAATTATCGTCAATCAAACCAGTAGGATTGACATCACAACTCGACCATAAACAGACGTATAACAATTTGGTCAGATTTCAACGTCTAAATAACTTACAAAATCAATCATAAAATGACCAAAATCTGTCCATGAAATCTGACGTCAGTTTAACGTCAATCAAACCAGTAAGAGAGACGTCACAACTCGACCATAAACAGACGTTATTATTTTGTCAGATTTCGAGGTCTAAGTGACTTTCATAATCAATTATAAAATGACCAAAATCCAAAGTCACAATTGGTCAGAATCAAACGTCGCTTGGACGTTAATCCAACCAAAAATGCCTGCTGGGGGGTGGGGGGGGGGGGATGAGGGGGAGGGGGCTCGTGCCATATTTTCAACGGGGAGCGCTGATAAAATCCTACAATCATGTACACTATATTACTTTACCGTACAATTGTTTTAAGGGGGGGGGCACCGTTCACATGTGACGTCATTTGTTATTTGTCCACCCACTGACTTCGTTTTGTTGAACCCATATACAGTTTACAGTCCAAACGTCACGAGCCTGCCGCACCCTTGAGGCCAACACAGGCGCGGGGGTCACCCCCCCCCCCCCCCACAAAAAAATAATTCCAATTCCTAAAAAATTAAGGCGACCCCCCTGCTGTGACATCCCCCCCCCCCCCAAAAAAAAATATTTTTAAAATTATACTGGTATAATGTCCGCCTGTTCAAAATACGGACGGAGGCAGCTTAGATAGGGGGTATTTGTACACTATTCTGTAATCCAGTGTTAATAATCGTCGAATTTGAACAGCGCCCCCTATTGAAATATGGTCCCCCCCCCCCCCCCCCTCAGTTTTTGATTTTACGGAGGCCAAGTGTCCGGAGAAATAAAATCTGTGTACATTTTAAGATCTTTTTGCTGATGAAACACCCCCCCCCCCCCTGCGAAAATTCCAGGATCCGCCCCTGCAACAGTATCGTAAATCTGTGCCGGGGACTGGGGGATGGGGGATAGCTAAAAAAAAATCCCGGCCGTGAAATTCAAAAGGGGGGGGGGGGGGGCTTGCTGGAGACCACATGACACTGGGGGCGCTGTTCATGATACAGATGTATCAGCGCATTTCAAGCTTTGTGTACTTTTTCTCCCTTTCTCAGTACTAAATTAAATACATTTCGGCGGTTGGAATGTTTGAAAAATACCTCAAAATCTGTTTTTTGCCCTCTATATATAAAATAATGAGGGGGAGGAGGGGCTAATCCAATAGCCCTGACCTTCCCTACCCCGTCAAAAAGTGGGGCGGGATATAAAGGACATACAACAAACATCTGTGTACGTTTTTTCCCCATACTGATACATTTTCGGTTGATTTTTGAAACATAATCGGTTAATACCGTATCTGTTTCGTTGTGATACATTATCGGATACAGTAATTTTGTAGTTACATTATCCGTTGACACGTGATACATTATCGGATACAAATTTTACTACACTATCAGTCAATTTTTGCTTCAATATCGGTTAGTGATACAATATCGGTCGATTTGTGATACATTATAGGTTAGCGATACGTTATCCGTTGGTAACTACATTATCAATTGTAACATTCAAAAACCGAGATCACTAGAAATTACGCGTGCAAAAGCTACGTCTCGAGAAACAGTCAGCAAATACTTCGATGAACTGGAACATATTGGAGAAGTATAACCCGGAGGATCAACCACAGGCCATCTACAGGGTGAGTAGAAAAAATTCGAAACCCAAATTTTGGGACCATTGTAGCATTTTCAAAATTTAAGATACAAAAGCCCAATTCATAAGCTTTCTTTTAGCACAAGAACCATTCAAATCACATATGTCTTTTTCAAGTTACGTAATTTTAAACACAACCAGCGTTTTAACGTTCTGTCCACGGATCAAAAAAAAGATCAGTGTTCTATCAGCAAAACGAAAACAATTGTTTTGCTAAAAGAATGCACACCTTTTTGTGATCCGTGGACAGAACCATAAAATGCTGGTTGTGTTTAAAATTCCGTAATTTAATTTGCGAGATGTATCGATTAATGGCCCATATGGAAATACATGTACTCATTACTGAGATGACAAAGATCAAAGATTGGTCATGCTTTTGTCGATTGCAAGATACATACTTTAATATGTATCGATACATCACGCAAATCAAATGCACGTCGGCCTATGTACGTACACGTACAATTTATAGCGACAGACACCCATCTGCATCTGTTAGGCTTGTTAAAGGTCTAACATTCTATGTCAATTTGTTCGATATAAAAGTAGTTTGAACAAAGAATGTGTAATGAAAAAACTCAAGACCCAACGACAGAGAACCATGGATAAACTAGCCCACTCAGAAGCTAAAGATGATAACCCCCGCTTTTTTTACCGGGAAGAAAGTCAACGACAATCTACAAACCTTGATCAACTAGGGTCCCTCATTCTTACCCACTGATCCAAATGAAGACGAGATTGACCTGAAGAAAGAGTTGCATAAATCAGTAATGCTTTCCGTAAAGAAACTTATGCTACTGGAGAAAAATCGGAATTATCACCTGCCTTCTTAGCATAACGACAGGTTTAAGCTTAAACGGAAATATAATCCCCCCAAATTCAATCAAGTAATCATAAATCTTGATGTATATAGAAACACATTTGATTACTCCCTTTCCGTTCTTGAAGAAATCCACGCCAGTCCTGAGAATGTCCTCAAAAAAGACAACGCTGGTTCACTCCACAGCACAACGACCAATGAAATAAATGAAATTAAGAAATTAGCTAATGACAAAAATATTATCATCAGGATATCCGACAAGAATATGGGTCTTTGCTTCAACAGTGTACAAACTGGTACATCCAAGAGTATAAACGCCAAATAAAATCAGACACGTATAATCATGTAGGCAAGATCGATCAAACGTCAATCTCAAACCGCCAAAAAATTGATTAAATTTAATCTTCAAGAACCAAGCCCCTCCGAGTGCAAAAGCAGATCTTCAGAAAATAAACAAATTCATCTCTTCAGGTCAACCCAAAATACCATCAATGGATCTGCTGCCAAAAGTTCACAAGTTAAAAGAACCTCCTTCTCCCGACAATGAGAAATTACTTAAAGGCAGGCCAATAATAACTGCGCACAGCTGGATTACCTCCCCTGTATCCAAAACAATAGGCTTCTACCTGAACATTTTACTGTCCAGATTTGAAGACAAATTTTTCGAAAAGGATATTCCTTGGCCAATCATCACCAACAATTAATAGAGTCACTTAGTTCTTTGGAAGTCTCTTACCACGATGATATCTCATTTATTTCTTTTGATTTTGAGAGCCTGTACACAAACATCACACCTCACGATATCCAGGAAACTCTTTTCAAGACAAGCGCTGCCTGTGAATACCCTTACGAATACTAACTATTCCTATTTTTCTAAACTACATAACTTCACCAGCGATTTTAGCCATTTTTCTATCGGTAATCACCTCTTCAAGCAAACTAAAGGAGTTCAAATGGGGAGCTACCATTCTGCACAACTCGCCAACCTTGTATTAGCTTATAGAGAATTTCTGTTCTGGTCTGCACACAGATCCCCCAATGTACTGCTCTTCGTTAGATACATCGATGACGGTTTAATTGTTTTCCGCAACGACCCCACTTCCTCATATCAAGACATAGTCAAAACGCTAGCAGGCATCTACCCGAAATCAATTCCTGTCAACTTCTCTGTGAACAACAAAACTATGAATTTTCTTGATCTTACCCTGTCTATTAACCACTTTACTCTAATGAATAATAGAATACACTACCGTGTCTTCCAAAAATCCTTTTATAAGTTCACATATGTTAATTACAAATCTAATCACAACCCCTGTGTCTTCCGAGGCATCATCAAAGGAGAATGTCATCGGTACAAGACACATAGTGCCGATAATAATGAATATAATCACATACTCCAACTTTTTGGACTCCGACTTAAAAGGTGCGGTTACCCTAATAGATTATTTAAAGAAAATTTCTTTATTACAGAGAGGAATCCTGCACTAGATTAGGCTGCGTCCGAATGTTTCGGCTGCGGCTGCTGGCTGCGTCTGCGGCTGTGGACGCGGCTAAACGGACGCAGCCAATGGACCTTATAACAGATAGCAAAAATTGTCACTTTACAAAGCACTATGGGTAATCGAGTTGGTAATGAAAAATACGCACAGTACAGCTGTTCGGCCGGCTGCGAAGCTAGCTCGCGTCACAAGCCACGAGCCATAGTTAAGGTACTAACTTGTTATTATTAATTAAGCCTTGGGATTGCTATACGTTGGCCAATAATGGGGAAAACATCAACAGGATAACATTCTTCCCGAGAAGTTCATTGTAATTTTCCAACTTTTTGTACACATGTGTACATAATGATAACCCGTATCCTGCCTTGTCCTTTAGAACTATTTTGTGCAACATAGGCCTATACTACTTGTATAGTCAGATAGTCGTGTTCCCTAACGTGGCGCACTTCGACGTTTCACTCGACTTTCCTCATGCAGTGTTGCCAAACCTTTTTGTTGTAAAACTTGAAATTGCTTCAGTCAAATACTGGTACTAGTACCTTAATAATACATGCTGTTTAAAATTTGTGAACAATTTCAGTGTCATGAAATTAAGTCCGAAATTCAAAACGGTGGCGTCCGGAAATTGGGCACAAATTCAGCTGAGTGTTCCCTAACGTGGCGCACTTGAACAAATCTCAGAAAATCCCACATTAACATTTAAGAATTTCTTTAAAATTGATAAATTCTGATAAATCATTATAACCTACACTTACATACCCAGCTACAAGTTTGTGGAGAAATTATTTTCTTATTTTTGGGTGCATTTTAAAAGAGTTCATTGTGCACTTCAAAAAAAAATCGGAAAATCATGCCCAAATAGAATTTCATTGGAACTTTGTAGCGGGTACGTAAACTCAAGATTTATGAACAGGAATGTTTAGAGCTTGATGAAATTTCACTTATTGTGAAATTTGAGGTAAAAATGTTGCTCTAGCAAGGCACCGGAGGCACAAAATCAAAGTGCGCCACGTTAGGGTACATCAACAATACGTGGTCCACAGATAGCAATATAGATGGTCAATTTAAGGAAAAGTGTTAAGAATTTTGAAATTTTAATATGCATGCAGCTTTAAATTTTGGGGGTAACTTTATCATGTTCTTTTGTTTTCCGGTAGGCTTTTATTGGGTCTCCTGATGTGCTGCTTGTCGACATGTCCTGTACAGTCTGCACCTTTATTCTCAACCATCTGCAGCTAGTGTAACATGCACGGCACTTCATGACCTCAACTGAATAGTGTGCACATCAAGTTTTCCTCAGTAATCAGCTTTTTCTCTCCAAGTGAGATTGTGATATCAATCATGCATTGTGCAGCAGCATCCTGTGTGAACAATTCAAAATACAGGGATAGGTAAGGATTGTTGATTTTGACCAACTTACTAAACCCTATAAAGTGAACTCTCATTATTCATGTAGCAAACTTAAACAGCGAAATTACAAACAGGACCTTCAT
Organism: Patiria miniata; assembly: GCF_015706575.1. Taxonomy (NCBI): domain Eukaryota; kingdom Metazoa; phylum Echinodermata; class Asteroidea; order Valvatida; family Asterinidae; genus Patiria; species Patiria miniata. Next base: position 5,624,894 of record NW_024037065.1, on the reverse strand, counting down.
AAAAAAACGCTGCAAAATAAAATAATTTAATGAGACTCGGGATCTCAGATTTTGCATTTTCTCTTTATAACAGGATTTTGCCCTGATAAAGAGTGCCCTTTACCAGCGGCGTAACTAGGGTCATACTTCCGAGGGGGCACCCGGGGGTGCACACATTTTTCAAGGGGGGCACTGAATATATCTATTTTATACAGTCTGTATAATTTGGCCCCCCCCCCCTCCCCCGTAGTCACGCCACTGCCCTTTACATGAATAGTCTACAAATATTAACTGATTCGAACGGTGTAGTAAAACTAGCCTACTGAAGTGATACATGAAGCATTCTCTTTTTAAATAGAAAAGAAAGTGATCCATGGATCACCGAGGGAGGCTATTTTTGTTCACGAGTTAGAGCAGTCAATATTTGTTTTATAACACCTCATCCACAGATTCTATTTGGTTTTAAGCGATAAGTAATTAATTTAATATACAATTAACATGTACTACATACTATTTGAATAGGAAATTAGCTGAACATTTACTTGCACTTTTCCAAGCTTCCCCTTCACTAAATGTTTTAACCCAGCTCTGTAGACTATAGTGCTAGAGTTTGGGAATAATACGCTCAACGCACAACTCGTAAAATTGCACACAATACCGGTTGGTATGGATATAGTACTTTTGGCTGTGCACATCAAGATAGCTGAAGTATTGAATGCTATGTGACTTGCTCTCAGCCAATGAAGATACAGGTTCTGCTGATGAGGTTTTATAATCCATCATACGCCTTGTGTCATACTCTTTTTGGCTTGGTCCATGGTTATTAACAACAAGGTTACACTTGCTCCATCATTTTATCCCTTATATAATTCTTCAGGTTGATTGTTATGCCACATGTAATTGAACTACAGTTCCATAAGGCACATGCAGAGGACTACACTAAATGGGAAAAGAAGCTTGACAAGACGGATTACAGGGTGTCACAGTACACAAGAATTTGCAGTAATCACTTCAAGTAAGTCCTTCCTTTTTAATACTTGTTGAAAACTGTGCGGTATTCTTTGTTAGTTTCGGTTTCATTCATTTTGCATCATACTTAGTTCATGTGATGCGACAATGTTCACAAACTGTATATTCTCATGATTCTATTGCGATAGGTCAATTGTAAGTTATCATATTCTTGTATTTGTATATTTTCTGATGATTTGCATATGACATGTTTGTGCATGGAAGAACAATTTTGATTATCTGAAATGTCATAGCATGGCTGTTCTGCATGCATCTCCCACCGTAGTGTCTGTAAAAATCCAGAATAGTTGCAAGAATGAGTGTTGTTTTAATACTTGACTCAGGTTATGAATTTGTGCATATTTTGAGCTTATAGATTTGTGCGCAAACATGGATGCTATCAGCAGCGTTTGCTCTTTGTTAGGAGTTAGATCTCTAGTAATGTAATTAAGCTCTGTGACTTTTTCACCTTTCTTCCCTAATAAAATACTTTTAACATTTCACATCACAGGAATGGTAAGCCATTAACAGGGAGTTCTGTTCCTACACTGTACATGCGTTCCTATCCGGACTGGACATTGTCAAGAAAACAGGCAGCTAAGGAAGTTGCAGCAGTAGAAAATGGACTGATTTGTCATGCATTGGTGCATGTGTGTAAGTATCTGGACCCACAGACAACAACTAGACTTGCTGAGCAGCTGGGAGTACAACCTGGAAAGAACAGTGACTGTATTTTCCAAAAATTGCTGTCCATGTCTAGTACTGAGGCTAGACAGTTATTACAGCAAGTTGCACCAATTGTGCCGGGAGGAAAATGTTTAGAGGCCCTCCATATTTATAGATATGGAGCCTTGTGTGAAGGGACCGGTTGGTTATCGGCTCAGTTTCAGCCCATTAAAGTTGACTCTGTCTGCGCTAATAAAAGGAAAGACTGTAATCCTTATTCAATACCTGCCTTCCATTCATATGCCAAACCTGAAACATTCAAACAGTCCACAGAGATGGTTCATTGTGGACACCAGTGTAATAGAAAAGAGGGTGTAGCTTGGAGGAAGCACAACAATAAAAAACAAAGATTAACAGCAGTGGAATGTAAAGAAGAAGTACTTTATGAAAATTACTTCCATGGAGATTCAACTCTTAGGGAAACACAAAATATCCAGCTAAGTGAAAAAATCACTGAACCTGAAAGTGCATTGAAGTGCACACAGCAGATCATGAAAGGACCAAAAGTGTCAATCGAGTCAATAAAGCATTCTGATGAACTTATTCAGCTTCATACCGGGTTGCCGTCATATCAGTACTTCAAGTGGATTTATAAAGAAGTTGACAAGGCATCAGAAAATATGAAATATTGGCATGGTAATGGATCAGAAAAGGCCAAAAAATATATAGAAACCAACCAGAAAAAGCCTGGACCAAGTCGAGTGGTGTCTAAAGAAAATGAACTCCTGATAACTTTAATGAAGTTAAGACTTAACATGATGGAGGAGTACCTGGCATACCTTTTTAATGTTAAGCAGCCCACAGTCTCCTCCATATTATCCACATGGATTCCGTTGTTGAGCCATGAACTGTCTGGATTGATTTACTGGCCTGAAGTGGAGGAAATCAAACTTTGCTATCCAGATTGTTTTAAGAGATGGCCAGGCATTAGAGCAATATTAGATTGTTTTGAAATCCCAACCCAGAAACCATCGCATGTAGAGGCAAATACACAAGTATTTTCATCGTATAAGAATCGGGCCACCACCAAATTCTGCCTTGCTTGTACACCAGGAGGATCTATCTCCTTCATATCACCCCCAGCAGGTGGAAACATGTCGGACAAGGAGATTGTCATTGCATGCAACCTTCCCCAAAAATTCTCCCCTGGTGATAAGTGTATGGTTGACAAAGGTTTCCTTATCAAAGGGGAGTTGTTGGAGTATGGTGTTGAACTTATCCATCCACCTTTTGTACATAAAGGCCAGCCTTTCACTGAGGAAAAGAATAGATTGAGCAAGCAAATTGCACATGCTCGAATTCACATTGAGCGCGTCATTGGTAGGTTACGTGACTACAAGTACTTGTCAAGTGAAATACCAGTGGATTTGATAGGTCCTGCAGCTAGGGTATGTTGTGCTCTTACCAACCTTAAAAGTTCTGTTGTTGGAAAGAGTTAGTGGTGAACAAAAAATGCTACATTTTAATAAAATGTTCACCCAATAGTTAATGTTTATGATGATGTGAATGTTGTTTAATACAGCTGTGCATCAGTGTGCAAAAACTACACAGCTTATGTTTTTGTTGGGGGATGTTTGTTCATTTTGATCAAACAAAACTAAGATGATGATTGCGATGATAATTAAAAAAAAACAGATATTAAAATGAACCAGGCCTGACTTTTTAACCAGAGGTTATCAGTTTTCATTTGAATGAAGTACTCAAAAAAAGTATGCACAATGAGAGTTATCATTCAATATGAGAGTTTGTTCTGCGTCTGTATAATTTAATACATTTATTTACATGAACCGTTTCACTGGTAATTCCTGACCCTCTCAGTGAGATAGCAACTGTGGCATACATTGTAAATGAAGTTTTTACCAATGGCATTATTGATGCTTTTTTCTTAATAGTTGTTCTCATACAAACTGATTATACAATGTTTACCAGAGGATTTAAAATATTTAACAAACTTGAATTTGCAATAAATATGGTAAATTTTAGTTTAATGAATAATGAACCCGGTGAGTAGATGTATATACATGTATATATATATAAAAAATATATATATGTGCAATTAATGCCCTTTAGTTTATTTTAATTAATAAATTATTAAATACATATACAACTGTAGAATAAGAAATCCAATGGATTAGTCCCTTTGGAGACATATCTGTCATTATATTAGTTCTGTTTGAAAAAGTTTTACATGTATATACCTTCCAGCATCCCTGTGCAGTGCTGCACTACACCTTGGAAACCATACCCCATAATTAATTTGTGAAGATTCAAATGACAATATATATACATTGAACTGCAATAAACTGTGAATGTTTCATACAGAAAAACATTTTCCTTATTTTGCACCTTTATTTTACAAGTGTTTGTTATAAAAACAACTTGTTCTGGAAAATCTGTCTACTTCCTCTCAAAAGTTATATATTTTCCCCCAGTTTGATAGGACTGAATCATTTTACATGAACATGTATATAAGGGTTGAACATGTTATTTTTTGTTCACTCAAAAAGCCAGTGGTGAAGTATCCATTTCTAAACAGAATCCCCCATCAGTTTGTCCACTGTGCAGAATACAATCAAAAGCCCTGTCGATGAATTTAAGATTTAAAAAAATGGAGGTGGAGTTTTGGGTCAAGGAAATTTGAACAACAATATACAATACTTGCTTTAAGGTTCAGTTTGCATTTCCTTATATTTCAGTGCAATTTTCTTTTCTACAGCTCCAGTTTCAAGCTCAGACAGGACTGTATTGGCCCAGAAACTTGATGCCTTGTGTTTCATTTGATTGATTATTTCATCATTTCTGTAAACACGTTGTATCAACATACTACCTTCTTTTGCTTCAGTCATCAACACAAAGTCACAGTATTTCCTATCTGTGCAGAACAACTGACACTGGACCTGGGCATAGTAATTGTGGGTTGTTCTCAGGCTTACTTTGTCTTCGTCAACTGTGAGGCAGGTTTTCCCTTTGGATGCATATTGTGTTACAGTTAGTGATATGTCTTTAAAGGGACACTTCACTTCCACAAGTCCTGCTCCACAACACTTGCAGTTTACATAACCATCTGGACTGGCTGCAATAAATGGGTGACTACTGGATATGCAAAGTCCAATCTTTTCCAAGTTGAAATGTCTATGTGTTCTGCGCATCTTCATCAGATATTTAGATTTTGCTACAGCTTCATGTTTTTTACCATAGGTGGTGGCTGTTGATACAAAGTCCTTATAGTAGGACATCACAGTAGCAATGATGCTATGTGTGGAGCCAGTAAGGTTCCCAGATTCATCCACGTGTTTCGTAACAGCCCCCATGTTAGAGGCAGTTATGCGCCCAACTCTGTGTTTGTGCCACATATGTGATTCTGCCTGTTGACATGTTGATTCAGCCAACCACTCTCTACTGCGACCACTACAGGCCATCTCTTTTGTCATAGCTGTGTATGTGGCTGCATCAGTACCTGCACTTTTCTTCACTTCTCTAAAGGCATCTACAACAGATGAAACCCTAATTGGTGAAGATGATGATATATCTACATCTAATGTGGAATTTAGATGATTGATATCCGGCTTTGATGTCAATGTTGGGTGAACATGCCTTTGATGTGCTGCATATAAGAGCACTGCAGCCTTACCATTTGATATGTCAGCCAAACTATCTAAATCATAATCGCATCTTTCTTACTTTCTTGTTTACCACAGCGCGGGGATCAAACATGTCCCTTCGACCCTTCCTATTGTCACACATTGAAGATGACACTTTGGGTGTTTTAATGTCTTTCAGGAATGCCGATGTCTTTAATTTCTGGTTAAGATTGCTGCTGCTTGGCCTGTGCCACTGTTGAAGCTGGCTTGTGCATGACTCACTGGAACCACATTCCACTTGTTGTGTCACAAATGACAATAGTGCTGCAACGTGTTTACACATACCGCTGAGCCTAAATTTGTTAAGAGAAGGGAGATAAAAAAGAAGAACATAAAAAACAATAAACAACAGAAAACAGATTGTTGCACTTCAGCCTTCCCAAACTACACAAATTACACAATAACAGACCAATTTGGTTCAGAATGATAATTTTTCTTTCTCAATCACCATCTGTTGGTAAATGGTAAACTAATCAGCCCTCCCCTCAAACCCCCAAAAAATTAACTTGAGTGTGACACCCTACAGCAGAAGCACACTCAGAATTTAAGAACAAATACAGCAGCTCCCTTTTGAATGGGAAATTCAACGTCAATGCCCAGTTTCAGTGATTTCAAGTTTTAGGCTTGTTAATACTTCATTCCAATTTGTGAGCAAAACTTATTTATTACCTTAAGTGTAATGGCAGATTTCACAAATGAAGAACATTTGCGGAGTTTGTGACATTCGCATGGCTTTGCATTTGTGTGAAGTGTGAACTTGTCTTTTTTTATAAAAAATTACAGTTTGCAACTTCATATGGCCCATTTGTGATGTACGGTCATGAATCTCACCCTGCAATGCAATGACAATCTGCCTGATGTATAACACCTGTTTTTTTAAATACAAGGATCCACACCATGTATGGCTGCTCATGAACTCTTGTTTGTGGTACAACCAGTCCTCGAATGTAGCTGAGCCCTGTTGAAAAAATAAATAAATGACTTGTTAATTCCCTCATTTGTCATTTGCAGATTTAGACACTTTGTAAACATATCACACTTCAAGAATTAGTACACTGTACATTGTATACATGCACATGTACATGTAAATTTTTCTACCACACCATTCATATGTACTCAGTCAATGGTCAAGAGAAACATGTGATAAATACAGTGTACATGTAGAACAGCCCCCAAAAGAAATGTGGTTGCAATCTCCCATTCATTTTGATATTTGTCTCACCTACAATATCACTAATGTGGTGGTGTTCAACTGTGTGCACCCTGCCCCTGGAAACTGCCATGCTCCTTCCTTGACCGAGAGATTTGCTGCCATCTGTACTTATCTCAAGTTCTTTGTTTCCTGATTAGAGGAATTAGGTTTTGCAAATTAGATAGCTTTCTTAATACATGTACATGGTTGTGATGGTCTATATGTATACACATGTGTAAAGTAGCCTTAGTTTAGGGCCACGCTACTGGACTCCCTCCATATCAGTAGCCCTATAAACATGTGAAAAAAATCACAGGGGGAAATTTTGAAAACTAGTTTTTTCCCTTAAACTATGCGCCGTGAAATTTCACATACACTCTCACTTACCCATGCCAGGTGATTTCTAACAAAAAGTGCAATATCCTGATTTCTACTTTTCTCTTAACTCAAAATTTCTCTCCAACTTTGGAGCCAAATTTCACGAAAAGTAGAAATGAGGACATTACCCTTTTTGAGAAAGAGCACATACAAGGCATGGCATGGTATATGGTGAAAGTGTATGTGGAATATCAGGGCTCATAGTTCCGGAAGAAGAAATATATTGTTCAAAATTTTCCCCTGTGATTGTGTACACATGTGTTTAGGGCCAAGGATTATGGAGAGAGTCCAGTGCACTAGGCGGCTACTACTACAAGTAGTCCGATTAACTTGGACCCAAATATCACCTTTTTAATATGGCCGTTTTCCGTGACATTTTTTTTTTTGGGGGGGGGGGGGATAAGTGTGGGAGGTCAGGGGGGTCGATGTGCAGACATTTTGTACCGCGATCCGTAGGGCTTTCACTTGAACCCTACTAGCTTATCACCCGACCATGTCCAAATATTAAAAAGGTGATATTTGGGTCCAAGTTACTTGGAATACTACTACAGTATAAGATGGTACATGTACATGATGTACCATTACTATACTGTACATGTTTGTTGCAAAATATACATGACAATTGTCAAAGGCTAACACAGTTACTCTTTGGAACTTGATGCACTTTTTACCCAAATTATTATATTAAACATTTTAATAGTAAGCAAATTAAAAAAAAAAAATCATTCCAAACTATTTTTCACACTGAGTCCCAGAAATGTAATCATGGTAATCAGGTGATAAATCTCTAAAATCACTAAGTGTCACCGTCAGACTAGACCAGGTCAGACTAAATAATTTTCTTTGTCTTTGAAGACTGTAAACGTTACATCATACATACATTATGAGTGACTTACGTGTCCGGAAATAATGGTTTACTTTTTCTTCTGTAATTGGTGGAAGATTTGCGGATGTACCTTCCCAGCCATCGAGAGTGAGGGGGTGAGGCAACTTAAATTGTTCTCCAAAGCGAAGCTTTCTCTCCCGGCTTTCACGTCTGCTCAGTTCTTCGTTACTGGCCGTGGGCACTATGGGGAGTCCCAGCTTCAATGCATAGAACAGCCGCTTTTGCAGACAGTCTTTAGAACCGCTTTTCGGAACGTCCACTTTTGACAGAAATTCCTGCAATGTTTTCACGTCGAACTGCCTGACACATCCCCAAAGTTCTTCATCAGTGACTTCAAGGTTCATGCTGAACAAATTACTCAACTTCTTAAAACGATAAAAATAAAATGATAATTATGGTTACACTTTCAAACTAGGCGCTCTTTGTACGTACGGGTACGGGTACGACGCGACGTGACGAAAAAGTTTCCTTACCAACAATTTTTCCCACTGTCCTTTGCGCGCGCATGCGCAGTGGCAAAATCGAGCTATCTGTTATAAGGCCCATGGATCATTCGGACGCGGCTGCGGCCGCGCCGCGCCCTCAATCGTTCATTTAAACCAATTTGTAGCCAGGCCGGCCAGCCAGCGCCAGGCGGCGCACCTGCAGGTTGTATAATTAGTGGGCCTTTCAAGTTCGTCGACGCGTCCGTCCCGTACATTCTCTAGTCCCTTAGTTATATTTGTGTTGTTGGCTCATTGATGGGCCGAAAGGATGTATAAACTCAAAGAATTATATAAATACAAAAAAAATAACGCAAAAGAACAAATGTTATGGCAACTTTTTGAGGCTTGATATTGAGCAGGAAATCACCAGAGAAATTGCTCGGACACATCCTTGAAATAAAAGACTGTTGGGCTTCTTGGGCCGAATATCGGCGTATGCAGGTTTTGAGTCTGGAATGAACACAAAGTGGGGAAAAATCTGAACATTTTCAAATCTTCAAAGAAGGAGGGATGGGCTGGTATCAAGAGGTCAGTAACTGCCAAAAAACATTCAATGTCAACAGTTTTCTTTAATGTTGTATTAAACAAGAAAACAAATATTTAAAGTAATAATATTATTATATAAAATCAATAAAATTATTCCAGCTGAGCAATATTACATAGTAATTAAAGATGTGTATTAATGTCCAGATAAATTTTTTTACTTTGCTAACTATAGTGGCAGTTATTAAAACTTTAGCCATTCTTGATGTCCTTGAGTGCCAAGTTTTGATGGTCTGCTCTTAAAAGATCCTTTTCCTTCAGCAGCCATCTCGAGGGTTTTTTACCCATGCAGATCACCGTAGAACCAAATTATGCACCTCAAAGATGGCTGCATTGCAACAGATCTATTGCTTGAAATTAAAAACAAAGGGTCCAAGAAACTAATATTACACTGGAGCATATTGGCAAACACAAATTCCTCTGAAATGTATAAAAAAGTATGAGACGTATCCCTTTTTAGTAAAACTGTTTTTCGAGGCGCACTTTTTTTAACCTTTAAAATGTTTAATGCTTTTCCAGACAACTGAGGGTGCTGTTGCCGTGATGTCACTGTCGGAACACACTCTTCAAAGAACCCCAAATTCTGCTTATTAAAACATTCGTGCATAGTGTGCTCATTGTCTTACTGTTATAAACTGAAATATCAATGAACCAATGAAAGTAGAAGTTAAATTATCAAATAATTATGAATATTTACTTATTTCTATGATAGTTTGGCAGTAAGAAGCCTTCCAAACAAGAACAAGAAGGACTGGTTTTGAGTTGAGTAAAGAGTATAGTTTGTTTCCTGGTCCATCAGCCTTCCATTTTGTTCACTGATCAAATCAATCAGCTGATAACTTTTCTTCTTTTCTTGTGGTGGGCCATGGCATGGAGGTACTCCATGGCCAGGGCCACTTTCACCAAATGCTGCTTCTTTGTCTGGGAATTCTTCATCAAGGGATGATACCAGGCATGGAGGGGTCATCATGGGATGCTCACCAAGAATCTTGTCCCCATCCTTAAAAAGACCAGAAGATGTGTCTACATAGTGTCTCACTGCTTTCCATCCCTGTTCCTATTGGTTGCGGTTCCAGTACCAAAGCTGTGATGCGAGTGGTAAACCTTATATTAGTGCATGAAACAGTCATCGGGTGTTACGCTTCCGCGTGACGTCATGCACCAACAGCCAGCGCAGCCGGCAAAAACGAGTAGTTGACAGCGATCGCTCTCTGTGCCTGTTAATCGACCGCCATTCATTGTACACAATTTTTTTTGTGCACAAACCAATTGCGGTCCTGGCCATGCCAGCAAGGTTGTCAGGTTAATAGCGGGGCATTTCCATGTTAAAATAACCAGCTTGCTAATATTTGTGTTTTAACTTTATTGCCCATATCACTATGTACCCACTGAAATAAAAAAAAAAATTAAATCACCACAATGCATTTGTATAATTTTGATCAAAAATTAGCCAGAATTATGAAATTTTTAGGTAAAATTGCGTGACATTTTTACAGCTTGTCCAATGGTGCACAGTTTTCATTCTTTCAATTGATAAATTTGGTCCTTTTTAATTCTAAATGATTGATGATAACCCCAAAGTTAATAATAAACACAACGTTCGTGCATCGGCAACTTTGTATCATTTTGACATGCCCGCTAAAAATACCATTTGGTGTCAGCAAATCCTGTTACAGAGTGAACTTTACCATTGATTATAATATTTGTAGAAACTGTCAACTATTCTAAATTTTAAGTGATTATTGAAGTCTTTTATTAAATAAAGAGACTAAAGAAGACCAAAAGTGAAATTCAAAGAAGTACAAGAAATATACCAATTTTAAATATTGGCAGATCAATTTTGTGTCATCAAAAAACGTTACAGTGTGATACTTTGCAGCTGCACTCTGAATTTGTCAAACTGTATTTGTCAACAAGTTTAACTAAAAATATATCCTGGATGTTGGCTTGGAATATAGATGTCATTACATTTTTAATCCTTCTCTTAGAATTTGAAATAAGAGGCAATAAAGGTTTGGTGTTAACACTGACTCCGTTACAGGTGAAATACCTATTTTCAGCTGAAACAACGAAGCAAAAGCACCTGTTTGATTGATGATTGAGTTTTTAGCTAAAATAATGACTGTTTTTTAATACAATGAAAACTTTGGCATAGGACATGTTAAAGTAGAACTACAGTGAAGAAAAGTGATAAAAGTGTTTTTGGTTTTGGTGTCAGCGTTACAGGTGAAATGATTATTATAACAAACTCTGATATTTAAACTTCCAGTTTCAGAAACAAGTATCTGATGTAGAAACCATCAAGCTTATCACTAAATAGAAAGAAAGGTTTAAATGGTCTGATACCATTTATTACTATTATTACTAGTTAGTTGTAGGATTGTCACTCTGTAACAGTGGTGAGAGCTCTAAAAGAAATTAACAATTTGGTGTCACTGTTACAGGTGAAATTTGTGTCCCATATGCCAGTTCATCATGTTGCTACTCTAAAAAGGGTCATGTTACAGAAAAATGGTTTTGTTTTTGACAAAATATAGACCCTAGACTGCAAAACCATGTGAAGCTGAATTTAATTTGGTTATTTTGAAAATTTGACCCTAATGTCACACACTGGCCTCCACATTTATGTAAACACCCACTTCCTTCTTAAAAATATCCTTCAAGAGCCACAGGTTTGTGGGTGCGTAATTCCTTCTAAAAAATATCCTTCAAGAGCCACAGGTTTGTGGGCGCGTAATTCCTTCTAAAAATATCCTTCAATAGCCACAGGTTTTGTGGACGCGTAATTCCTTCTTAAAAATATCCTTCAAGAGCCACAGGTTTGTGGACGCGTAATTCCTTCTAAAAAATATCCTTCAAGAGCCACAGGTTTGTGGGCGCGTAATTCCTTCTAAAAAATATCCTTCAAGAGCCAATGGTTTGTGGGCGCGTAATTCCTTCTAAAAAATATCTTACAGCAGCCACTGGTTGGTGGGTGCGTCATTCGTTCTATAAAAGCAAAAAAATATCCTCCGACAGCCATTCCTATACCGGAATGTAATTCACTATGAAAAAGATTGCGTTCACTCATTAAAATAACAACTTTCAACTAAATTACGGGTAGCAGCTCACTACGTGAAACATGGTACGGTGTTACCTCTACCCAGATAAAGTTTTTTAAGTCATTTATATCGGTTATTGTTTTCACACTTTTCCTATAATTTACCACACGCCCTTCAACACATACAACCTTCTTTTGTATTAAATCAAAAATTACACCGAATTTTAATATAAATAGTTATAAACGATTGATTTGTATCGATTAAAAACAGTCGATAACCTCATTAGACATTATAATTGTAAACAGTCTTGTATAATTTTTTTTGAAACTCAGCCTTCAAGTTTTATGTGTAAAAACTGTAAAAATTATAGGCTCATGATATACTCAAACCATATCTGCTAACCTCCAAAGTGAATACAATTTTTAACATTCCTAAACTTGTTTGGTTATTTGTTAAATATTGTATAGATTATAATATTTCTAAAAAATCCATTTAGTACTTTTGTTCCTTCAAGTATAAATTATAATATTACTAAAAACTCAATTTAGTACCTTTGTTTCTTCAAGACAACCGGAATTCCCTTAGCTGAATAATTTTAAAATAGTATCGAAATGTAATAAATTCGTCACCGACACCACGAAGTAACACTCATGTACGCGCATCGAAAAATGTTGATTTGGAGATAAATGCATTTACATGTTTGACAGCACATTTTCCCGCAAATAAAATGTGAAAGTGTTAATTTTGTTTTAAAGAAATCTTTAATTCAGAAGATATTAAAGATTTAAGAAGAGTGTTACTTCGTGAAAACGAAATCAGCTCGAAATCCGTACAGTGCACGTATACTAGACTTCAGTGTTACTTCGTGAAAACGAAATCGGCACGAATTGCGTACAGTGCGCGCGCACAGAACTTCAGTGTTACTTCGTGAAAACGAAATCCGTAGGAAATACGTACAGTGCGCGCCTAGTGTCACTTCAAGGTATCTGATGACAAATTCCTATATTATTTAAATCGGACCTTAACGAAACTTGTTTCAGTAGGCCCCATGTAAAGATTCCAAATCGGGTTTTCTCATTCCCCCCCCCCAGGAATAATTTGATGAGTACATGGATGAAATGGGTCACGATGGTCATAGACTCTCTTGAAAACACTGGCTAAATTATGAGACACAATAATCATTATAACATTTAAACGAACACCTCATAAAGAGTGAACACATCAGTCGAAAGTTTCAATCGGAAAGCTCTAATGGCGTCAAAATCCTTGTTTATTAACATGTTTCTGTTAAAACGATAACAATTCATTCGTCAATTCATTTGGAATTTCATTAATCATTCACTACAAAAACAAATTTCATTAAAAACCTAAATTTTTACAGATTTCTTTTAAAATTTAGTGTTAAACAATCAATTTTTATAGATTTTATTAAACATCCTATCCTCACAGCCGAACGATTGAATTCGGGAAAGCTCTGCTGTCATTATTGTTCTTTGTTAACATGTTTGTGTTTAATAAATACAATCAAAATTCATTCTTCAAACTCTTTGGAATCCCAAGAAACATTCAGTATTAAAAAAAAAAAATTAAAAACTCAATTCTTAAAGATTTTATTTTAAATTCATTGTTATAAAATTCCATTAACTATCAATATTTCAAAGATTTTATTAAACATCCAATGTTTCTTATTGCGTAAAGATTTCATATTATCTCGTATAATGAAGTAACACATAAAGCTGTGCAAGATGGATTTCATTCAGGCCCGAGATGAACGTGTTCCGTTATTACAGTGGGTCTTGTAAACAATAGGTTTTCGACTATGAACATTATATTTACAATTTTAAAACAATATTATACAAGCACTGAAGATTCACGGCATATTATGGATAATGAAACACTACCAAAATACTGTAACGAAATATTGCTTCGCGCACTGGGCTTCCGTAGCTGCTGAGCGCTGGTGCGCGGGCTGCATTCCGTGCGACAGTGCGCGTCGCTGGTGCTCTGCGTGCAGTGTATATAAGCGCGCTGCACGTGCATCGCGGGCGTCTTTCCGCTGCTTGCTCTTGCTCCGTGCGGACGAAAGCAAGTACGCTCTGCCGTTGCTCGCTGGCTGTTGGATTGGCGGGATTAGGCTGTACCCCGTGAACCCTAGTTGCGGGGTGAGTAGCTGCGTCTTAGGCTTATCGGTCCCGATGTCTATTGTAGTTACCCTATTGGTGATTGTTTGTGATTCTTAATTATAAAGTCCCCAAGAGATAATCATCATTGGTGTACGAATCAACCCTGTAATTAGCGCCTATATAGGAACCTGTGTATTACTTTGAATAAATCAACCAGTTCAAGTATATAAGCCTGGTGTGGTGCATAATCGTTGACGTGTCTACCCTTGTGTGGTGAGCGTGTGTGCGTGGTGTGCAGACCTAGGCGCCTGGAGGTAGACTTCCCCCAAACGAGTCCGCCCCTCAGGCCTCTGCGGTTACCGCTCGTCGTGGAGGCCGAAGCCCATTATTTAGTCAGCGGCAGACGCCGCCTGGTAAAGTCCGCTACAAATTGGTGTCAGAAGTGGGATAGGCGTTGAGTTTACTTCACCTGCATAGGACACATTTTACTTCACCTGCATAGGACACAATCATTTTCACCTGTATAGGACACACAATATTACTTCACCTGCATAGGACAAATTAAATCAATCGCCTGTTAAGGACCTACATTAGACACTAGCGAGTTATGGAACAACAGCAGCAGCAGCAGAGGGCGGAAGGACCACAGACGGCGTCGCTGGATGAGAGGCGGCGGGCTGAGGGGTTGGAGATTAGCCAACGGTCCCTTGAAGAGAGACGGCAGTTGGAGAAGTTGTATACGCAGCTCCACTCAGAGTTAGACCAACTACGAGTGCAGTTAGGTGAAATAGATGTCAAGAGGCCACGAGTACCGGAAGGGACGATGGAGTTTGAATCACCACCTTCGAGAGGGAGGTATAATGATGATTATACCGGAAGGGCCTCGACGCTGGCGAACTATGGAGACACGGGGAGCAGTTCATCACCTACACCAGTGCCAAGGAGCAGGCCGACACCTAAGCCGAGAACAGGTCGTCGTGTACCTTCATTGGTGATGATGGCGCCAGTTAATTCACCAGTTTCATCATCTACAGCGATGGGCGCAGTAATTGATGTCGACGGAGTAGGCGGTGAAGACATCATGAACATTGGTTCGTCGATGGAGAGGAGTTCTTCCTTGCAGCTAACAGAAAGAACGACCGACCAATTAGAGAAGCCTTCAGTTAGAAAAGATTTGAAGCGTGAAGGGAGACACGAGGGAAATCAGGGGAAAGATGAGAGCCATACGACTACGACAATTCGCCGCCCAAATATTGTGCCGGATAGATACAACGGGAAAACCTCATGGAGAGATTTTTTGCACCACTTTGAAGCTTGTAAACTTGCTAACCAATGGGATGACAAACAGGCGAAAGTTTTCTTAGCTGCCAGTCTGCAGGGGACATCCGTGAAGGTGCTGAGTAACGGACCAGCTGGTGAAGAAATGACGTATAAAGACATAAAGGACAGACTAGAAAGGAGATTTGGTCCGGGGCAGTTGTCCGAAAATCATCTTATGGAACTTCGTTGTAGGCGGCAAGGCCCGAGAGAAACCTTAAGGGAACTTGGTCAGGCGATAAGGGAGCTGGCTACACTAGCCTATCCAGAGATTGCAGATGAGGGGAAAGACCGCCTAGCGAGAGGCCATTTTTCCGATGCAATTGAGGACCAAGCCATACGGGAGGGGATTTTTCGGGCGAGGCCGAATACGCTCGATGAGGCAATCAGAGCGGCCATGGCGACGGAGAGTTTCTTGAAAATAGAGGAACAACGGAGTGGTCATAGACAGAAACACGCTCGAGTTCTCGGTGGGGAGACAGACACGCTGCAGCATGGACTGGAGGGGATTGCCCATGATATTTACCGGAGAACAACTCAGGCCATACAAGAGGCGCAAGTCGAAACAAGAGCTTGGGTGACAAACCAGCTTGCCAAGGCAACATCTACGGACGGACTACGGAAGGAGAAACAAGACGAAGACAGTAACACCTATCATAGACGGCGATTTATGGCGGACATAGTGTGCTACAGGTGTGGTAGAAACGGGCACTTCGCACGAAATTGCAGAGCCACTGCGGAAGAGGGGAAGAAGTCGGGAAACGGGCTGCAGCCGACCCAGAGGCCCGAGGGAAAGCTGCCTGGAGACGAGGGCCAAAACATCAAGACGCACGACCAGTAACAGGCGAGCGCGCAGACAAAAACAAAATATTGCCAAAGGCGAGCGCAAAGGGAGGCATGTATGTTCCTGCAGTGATACGGGGGCAGTATGCGAAACTGCTAATAGACACCGGAGCCACGGACACATTCCTTTCATCCGCATTGTACTACAAAATCTCACCCGAACGAAGACCCCACCTTCAAGCAGATGGAACGCACATTAAGAATGCTGATGGTTCAGTTATAGCGACACTGGGCAGCGCCTGGATGGAGGTGCAGGTAGGAAAGACGACGCACGCTGTATATGCAACATTTGGAGCCTGTCCGACGATGGATGGCACCTTGGGCATGGATTTTTTGCTACCGACGTGCGGAACACTTAACTTCAGAACACTAGAACTATCCGTCAATGGCGAGCGGGTGCAGTGTAGTGATGGAATGGGGTCAGCTTTTTGTGCAAGAATCGTCATTGGACGGACTACAAGGGTGCCTGCTGGACACGAAGCAATTTTACAAGGGCACGTAACTGGCAAGGTGCAGGTTAACGGCATTGGAGTAATTGAGCCGGCTGACCGGAATGATATTTCCGACAGGGGAATGCTTGTAGCACGGACAGTGGTGACTGCAGAACAGGGTGTTCTGCCGATCCGTGTGTTTAACCCGGGTAGGCGTGAATGCGTAGTCCGTAGAGGGACTATGGCTGGCTACCTTACGCCTGTAGAGGTGGGCGAGATAGAGGAGACACAAGGCGCACATTTTCAAGCGGCTGGATCACAAGACGTTCCTGATCACCTTGCAGATTTATTTAGCAGATGCAAGCAGGGAGTGGACCAAAAATACCACAACGACATTGCTAAGTTATTGCAGAATAACCAAGATGTGTTCTCCAGAGGCGATGAGGACATTGGTAGGACAGACTGTGTCAAGCATCACATTGAAACGGGCGATGCGGCGCCTGTGAAGCAAAGACCGAGAAGATATTCGCCAAAAGAACAAGAGGAGATAACACGTCAAGTGCAGAAGTTGCTTGCTGGTGGACAGATAGAACAATCAGACAGTCCATGGGCATCCAACGTGGTGCTTGTAAACAAGAAAGACGGGACAAAGAGATTCTGTATTGACTATCGCCGCCTGAACTCATTGACAATAAAGGACGCATACCCAATACCGCGTATCGATGATACACTAGACACCTTGGCAGGTGCCAAGTGGTTTTCCACGTTGGATCTCGCTGCAGGGTATTGGCAGGTAGAGCTGGACGACGAGGCCAAGAAGAAATCAGCATTCGTGGTCCGCGGTGGTCTGTACTGCTGGCGGGTCATGCCATTCGGCCTCTGCAATGCCCCCTCCACATTTGAGAGGTTAATGGAGCGGGTTTTGGCAGGCCTCCAATGGGACATGCTCCTAGTGTATCTCGATGACATAATCATCTTTGCCAAGACTGTAGAAGAAGAGCTAAGACGCCTTGAGGTAGTCTTTCAACGCCTTCGAGGCGCGGGTTTGAAACTTAAGCCAAAAAAGTGTGAGTTGTTCAAGCAGCAGGTGTTGTACCTAGGGCATGTCGTATCAAGCGAGGGCGTTGCTACGGATCCAGAGAAGATACGGGTAGTACGCGACTGGCCGACTCCAACAACTGTAACCGAGGTGCAAAGTTTCATAGGATTGGCGTCATATTATAGGCGTTTCGTGAAGGGTTTCGCCGACATAGCCCGACCCCTGCATCGCTTGACGGAGAAAGGAAGGCAGTTTAAGTGGGACGACGATTGTGAAACATCGTTTCAACGGCTCAAGGGACTGCTCCAAGCGGCACCTATATTGGCTTACCCTAACCCTGAAGAAGATTACATCCTTGATACAGACGCCAGCAACGTAGGCATAGGTGCTGTTCTTTCTCAGTTGGTGGATGGACAGGAAAGAGTCATTGCCTATGGAAGCAGGACCCTGAGTAAACCAGAGAAGAACTATTGCGTTACACGCAAAGAGCTATTGGCAGTTGTGGTCTTTTTGAAGCAGTATAGGCCTTACATCTACGGACAGAAAATCACCATAAGAACTGACCACGGGGCACTTCGGTGGATACTCAACTTCCGTGATCCACTGGGCCAAATAGCTCGTTGGCTACAGGTACTCAGCGAGTACGATATCACCATAGTTCACAGGGCAGGACGTTCCCATGGAAACGCGGATGGTCTCTCGCGCCGGCCGTGTCCACAGTGTGGTATGGATGACAGAGATATAACAGCAAAGACCTATCCAGGCGACGTGAACCAAAGAGGAGACGAGACGAAACCCGTGGAAGAACCTACAGTACGAATTGTGACAATAGAACCAACAGTAGCACACGAATCATGGAGACGGGAACAGGAGGACGATCAAACACTTGGTTGGATCCTGAGGGCGAAGGCTGCTGCCACACCTAGACCAGAGTGGTCAGAGATTACATCAAGTTCGCCTTCAGTGAAGTCGTATTGGCTGCGGTGGGACCAGATAGAAATTAGAAAAGGACTCTTGTGTAAGAGGTGGGAGTCGGATGATGGCGGGCAGATAAGATACCAGGTTATTGTGCCAAAACCACATCGACAGGAGGTAGTGGACGAACTTCATGGGGGACTGACAGGAGGACACCTTGGTCAGAAGAAAACACTGGCAAAGGTGCGCCAAAGATTTTTTTGGTCTGGGATGAATGCCGATGTTAGGTCCTTTGTCAGGCAGTGCGACACCTGCGCCTCAAAGAAGTCGCCTACTAAACGTCGAAGAGCCCCACTGCAACAGTATGTAGTTGGTGCCCCAATGCAGCGTGTGGCACTGGACATCCTTGGACCTCTTCCAGAAACTGAACGTGGCAACAAATATGTGTTAGTCGTTGGCGACTACTTTAGCAAATGGATAGAAGCGTATCCAGTGCCTGACGAGAGAGCAGTGACTGTGGCTCAGAAGTTAGTTATGGAATTTGTGTGTAGGTTCGGAGTCCCCGTCGAGCTACATTCAGACCAGGGAAGGAACTTTGAATCCCAGGTGTTTGGAGAGATGTGCAAGGTTCTGGGGATTAAAAAGACGCGTACGACACCATACAACCCAAAATCGGATGGGATGATAGAGCGCTTCAACCGGTCCTTGCTCAGTATGGTTGCTGTGATGATAGAACCCCATCGACGTCAACGCGATTGGGATGAGAAGGTGGCACTTGCAACGTTCGCCTACCGGGCAACACCACACGAATCCACGGGGGAAACACCTAACATGCTAATGTTAGGCCGAGAGGTGCTCTTGCCGCTAGACTTGACCACTAGGGTTTCCTCAGACAAGGATGAGGGAGATGTCAGAAGCGATTATGCTTACGACTTAAGGGAAGGAATGCGATTTGCGCACGAAAAGGCCAGGGAGCACCTAAAAAACAGTGCAAGGCGGCAGAAGAAATACTACGACCACAAGACAAGTTCAACGACGCTAAGGACCGGGCAGTTTGTTTGGTTACACAACCCGAGTAAGAAAAAAGGCCTGTCACCTAAGTTGCAACGGAGGTGGGAGGGACCTTACCTTATTTTGAAGAAGCTATCGGAGGTCACTTTCAGAATTCAGAGGAACCGACGGGGCAAGAAGAAAGTTGTTCATTTCGACCGACTAAAGCCCTATGAAGGTCGCCCACTCGTGCCTTGGGATGGGACAGAACCACATGGAACACCTCGTCAACCACAGAGACAAGAAGGAGAATCAGAGATAGTAGGAGTGGAAAACGCTGAGGCGTTAGAAGAGACTGTATATGAGGAAGTAGAAGCGGAAGAAGCTAGGAAGCTTAGTGAACCAGGAAAAGAAATACCAGAAACCCTAGAAGTGCAAGAAGAAAGCCAAAGAGAGACTCTTGAACCTGTAGCCGGGAGAAGAAATCCACTTAGGCATCGCCGTAAACCACAACGTTACTTGTAACATCACACATAGAAAGAGGGACCTACGTAGGGTTAACCCAGGGAATCACCTCCTCTGAGGCGTGGATGTGTGAGAAGAGAGTGAATGAGTTGTGAAAAGTAGACACCCTAAAGGTTTAAGATAGCAGTGAGGACTAACCGTAATTTCATTCTGTAATTTGTCGACAGAGTCATCATCATGAGAAAATCACCGCCGAAGAAGACACCGAGGGACCTTGATGAAGCAGCGACAGTGGAGTGCCCCACCTGCCATGATGTGTTTCTGCACAAGCGCAGTTTGGAGCGACACATCAAGGTGGAGCATGGCCCACAAGAGTATTATTGGTGTGGGCAATGTGAGCACAGAAACAACAGACGGGATAACCTACGGGCCCACTATCGCGACTGTCACCCATCGGCACAGGGAGAAGTAAGCCAGATTAGAGCTGAGACGTACGAATCCAGAGAGCGTGCTAGGCGCTCTAAAATCGAAGAGTCGGGCCACCGCTCTCATGAGAACCACCCTACCACAGCCGAGAGGGATAATGAAGCCAGACGCGGGGCAGAGACAAAGTCAGGCTCTTCTGGACGGGGCAGTGACCACCCGGAAGCCGGTAATAACGAGAGAAAGCGTAGCCGAGCGACTGATGCCGGAGACAAGCCATCAAAGAAGCGCCTTCGAGGTGAAAGTGCCCCAGCAACAGTGTCAAGAGCACCAAATGAACGCCAGGTTGAGGAGGAGCGACCGGCCACAAGGGCGCGCAGGGTGAAGGCTCCTTCCACGATCTCTCGTGCCCCCGACGACGAGGCGATGGAGCTCTCCAGCTCTGAGAAAGCAAAGGAGAAAGCTGAGTCACCTACACAGGTGGTGGTATCTGTAGCAGCAGAAAAAAACCTCAGGAGGTGATTTGCTGGGCACGGACGTGCCGCAAGCGGCCACAGAGGTCGAGATACCCACAACTGCAGCGGATGGTGAGGATGAGAGTGTACCGGAGATAATGGTGTCTGCATCACCGAGTATGTGGGAGAATGAGGGGTCCGGGAGCCCACAGCGAGAATGGCGACCTGTCAGGCCAGGAGGAAAACCGTTAAGCATGATGAGGTTGATTCGTGGTCTGGGAGAAAATCCCGTGGAAGGCGCCGCAGAGACGGAGGGCCTGCGCATGCCATCCACACCCTTCCAGATCAACAAGCTGCTGCCTGGACAAATGGTCCGCTGGAGGGAGGTAAAGGAGACCTACCTATACAAGGGCGACGACAAGGTAATCAAAGGTGAAACGTCTCGAGAATTCGATGTTGTTTACTTACGGCCCTATGCTGAGCAAGTGGAGTCCAAGGGGAAAGAGCCGGGCACCGCACCACCTGGTCAGAGTAGACACCTGTGCAGGCTGGTGAGGACGGAGGGTGACCAAGCAGGAGCACCATACAAGGATAACGACCTAGTTGACGCCATGATCGGCAATGTTCGGCGGGTGGCAGAGACTGACGTACGGGAAGTCTACGTGGATGGAGAGAGAGTAACGAAGGACAAGACAAAGTGGGTCTTCGACTGCAGTTTCCAGGCGGGAGTTGCAGTGAACAGAAAACCATAGCTGTACAGGGACGTTTAAACTTTTAAGTTTGATGTTAACACCTTGAAGGACTTTGTTAGTGTTGCCGAGTTCGACCTTCTAGGTATTTTAGCGTTAGGCGTCAATGTTTCTAATAAAAGATCTCAGGTTTAAAGTCAAACCTGTAAAGGCTCTTATAAGGATAAGGTCTTAATGTTGTTTGACTAAAGTTTTATGAAGGAGTTTTTGTAAAAGACCTTAGGTTTAAAGTTAAACCTGTATAGGCTCTTGAGGATAGGGTCTTAATGTTATTTAACTAAAGTTTTATGAAAGAGATTTGTAAACTTTTATTTTTGTATAAGAAAGCCTTACGTAGTTTTCTGAAGTTTAAAGACTTTTTGAAATTAGGTCAGTATTGTTCTTGTTTAAACAAACACCTAAGAGACTTTAGGACACCTTACTTAAGGCGCAATATTTCTTTTAAAGTTTTGCTAAGCTGAATGGTCAAGGGGACTGACCAGCCTTGAGGTGCGGCTGTGTAACGAAATATTGCTTCGCGCACTGGGCTTCCGTAGCTGCTGAGCGCTGGTGCGCGGGCTGCATTCCGTGCGACAGTGCGCGTCGCTGGTGCTCTGCGTGCAGTGTATATAAGCGCGCTGCACGTGCATCGCGGGCGTCTTTCCGCTGCTTGCTCTTGCTCCGTGCGGACGAAAGCAAGTACGCTCTGCCGTTGCTCGCTGGCTGTTGGATTGGCGGGATTAGGCTGTACCCCGTGAACCCTAGTTGCGGGGTGAGTAGCTGCGTCTTAGGCTTATCGGTCCCGATGTCTATTGTAGTTACCCTATTGGTGATTGTTTGTGATTCTTAATTATAAAGTCCCCAAGAGATAATCATCATTGGTGTACGAATCAACCCTGTAATTAGCGCCTATATAGGAACCTGTGTATTACTTTGAATAAATCAACCAGTTCAAGTATATAAGCCTGGTGTGGTGCATAATCGTTGACGTGTCTACCCTTGTGTGGTGAGCGTGTGTGCGTGGTGTGCAGACCTAGGCGCCTGGAGGTAGACTTCCCCCAAACGAGTCCGCCCCTCAGGCCTCTGCGGTTACCGCTCATCGTGGAGGCCGAAGCCCATTATTTAGTCAGCGGCAGACGCCGCCTGGTAAAGTCCGCTACAATACCAAAAGAAATTGTCTTGAGCCCGTTTCTCAATAAAATATCAAAGTTCCAATAAACGTTTTAACAGGGCATGATATAACCAAGTTTAGTGACATGGATGCCCGTTGGACACGATTATAGTGATCATCAAGAGGAATGTCTGTTCACAGGCTGAGCAAGTCGTCGTTCTAACATTCTTAAGTACATTACAAGGCAAGTTGAAGAAAAACAACGTATGAAGTTAAATTCTTGTATTATTTTGTTTAAGTACAGTCAACCAATCTTGAAAAAACTTTCAATGTGTGGTGGTTGCCTTTTTGGAACAATGATATTATTATCAGGGTAAGCAGATAAATTTAGGTCTGCCTGCATGGTAACAAGCTTAACCAGTCATCATGCTAATAAGACGTGTATATTACAAGGTAAGTTTAAGCAACTTCTGTTTACTAGTATTTGTATCATAAAGTACAGTTTCAACAGATGACTTTAAAAGTGTTTACTTGGTCCTATACTTAGTTGCTTGTGGAGCATGACTATAAGCTGGGTTGTCTGTTTACAAGCCGAGCTAGTCATCATACTAAAACTCTTAAGTACATGTAAATAACAAGGTAAGGCGAAGCAAGAAAACTTCTCATGTTTCCTAGTAATGGTATCATTATATAAAGTACCGTTTCAACAGATCATTTAAAAAGTGTTTACAGTGGTCCTATTCTTGGTTGCTTGTGGAACACTTGTGGGTTGGTTGTCTGTTCACAAGCCGAGCTAGTCATCATATTAAAACTCATAAGTACATGTAAATAACAAGGTGAAGCAAGAAAACTTCTCATGTTTCCTAGTAATGGTATCATTATATAAAGTACCGTTTCAACAGATCATTTAAAAAGTGTTTACAGTGGTCCTATTCTTGGTTGCTTGTGGAACACTTGTGGGTTGGTTGTCTGTTCACAAGCCGAGCTAGTCATCATACTAAAACTCTTAAGTACATGTAAATAACAAGGTAAGGCGAAGCAAGAAAACCTCTCATGTTTCCTAGTAATGGTATCATTATATAAAGTACCGTTTCAACGGATCCTTTAAAAAGTGTTTACAGTGATCCTATACTTGGTTGCTTGTGGGACACTTGTGGGTTGGTTGTCTGTTCACAAGCCGAGCTAGTCATCATACTATAACTCTTAAGTACATGTAAATAACAAGGTAAGGTGAAGCAAGAAAACTTCTTATGTTTCCTAGTAATGGTTTCATAAAGTACCTTTTCAACAGATCATTTAAAAAGTGTTTACAGTGGTCCTTTACTTGGTTGCTTGTGGGACACTTGTGGGTTGGTTGTCTGTTCACAAGCAGAGCTAGTCATCATATTAAAACTCTTAAGTACATGTAAATAACAAGGTAAGGCGAAGCAAGAAAACCTCTCATGTTTCCTAGTAATGGTATCATTATATAAAGTACCGTTTCAACGGATCATTTAAAAAGTGTTTACAGTGGTCCTATACTTGGTTGCTTGTGGAACACTTGTGGGTTGGTTGTCTGTTCACAAGCCGAGCTAGTCATCATACTATAACTCTTAAGTACATGTAAATAACAAGGTAAGGTGAAGCAAGAAAACTTCTTATGTTTCCTAGTAATGGTATCATAAAGTACCGTTTCAACAGATCATTTAAAAAGTGTTTACAGTGGTCCTTTACTTGGTTGCTTGTGGGACACTTGTGGGTTGGTTGTCTGTTCACAAGCCGAGCTAGTCATCATATTAAAAACTCTTAAATACATGAAAATAACAAGGTAAGGCGAAGCAAGAAAACTTCTCATGTTTCCTAGTAATGGTATCATTATCTAAAGTACCGTTTCAACAGAACAATTAAAAAAGTGTTTACAGTGGTCCTATACTTGGTTGCTTGTGGAGCACTTGTGGTACATGTAAATAACAAGGTAAGGCGAAGCAAGAAAACTTTCGCTGAAAGTTTCGTGAAAGCTTTCGCTTTTGCAGCACTTTTCAATGAACGGGATTTCTTTTTCTCCAGCACATGACTATCAAACTTGTCTTGTAGTTCCTTCTTGCGTTCATCGCTTGATCTATGAAAGGTGTTGCACAAACCACACACATCTTTCTTAGCATGGTGGAACTTAAGGTTGAATGATTTAAACACCTTCTTATAGAAAGACATGGATGCCCCATTAGGATGAGTTTTTTTGTACATATTATACATGATCGTGAAGTTGAGATCAGGAGAGAGATACTGGCACTTGGACTTAGCCCTACAATAATGGGACTCCATCCTTGGAAATTGATCAATATGGGCTTTCACCTGCTCCCTGAGTGACCTGTCCCTCGCAAACTGCTGTCTACCACCACGACACTCCCCTTCAAGTACACCAAACTTGTCTCTCTTGTCAAAAAGGGTGCGGACTACACAAAACGAAATACCAAGGGTACTGGTAAATAATTTCCGACACACTTGCCATTGTTGAGCATCCTCATGTACATGTAGCTTCGGCAGATAATACAAATACTTATTTTGTTCCCCATCTTTGTTGACAGATACATATCTTGTGAGCCATTCACGTTGTTTTTGCAAATCACCCATGTTGTAATAGGCTTCTCTGATCTGTTGACGATGTTCAATAGTAATGCTAAGGCAATCCAGGCCCCTTTTTCGGCAATGCCAGCAGTTACTCTCTCCTAAGTTACCAAGCTTGGTAGGTACACATTTGTTTAATTTTTCAGTTGTGTAAGCTTTCCCTCTGTTTCTGTTGTGCTTAACTGCTGCATTTTTACTACTATTTCTCTTGACTCCATCTGAAATAAGTGGCCTTCCCTCACTATCAACTAGAAAGTCACTGGGCTCAACAACAATTTTGAATCCAGGTGGAGAACATTGTAAACCAGACAGGCTGGCTGATAAAGAGAGTGATGTTATGTGGTCCTGTCCAGGTGACACAGGGGCACATCCACCAGATGACAAATTGGAAGGAGAAAACTGTGGACCAGCAGCCAAACCAGCTGAAGAAGACAGCGATGTTAGGCGGGCGGGCTAAATACCCCTGGTTCATTTACCGTGGGACGGTATTGTTATTGAGGAAGTGTGGGACCCTTCAAGCCAAAGCGGGAGACGGTCCACGCATGAACGCACACGGTACAGCCGTGCATGGTGACGGTTTGCAGTGGGGCTTGTATGTTTAGGGCAGACAAAAGATCAGAGGATTAGCAATATACCAGGTCTTTGCGGTCGGTGAGTAGAAGCCGCCACTGATGGGTATGAAACCTTAGGATTCATGTTTGTAAAAATCATGGTTATTTGTAGCGGGAGCCGGGAGTGCCAACCGTGGGACGGTTTGTAGAAACAGGTCACCCGCTTTCTTTTCAAGCGGGAGCCGATAAAAGAGGGGCTCAATTGAAAACGGCTCCCGGTAAGTGAACAGGGGGTATTTAGCCTGTCCGCCTTACGTGGTCGTGTCCACCAGACACAGGGGCACATCCACCAGATGACAAAGTGGAAGGAGAAAACTGTGGACCAGCAGGCAAGCCAGCAGAAGAAGACAGCCATGTTACGTGGCCGTGTCCACCAGACACAGGGGCACATCCACCAGATGACAAAGTGGAAGGAAAAAACTGTGGACCAGCAGGCAAACCGGCTGAGGAAGACAGCGATGTTACGTGGCCGTGTCCACCAGACACAGGGGCACATCCACCAGATGACAAAGTGGAAGGAGAAAACTGTGGACCAGCAGGCAAGCCAGCTGAAGAAGACAGCGATGTTACGTTGTCGTGTCCACCAGACACAGGGGCACATCCACCAGATGACAAAGTGGAAGGAGAAAATTGTGGACCAGCAGGCAAGCCAGCAGAAGAAGACAGCGATGTTACGTGGCCGTGTCCACCAGACACAGGGGCACATCCACCAGATGACAAAGTGGAAGGAGAAAACTGTGGACCAGCAGGCAAACCGGCTGAGGAAGACAGCGATGTTACGTGGCCGTGTCCACCAGACACAGGGGCACATCCACCAGATGACAAAGTGGAAGGAGAAAACTGTGGACCAGCAGGCAAACCAGCTGAAGAAGACGGCGATGTTACGTGGCCGTGTCCACCAGACACAGGGGCACATCCACCAGATGACAAAGTGGAAGGAGAAAACTGTGGACCAGCAGGCAAACCGGCTGAGGAAGACAGCGATGTTACGTGGTCGTGTCCACCAGACACAGGGGCACATCCACCAGATGACAAAGTGGAAGGAGAAACTGTGGACAAGCAGGCAAGCCAGCTGAAGAATACAGCGATATTACGTGGCCGTGTCCAGCAGACACAGGGGCACATCCACCAGATGACAAAGTGGAAGGAGAAAACTGTGGACCAGCAGGCAAACCGGCTAATGAAGACAGCGATGTTACGTGGTCGTGTCCACGAGACACAGGGGCACATCCACCAGATGACAAAGTGGAAGGAGAAAACTGTGGACCAGCAGGCAAGCCAGCAGAAGAAGACAGCGATGTTACGTGGGTCTGTAGGAAATATCAGCTCGGACGTAGTCCACCATGATTCACCAGGTGTAGAAATGGCCAGGATGAATCCATTTCAAAGCATCAACAACTTTACCATTTGCCACTGCCGGGTTATATAGACCTTGCAGCAAGCCACAGCCGTAACTGTCAACTACCCAAGCCTAACAACGTCCCCCATTTATAAGTCCATCGCCTTTCGAGATGGATGGAGGCCTACTACTACTATACATTCGTACATGGTTTATTTGTTCATACTTTGTTTATTCAATTATTTTTAGATGACCCACAGATCGTTTTACAGTGCCTGGCATTTTTTTTTTTGCCTACTCTAAGAGTGCAGAAGTATGCGACTGCCACACACTCGGATGCACTTGCTGCCTTCATTGACCAACAACCTGTAAGCAAATCTGTCCACTTTATGACATTGGTTCAGGCTTTATGCAAGGTAATGGAGCGTCTCAAAAGTCTGAACGTTCCTGTTCCCATTGGAGCACTCCTTTAGGGAACATGCTGTGTTCCCTGCATGTTCCCAATGGGAATAGGCTTCTCCTGAGACAACGTGCTCGCATATTGACCATGCACTGATACCATTCGGGATCACGTGTTGTTCACAAACTGTTCCTACAGCGGGTGCTCCCGGTTGGTACAGGAAATGGTCTTGCTGAAATTATGTTCAGACTTTTGAGATGTTCTCTAAAAAAATAACGAGAGAGAGCGAGAAAAAAAAAACCAACAACAACAGAAAGACGAGGGAAAAAGGGGGTTGGGAAGTAATTTTGGGGGGTGAAGGAAGCTTAACTAGCCCCTCTGACTTTAGTTACTCTGAAAAAACCCACCCCATCCTCCCTCAACTGCGTGTCATGGACTGTTAAAAAATATGGCCTGGTTTTACTTACTTACGTCCTTTTTGTGCATGTAGGTTGGGACCAATTTGCCAGCGTACTTGACAAATTTGGTCAAGTCCGGAGATAGACCTCAGCCATTTGTTCTTCTTCTTGGCGACCGTGCTCAACCAACACAGACCTTTGTCATATTTGAGGGAGGGCCATTTCAACGAAATCTCTACTCAAAGCGGTCGACTCATGCTTCAAAATGATGTATGTATTCGATATGGAATACCCCAAGCAGTGTAGTACCACTTGGGAATTTCTTCAAAAGGTAGTATATTGGATGAAGGAAGGGAAGGGATGCAACATCACCTGCAGTAAGGAGTCTCAGAGCCTTTTTGCATAACATAACAGCCAGCAGAGAATCAACAGTAAACTCCGGCTAAATTACCAACTTCGTACAACTCGTCAAATCTCTCAAGTCGACCGTCTGACTAAAGTCCCGATTATCCGTAATGCATTTCCATTCAATTTTTTATTTCTAAGTCGCCTTTTATAAGTCCCCATTGTCGTGTTACTCTCGGTCCCCTTTCCATAAAAAGCATTACAATACCCTTTGTGTAAGTTGGCATTCAACAAATCACGCATTGGCAACTTTCCTGGTTAACCTTGTTAATTACTATTTCATTGGCAACCAATGAACTTACCTCATAGCAATTAATCATCTGCATAGCACCTATATGTGCGGAATCTATTCGAGGTGTTTTAAGTATTAACTGCTTTTTATTGTGGCTTTGTAAAAGAATGCTACCCTCTGTGATCCCTGCGTGACCATTCTATTTTCCCTGGACTTCGTATCTCAGAGTTGTAACCATTAAGTCACTGATTTTTGTGACTCGAGTCGAGCATAGTCATTTGAAAGAGGTGTCATATAACTCAAGTCAAGTCCTGAACCAAAAAGGTCGAGTTGAGTCGTGTAACAGTGTGTCGAGTCGAGTCTAATATGTTTAGCTTTAGTCAATTTGAGTCATGAACAGTTGAACACTACATTGTGTCCACCAAAAAGTAACTGTCTGACTGTTTTTAAAATAGCTACAAAACCATGAGGTCAATTATAAATATTTTGGTTGTGCAGATACTCCTACGCTTTTGCCTCAACCTCTATGAGTTTCATTTAATTTCAGTCACTCATCACTGCACAATTGTCAATTGAGCACAACAACATTTGTGGACACTGTGACCAAGTTCCATGACTTAATCAATTTCAGTATTGTGTTTAAGTAAGCTGTGTGAAATCCTGTATGATGTGAAAACAAAGGCAGATAAGGTTTGGGTTGAAATCATTTGCCCTTGAGCATTTAACTGATGTCTTGGCATGATGACGATAGCCAGGCAAATGATTCCAATCCCAACTGCAGCCCTTTTCTTAACATGAAGAATTTTACACAGCTTACTAAACACAGTACTGGTGTGGAAGAAAAATAAAGAAATGTTCACATTTTCCAAAAATATTGTTGTGATCAATTTGACAATTATTGTGTAGTTATGCGGGACTGAAATTGAATGAAACTCAAAGGGGTTGAGGCCCAGGCTCCTAAGTACAGGGTGAGTAAAAAAAACCGGAACCCAAACCCCCAAAAATGTATTTCATATTTAAAAAAATATGTTACACCAAAAAACACAATGACTGGAAAGCCTATTTCAAAAGCTACTTTTATATGAAAAAAATTACAGAAATTGCTCAATTCGTTCAAAGAATATCACCATTTAAACGCAATGACCGTAAAACCTGTCTCGTCCAAAAAAAAAATTTATTGTGTGTTTTGACTGTTTGGAACAACAAAGAAAATGACACACAATACTTGTTTCAACAAATGTCACCAACTGTAGCACACAGTTTTTTGATTAACAAAATGATTTATACAATCTACTTTTTTAAAAGATGGGCCTTCTAGAGGACTTTGTCGCAAATTGTGAACGTATAAAGTAAGATTTCATTGCTGGTGATATTTGAAGACAATAGTGAAATCGCATTTTTTGGACGAGACAGGTTTTAGGGTCATTGTGTTAAAATTGTGATATTTTTTGAACTGAATGACCAATTTCAGTAATTTTTTCTTCCAAAAGTAGCTAATGAAATTGGCTTTCCAGTCATTATTATTTTTGGTGCTACATACACTTTGTATATTTTTAAAATATGAAATATAATTTTGGGGGTTTGGGTTCCGCTTTTTTTGACTCGCCCTGTATCTGCATTTTTCAAAATTGACCTCATGGTTTTGTAGTTATTGTAATAATAATTAGACGGACAAAAGCCTCCGGTTTCCGGTATGAAGCCGGGAAAAAAAATTACAGCTTCACTTACCATGGCCTTATTTTATCGATACTTTCAGTTTGAAATGGTTGATTGGGTTGTGGAGTAACCGAGATTTCCTGATTTTTCTCCGTGCAAGTCCGGACAAACACATTTAACAGCTAGGCGTGAGTGGGTCTGTCTGGTCCTGGGCCAATTACGCACAATGAACCATTTGCTGTATGGTCGTATTCGGAAATGTGAGTTCATTGCATGTGTACTCGTACTCATATTCGTACTCGTACTTAATTTGTATGTACAAATACTCGTACTCGGAGACCCGTTCTTGTACTCGGAGTTACACTCGTACTCGTGCTCGACAACCTAAGTACTCGGCAGTACTCGATACTCGAGTCGAGTCATTGACTTGAGTTGTTACATCTCTAGCTGTCGTCTCTCAAAATGGAATTGTTTGGGGATCACCTCGGGAAGCTGAATTCAACTGAGAGCATGAAAGCATTCAATAATTATTTACCGTTTCGATTTCTATTATGTTTCTGTCCTTCATATGCTACACTGCTGTTGTACGGGTGTGACATGTGAAGTGTTTGTCGGTGATCGAGCCACTTTAAAGAAATTAAACGAGAGGAAAAGTAAAAACGTTAAATTAATCTTACCCCTTAAAAACACAAACACATCTACACACTCAATGTTTAGTCAGGTCCGTCAGCTAGGTCACTCTGGTCAGTTAGGTTGGATGTTGGTGTTTTTTATTGGAGGGGGGGGGTAATTTTAAGTTGAAAAGTAGATTATTCCCATATAATTTAAGTGGCAAAAATCATGGTTCTGGTTGTTAGGTTACATGAAGTAAGTTCGATTAAGGATACTTCGTGACGTACCTTGCACCATGCTCTCTAAAAAAAAAATTCTTCAAAAGTCGGCTGATGTCGCTTCGATCCCCTTAAAACTCTAAAAAAAAAAAAAATCCTTCGCGGGTGGAACTTGAGTAAGAATTCTGCACCAACTTACAATCTCAATGGACACAAACATTTTTTTGTGGAAATTTGGATAGTCAAGACAAAACTCAGAGAAAATGGCAATTTCAGACCATACCGTGAAATCTACCTCGTTTATGTGCTGCCAGGCTGGTTATTAGTCTGCTCCCATACATATTGCGCTAATTATAAAGCGTTTTTATAGGTTCCAGATACACGACCATCGCTCCCTCAGTCAGGCTTCAAGACGCACAAATACAAAATTACAACACCGTCTGCAAATTGAGCCAACTTAATATGTAGTGCAAAATATATTGGATCCCAAAGAGGCCACATAAAGCTTATACTCAATCGTAACCCTATCTAAAACATGTTAAAGTTGTGCAGCAGCAGGATGCCAGTCTAGCCAGTGAGTTTGGGGGTTTTGAGACATCATCTTACATTGAAAAACAATTTATTTTAATTTTGCTGATGCACATATGGCCATATGCGCACGCGCAGACCATTAAACCGGAGACTTTTATTTTTGGCCTTATTGAACTTTCAAATATAACATTCATTTTGTGTGATTAATCTGAATTCTTGTGAATCTGGTAATTTGTAAGAAGTATTGTACGTAAGGTTAAACAAGGGTGTTTATTGACTTTTTAACCCTTAAAATAAGCTCAGATTTGATTTTAAAACATAAATTACCTGCGTTGAAAGTTTTTGGTTTAATTTTTGAAAAAGTGAATGTCAAGATAACTTAACATTTTCTAGTTCGATGTATTCCCTCTGTTCATGTGGTAGTTTTGAGACAAATAACTCTTCACATTTGCATAAGGGTTAATACTAGTAGTGAACAGATAGTTTCTATGATTCATAAATATGCACATGCATGTATTCCCATTCCTATTGGTCAAGAGGCCATCATGTTGGTGGTTTTAAATAGTTGCTAAAATTACGGATTGGTTTAAAACACATAAGGCCAAAACAAAAATTCTGCTTCTGATTACATGGCATTTGAAAATAGGGTAGGTAGGTAGGGAATTTATTTTTTTTGCATTTTTGTGTGTGTGTACGATCATATGGAGGCGTTTGTGTGTAGTCAAGGGTTAAAGGTAGAAATTGATGGTTTTGGGTGTTTTTTTCTCTCTAATTTTTCCAATAACAAAATTAGGGTAGGGGCTGTCGAATAGGGTAAGTAGGGAAACCGGAAGCAGAACTTTTGGGGGGGGGGGGGGCCTTATTCCTGCACCACTGTGTTCTATCTGCGCCACATCGTGAAGTAAA
Source organism: Patiria miniata (assembly GCF_015706575.1). NCBI lineage: Eukaryota > Metazoa > Echinodermata > Asteroidea > Valvatida > Asterinidae > Patiria > Patiria miniata. The sequence goes on along the minus strand of NW_024037065.1, from coordinate 5,592,263 downwards.
TGCTGTGTGCACGCCAATCTCCTTACAAGAAGGTTTAAGGTGTTTCCAAAATAATTAATTTTTGACTTGTTTTGACTTTTGGACCTAAAAATTATTTATGAATAGGAATAAATATGTGCTTGGTCGGTATTGAACAACTGACTATGTTAAAGACCAGTTGGAGTCTGGAATGCTGATAATTACCCGAGGCGAAGATTAGAGTATTTATCATCATACAGACTGGTCTTAAACATACATGTAGTGTCTTACACCTCCCAACATATTTATTCTCTTTATTATTGTATTTGTATTTGTCTAAAATAGTGTTGTTATCTAATGGAATCCAATTTGTGATTGAATATGCAATGTTATTTACATGAACGTTGAAGGCTACAAGTGTTGCGGTTTCTCCAAAACATGTATTCATGTGTGACAAATTTTCAACGTGTGGCTTTAATAATACATGTTTATTTCTTGAAAACTTTGGGCTTTGAAGCCCTCGTTCAAAACGAAAATAGCTGTTGATTTTTTTTTAACTGTATAGGTATACATAATTATGCATGTATGATCTCTTAGAATGTTATGTGTTAAAATTATTAATTCATACGAAGTCTTAAAGGGAAGATACAAACATTTCCAAACATCATGACAAAATGATCAAATGATCACGAAATATCTTGCTGGATTGTTAGGGAATGACATTCTAAAGCACCCTATAAAATCTTGGCTTCTGGTGTGCTGACATTTTCAAGAAATCTGGTATTTTTCCAACGCTTCATGGTCGGCCGACTAGCGTTGGAGAAACTTTTTTTTTTTTTCAAAAAGTGCTCTTCATTTTCATAATTAGTTTTTCTGCATTTTCTTTTCAAGCTTAATCTGCCGGACTGATTCTCTGACCTTACAATTCCCCAAAGTTGACAAACTGCTCCGTTTTATCTTAAGTGGGGTCAGAGAACCAGACTAGAAGAATGTGATGTTTTTCTTGTTTTTTTTTTTACAGCATCTTTAAGCCCAAAACGTGAAACAAGTCAGTTTGACAATATTTGCTGTAACATTCTAATCCCCCAAATCCACTTACTACTCAAAATTGGAGCAAGATCAAATGTTGTACATTCCCTTTAACAAGTTGATACTTGTTTCTGCAATGATGAGACTTCATGAATTTTTAAACTGAAATCAATTTTTTTTTATTTATGCTACAACTGCTATGAGAGTATTAATTACATGCTTTGTTTCTTACTGAGTCACCTTAATTGTACCTTACTTCTTATTCTAAGAAACAAAAACAATGACAAAACTAGACTTATGTTTGTTTGTTTTTTGAGATGTTGGGTTGCAGGGCTGATTGGTTGGTTGTTTGTTGGGGTGTTGGGGTGTTTGTTGGTTTGTTTGTTTGTTTTGTTGGGGTGCTTGTTGGGGTGTTTGTTGGGGTGTTTGTTTGTTTTTTTAGGGGGTTGCAGGGTCGTTTGTTGGTGTTAAGTTTATTTTATTTATCCCCCTTTTTGCAGGGGCGAGGTGTTTCTATAATGAGATCATTCTGACCGTACCTATTACCTTTGTGTCAATATTACTTTATATTTTTTTTATCATCAATAGCTTTACATGCATTAATTGACTTTCAGGGTAATGTAAAACATCGTTTTAATTAATATTTCAAGAGTTGTGTACATGTTTATGACAGGAAAATAAAATTTAAATTTAATGCTCCAGAACAGGCTTCCAGTGAGGTTTGAGTGTGTTTGTGTGGCGTATTCCGATTTTTTTTCTCCTTATTTTGACCACAGGAATGGGGTGAATTTTGAGTGACAATGACCACGTAACGAGGTCAAAAGTTTTGACCACGGCTATGGTGTTATTCGGAATTTACAACGGAAAGGGGTAAAAATGACCACGGGATTGGGGTTATGTATTAACCACGATTGTGGTCAAATTATGACAACTATACGTGGTTGTTTTCGTTGACTACGTCACGTGTGGTCGTTTTGACCACGGATGTCGTCGGTGCATATTTGACGACGGGAACGTGGTTAAAAATGACCACGATGTGGTTACTTTTAACCACGTATTTTTAAGAGTGCACTGTCGTCAACCTACGAGCCCCTCAGCCTCACCCCCTCTATAAGGAAATGGCTGGTGGATGATTTTGAACAGGCGACTGCCGAAAATTGAATGGAATAAAGGAAGAAGACAGGACGTCAAAGGTCACACCAGTACCAGCAGGGGCACCGTCAACTGAAGCGCCGACATCTCCCGTGATGACTGATTCCAATCCTTCAAACTCAGATCCTCGGTATTTTCGCGCAGCGAGACGGGAAGAACCCAAGACCACGGCTGGAGGTGAAGTGGCATGGATTATGCAGCAGGCGTTGACCACTAGAACAACAAAGTCTCGGCATGACAAGCTGCACGAAATCGACTTCGGAGTCACAGTGAGACAAGTGACAGAGACAGCCATTTTTCCGGATGGCCGGAGATACGAGGTAAAGTACACTGAATATAACCTGTCTTCACATACCAATAGAGGCCCACACGCGTGGACAACGTCATCCGGTAGTCTGTAAAGCTCCCTATAACTCAGGAGAGTTATACTTCTTAGGTGAGGGGGTGTTATTAGGCCGTGTCCGAAACGGGCTTCCAGAGCTACGGCTACGTCTATTGTCAGCGCGTCCTCGCGTATTTTCAATGGGCGCGGACCTAGACCTAGCTCTAGACAGTTGATTCGGATGCAGCCTTAGTTTAACACCAGTGAGGGGTTAAGCTCCCTCTACTGCCCAAGCCAGGTGTAGCAGGGGGTATACCTGCATTGCCGAACCCTTTGGGTTTTATAGACTGAGGATCAATCTGAAGTTAGCCACCACACATTGTCGCTTGGGGTGAAAATACAATGCCGGGTCTACCAGTCTAATAATGCAGCTGCGCGGATCGACATGTCGTCACCATCATCATGAAGCTAGCCTCAAATATTTCAGTCAATCGAGTTATTCCGCACAAGATCATCAAGTGTTCATCGATGAGGCTATCTAGCCTGGCTATCCAGCGCACCAGGGTTAGACAACATAGAGTTCATCAGCCAATCTTAGAGGTTCCCGAGTGATCATTAGAGAAAATTTGGTAAGATACGAGTTGGTGCAAAAATGAACACAGTGAAGAATGGGTCTTGAAATACAAATTCGGGGAGTTTAAATTTTAATAGCCTGCTGCTTTTGGACGCGATGCGTCTGAAGCGCATGTTTCTTTAATAATGTGTGTAGCGCCCTCAAAAGTCGAGGCGCAAATAACATAATGGCGGCGCCCTATAGCTTGGTCTGTGTACCAGTGTAGTGTATACGGCTCGAGCTCTGGTGAAGAACTGCGGTAAGAAATGTTGCCGTTTTGTTTGAAGTTGAAAAAGTAACATCAGACGGAAACTGTGTCTGTTCAGTATGGTAGACACAAGAACAGTTCGTTTTGTAGAAGACATGTATCTTTGATGCATGACGGACAAAGATAAATATTTGTGCGAAATTAGTTAATCGTTCTGAACGGTGTGTATAAATGTAAATGGATTCAATAATGACCGTCATGCTCGTTGTATGTACAGACTACGGAAACTAGATGATGTTTGAAAACTGTGCTTCCGATTTAAACATCAGAATGTTTTTTTTCCAAATGTACAGATTAAGTTATTTAGATTATGTTAGCGTTTTGTTGAGGATATTTGTTGCGGACTCGATTTCTAGTTATATTTGCTATTGTTGAGGATATTTGTTGCTGACCATTTCTAGTTTTATTGATTATTGTTGAGGATATTTGTTGCGGACTATTTCTGGTTTTATTTATTAATGTTGAGGATATTCAGAGTTGCGGACCATTTCTAGTTTTCTTTACATGTGTATTATTGCGGATATGTTGTTGCGGCCTACTTATTGTATTGAAATAATTTTGGACATTGCTGAGGACGACTGTTGGTGCATAAATTACGTTCAGTGTGGCGGGCAATTCTAATTTAAAGTGACAGGACTTTTTAAGCCGTGAGTTTGACATAAGATACCAAATATGATTCTTTTATTGAGAACATTGTAAGACTGCCTGGTGCAGTCAAGTCATAGGTTGTTTGAATACACGTGCATTTTCGTTAACTTTAAATTGGTTCATTCGTAGTTAAATGCCAGGGCGCATTTGTGTCTTAAGTTAGGGAGAATGTGACGAAAATGCAAGTCATGATTAATTTCCAGTAAGCACACTTTATTCTTCACTCTGATAAAATACAGGTTCCTTTCATAAACTTAATTGATAGGACTTACGGAAGATAAAAAGATAAGTTTAAAGTTAACAACTCGTATTTTAATGAGAAGAATTGATGCCAATACAGTTGACTGTGTATTGATAATAGGGACTATGATAAACTAATGGTAGAATAACTGTTAAATGAAATGACTTGTACAAGTTTAATTCATCGAAGCTTTCTAGGTCAAGACGCTATGATTATTATGAATAAGAATAATATTTGGCGCAGTGGTTTATGACCAATCAGAGAGTTGCAGGAGACATTTTGTTATGATGCGCTAGCTCCTTGCGCTATGTACGCGCCCAAACGCTATAAAAGACGAGCCAAGTCGGGGCTCGGTGTTCAGATCGTGACTGGTTCTGGCCCGGTGAAAAGTTCACCCAGAAGAAGGAGCGCGTCGTACTCAACGTTCGATTGCAATGCACATTGGCGCAGCCTCGTCTCCAGGGGCGCGTGCTCGTTCCTTACACTAATCCCTGGCTGTGATGATGACGTAAATGACGCTGAATGGCTATTCACAGCGTACTGCGCCGGCATTTCGAAGATTGCACGCCGGGCGCGCCCATAACGCGCGAGCGTGCTTAGCTTTGCAGTAACGTCACGTACGAAAAAATAATTATGATTCAAAAGTCGCGATGCCTGTACGATATGGATTATGGCAGCCGCGTTTTTCGCTAAAAAAACCCCCTGTATCGCAGGTTGTAAAGGCACGAAAGGGGTACGTACATGTAATACAAATCTTTGCTAATTAACACAACGTCCAAACGTTATGTTTGAAAGGATTGATTCTTCAAAATCACAACTTTTAACATTTTAAAGATGGCGTCGGCACGTAAAACGGATAAACTGCAGCCCTAATTATAATGTACCGTATTTTGGTATATTTAAATTACACAATTCCAGGGGTTACGATCGCCCAAGCAAGGCATGATGGGAAACAACATGGCGCTGCAAGATCGTACCCACGGTGCACGAGGTTGACATTTGCGCTTCGTCTCATCGTTATCCACATAGCCATTAGATTATACGCATCGGACAGCGATATTTTTTATTACACAACTATCTGGGGTACTCTGTGCGCTTTCCTATGGAGCATGGTTTTTATAACCAGGCTTGTGTGGAGGCTACAATTTTTCAAACTTGGTGCGGATTTCGGACTGTTGGTGCTCGACCAACCTTTGCAATTCATAAATTAAATACTTTCACACACTCGGAGAGAGTATACGCGCGTGCGCGTAGGTAAAAGGTTACTATAACCTTGATTCAAGTCGCCTGTAAAATGGTCACCCTGTACTATTGTGTAAATAAAAAAATTCGCCATCGGGCACGGTGTGTGCCAACAGTATTGGAAGACAATAAAACCGTTATTATTATTTGAAGAACAACACAATTTCTCCAGTCAGAATTCTTGTCTAGTCTCTAGTCATTTAGTAATTTCGCGCCCGTTACACTATGTTGCTTTGTAAATTGTATACGTGATGATGATATTTGAGTCCCTAGTATTAACGTTGCGGGGGTCAGACAACTCCACCGTTGAGACAACTCGACTCGGGACAGCTCGACTGTTGAGACTCGACCGTTGAAGACAAGTCGCTCGTTGTGACAAGTCCACTGGCATTTTTTTTTTGTCGGGCGATGCATAGGGCCTGGGATAGAAAAAGAATGATTGAAAACTGGGGCTCAACTTTCATATCGCCTTTTGCTGCAGAAACCGCGCACGGTGACGTCGCTTTTGCCGGGCCTGTGCGCCCACTTTTTTGGCAGGTTGACGTGACCGCGCTGTACCGTGCACGGTAACAACATTTTTGTCCCGGTGTCACATGAAAATCGGACCCCTATTTCCCTATTATTGGTTGATCCCTCCCACGTGACAGGTCACTCTCCGGAAACGATCCTAAAAATAGCGTAGTATCGTACTCAGGCGTGCGCAGTACTACCAATGAGTCCACATTTCATGGAGTCGGATATTCACGCTACACCGGCATGTGCGCCCACGAATTATGTGACTTTTTACCCGCGCCACGTGTACTTTGTATCAAAGTAAAGTTGCCTCAATGGTCGAGTTGTTTAAAGTCGAGTTGTCTCAACGGAAAGAATTCCATATACGTACGCCACTAGTTTTCCATGCAATGACTTATCAACCATCAGAGATTCATAACATGTCCTAAAAAGTGAAATTCAGCAGGAAAAATATCGAAGCATTTAGTTGGAAACTCTTAGAATTTTTCAGACCAGTCTCATAGGCTTTGTACACAGGGTGTCAAGTGGGGAACGTATATGGAATTCTTTCCTAATAATGTTTACTTTGAATCGTTATTTTTAAGTTTATGAACAATTTCAGTGTAATGACATTTCGTTCGAAATTTTCCAATGCAATCTGAAAATAGTTACATGTACATACTTGAAAATATTAATTTACTTTTCTGGAACATAGAATGTACATAACATTTTCATTATGGTGTTCCTTTTATTGCATTTCTCAAGCAGCAAAATATACCTATTAATAAATAAATTTCCTCTGGAAAATAAATAGCGGAACACACGTGCGTCACATAAACGACGATGCGTTGTATAGTACAGTGTTTACGTTGATTTCTGTCAAAGTAGGGGCCTGAGTGAAATGCTCTTGCAAATGCCTGTTTGTTCATTTAGTTAAGCACTCATGTGTACAGTTTTAGTGGAGACTGCAGGCGAGTCAGTCATGATGATAGTGGAATTTTGACCACTACTTTTCCACTGAAGTTACAGTTGGAGAACAACGCCTGCACGGCACTGTTCATTCTGTCGCTGCTGGATGAGGCTACGCCATGTACATGAACGGTTGTTGTATTGCCATCGAGTTGGGTAACTGCTTGATGCGATGCGGCTTTCATCGGACTGTCATCAGGTGTTGCCCTTGGCTTACATGATGCTGCTGCTGGATCAATGATGTTGTGTAGGGCATTCGTCATTTTCCGCTTTTGTTGCTCAGATGAATCTCGGCAATAGTGTTTAATTGACGCCTCATTAAGATGACCGGAGAGTGTCATGATGGTTCTTGTGTCGAGCCCAGCCTCGTTGAGCGTTGTGATGGTGGTTGCTCTGATGCAGTGATTCGTGTAGATTTCACAGAGGCCGGCTAATTTCGAAATCTCCTTCATCATCTGTCCAAGTTTGTTCTTACCAAGGGGGACGTTCTTGTACCACGGGACAGGCTCATCATTTATTGAAGAGTAGGGTTGCTGGAAGAAAGGTTTATTTTGGGTATTTAGCTTACCAAGATAAAGTTCAAGAACTTGCACCGGACACAGATCACCCCCAGAATGAGCATATACTCTCTTTTCGCCTTCAAAATCTGGTGCTTCATTTCCCGGATGGTTCTTTGTTGCTTCGTGGTAAATCATTGTGGCAACTCTTTCCCCTCAGCATCTTTCTTAATGATGAAAGAATCTTTCGTCAAGTCACGTAAGCCCTCTCTGCCTCTTCTACAAAAGAAGAACTCAATGCAGAACCAGACCAGACGCTGCAGGCTTGCTGGATGTTTAGTTGACAGGGTTACGCTGGCAAACATCTTAGAAATATCACCAGCCTTTATCGAGTGCTTGTGGCAGCTTCTGTCATTTCCTTCTCTCTTTGTGCGTTTGATGACAGCAAGGAAGACATTATAAGATTTGAGGCTTTGCATGGTGGGGTATCGGTATCGTTTCGGTTTGCGGTAACACCATGTGGTAATAACTACTGCTTAGAAGATATTAGTTCTGAGAAGAACTTGTCCTGCTTATTATTAACTTTGCTAAGTAGTTTGTGTTCTGTTAAGAACAGTCCTGCTGTAAGTTCTAAACGATCTTGTCTTTGGTCTCAACGTTTCGACTAGCCTGCTCTAGTCATCGTCAGGAGACTGGCCAGTCGCTGACCCGAAGTTGCACTTTCCTCGTGTTAAATACATTGAAGAGTGTTACTTCGTGAAAACGAAAATTTACAGTTTCGCAGTCTTTTCGGTTTCACGAACTAGGACTCATTTTTCCCCTCTTATTTCTTGTTTATTTAATACACAAAAGGGTGAAAAACATCAGATTTAATCAATTCAATTCATCAAGTGTCCACAACGAGAAACCCAACTGAAAATACTATGTCGTTTTGACGCAAAATGTTGTTTTAGAAGGCGTTCAACTTAAATTGCCGTTTTCTCCGATTGCTAGTTTTAAATGGTATGTAGATGGGTGTTACTTCGTGGTGTCGGTGACGATATGTTGTAGATTTTTCATTTTACTTTGCTCTAGTGCAGACAAATCTTCATCAGTTAGGTTCTGAAACCTGTTTGCTGGTTCATCTCCCATCTTGTGGTCGACATGATTTTGCTCCTCAATGTGCTTAAATTTTTCGTTTTTATCCATAACTTCATCATTTTCTACTTCTACCATCCTCACAGCCATCAATTCTTCATCCATTTTATCTAGCTTGAAATTAAGGTCAAAATTCGGTTCTGGAATGTAGTCAGACATGATGACTGCCCAATTTAATCAAGGTGCATGCAGAGTCTGAGATAGTAAAACATACAATAAATTAGCAGACGAACTTCCAGGTTTACTTTTTCCACTTTTTTTTTTACATAGTTGTTCGCAAAGATTATGACTAGTACCAAATCATTTTACAAAATTTTTACCAAAAAAAAGAATGCTTGTCCAATCCATAATGATTTTTTTTTTTCAAACCTATTCTCCCAAATAAATATTAAAGCACCTTAGAAAGGGGAAAGTTTAAAATTCCGATGTAAAAACAAGCTGCACTACGTTAGCGTACGGCGCGCGCATGCGTACTGTTGTATTATTACAAGCTACCGCAGGACTGTAACTATAATTGACCAATCATTGGCTTGCATGGGCCGAACCGGGCTGGACAATGCTGGTTCAGGGGCCATTTTTTCGCTGGTTCTTTAAAGCCGGTTCATTATCACCATTAATGACCGGCCACGTGATCGAGTCTCGACCTATCAGAAACCATCAACTCTCCAAGGTATTTATTAATTATAAATAATTGGTTCGCTGCGAAGCGAACGAGGCTATGATTTATAAATAATGGTTTTCAGCAAACCAGGGAACCAGACTGCAGCAAACCATGGGCGGATTGCAATAACCGGTCTTAAAGCTGTCTATGCGCATTAGACGCACTAAAAGCTCTGGCTGTCAGTCAGTCTATAAGTAAGACCATTGCAATGACACGGTCTAAGTATTAAGACAGTCTTAAAATAGTTAGCCTGGGTTGGGCTGGCTTAAAACGGTCTATTGTTTGGATTTTTGGAATTGACTGGTGTAATGAATTATTCATTCCCAAAATATTTTTTCCCAGTTGATGAGTGTTTGATGATTAAATCTTAAAAAAGCAGAACACTGCTTGGAGGGAAAATTCTCTGGGATAGAAGGGATCTTCTGGAAAAATGTAATGACACTGAGTTGTACTGCAAACATAAAATTTCGGAATTGACATTTGATTTCGCATGATATGAATCACACAAACCTAACAAAAAAAAATGTGCAGTCTCTCCAGTATTCGCCCGTAACCATGGAATGTTTGTTTGTGAATCATTACTCTAAGCGGGCTTAGTAAAGACCAGCTTATGGCAATGGGCTAAGTTTGGTGTCTTAACCAAGACCGTCTAAGAGCAATAGCAGGCTAAAATCGGACTGGTTTAGCCAGCCGACTCAGACCGCGTTATTGCAATCCGCCCCATGAGCTAAATAATGAAACTTGCATGCATATTACCTATACTAAGACACGCCTAGTTTCAAACATACATATAACAAGGTGTATGCGTACGTATACTGAAATGCATTATTCATGTGCTTTTTGTATGAGGCGTGATGTCGTTTTGCCGGGAAAATTACCCGCTATCTTGCTTGAGTATGGTTTTCACAAGTTTGGAGAGAATATGTCTCACTAATTTTTGAATTGGCTCAAACACTGGCATCAATAGGCTGCAGAAAATCATATCAGCAGCTGTCGCTCAGATTTCAAGCGAAATTGCCCATCAATCAAGGCCTGAATTTTACATCATCGACGGTAAGGCAAGACTCTGTCTCAGGTCCCACTTGCACGCCCCCAGCATGCTCAGGAGTGCAGGTGCTACTGCCATTGGAAGTACTACAGCAAGTACGGCAAGGCCGAGTGTAAGCTAGTAATAAGTAAACTAGTGAGAGAGGTTAGAAATAATGGGGAAAGAATATTAATAGGGAAAGAACTTGTCACTGTACACACACTCAAAGTATCAGACTAGTCTGATTTCGCAGTAAATGCTTCAATATTTTCCATGCTTAGGATAGACAATGATAGAGTGATGTGTATTTTCCCAGTGTAGGATGTTTAATCGCTTTTTGAAGGCATAGGTCATTGCAGGGTCATTGCTCTTCTTATCACAGAAGTCCGTGCACTTTACACATGTTATAGACGGAAGGAAGGGAAAATTCGGGAAAAATACTAACAACTCTCCAAGGTGTTCGAGACACACATCAAATGAAAGCTTATTTCATCATCTTTCATTTTCTTTTCAATGTTTGGGGGGTCTTGAATTTTAGGAGAAATTTCCATCTGAAGATGATCACCCCTGAAAATAGTCCTGAAGCCCATTGCCATTTTGAAAAACGATGCCTCCATTGCAAAATAGAGCGCTATTAGGGTCCAAATAACATCCAAATTACACAGAACTGCAAGCTCCTAGTCCTGTGCACGGCTTCCACCCATATTTTTTACAAACCCTCAAGTTCATGGCCGAGAGCATACTCAAATACTGAAGATTTTGAGGGCATGCAAATCGTGATTTGGCCGGCGTAGGCAATTTCGGACCGATTTACTGGTCTGCACCCTTATGCACTTCGCAGCCATCTTGAATATAGCGCCACCATGTGACTTACCAAAGACATTAGAGGGGAATAAGCGTGACACGTCATGATTTGTTTACATGAGCGCTTTCATATTAAGTAGGCTAGTTCTGTAGACGTTCCCCACTTTATCTAAACCAAGCCATTGAGTCTCAGGTCTTTTAACACATTGCTATGGATCCAATGAGATCCTAATTATTTAAACGGCGCAATGACCATGGGAGACTTTTGAGACGTAGACGCTGGTGCATGGGGGCAGCGCACCGGTCATTTTTCCAATTTGTATTACTTGAGCATGTGCGCGTATATTTTAGCATGCGTGCGTAGTCCTGACCGTTCACACATGATTATGTTGGACACGGTTGTTGAACTGCAGATCAAGCTCTTCAGATTGCTTTTGGATAATTGCTTTCATAATATTGCATGGGATAGACGTCTGGCTAATTGACCTGTTGTTCCCCATTGACTTTTAGATCCTTTCATAAAGATGGAAACTACCCTGACTGTCTTCCATTTGATCGTTATTTAAGTCAATTTTCCGTCATCTAGGGAATTTCAGTAGATTATGAACTGGGGTTCGGCCATTTCTTCGGCACCCAGATTCAAGAAGCAGGGATTGATGACGTCTAGACCAGGTGATTTGTCAAGCTTCATACTTTTCATCTGTTCCTTGACATCATCGATGGCCAACTCAAGGTCGAGTAGATCTACTTTCCCATTCCTTGGTTCTATAGATCTGGAGCATCTCCATCTGGTTATTTGGTAAATATTATACAGATTCAAAGAACCTATTTAAGACTTTTGCAGCCAACTCCTCTGTCTCTGTTAACTCTTTGTCCACTCCTTCCAGTCAGGATTTTCAAATTATTAGTGTTTGTTGAGCTCTTGCATAGATGAACAGTTGCTTAGGCCTTTCCTTGAATCTTTTATTAACTTTGCTTCGTAGGCAGCCGATCCAAGCTTTTTTCCCCACTATCTTCTTTGTTTCTTAAAGTAGCAGTTTGTATTAAACGTTGAGTCTTCCTATATACTTCATAGGCCTGTAGCCTGTGTTTTTTTCTTTACCAATTTCTACACATTGCTTTCATCCATAGTGGCTTACATGTAAATCTGTTCTTAAAGATTTCTTGATGGAACAAATTCTTGACTGTGTTATGATGCTACTCTTTACAAAATACCGTGCTCGTTCACAATCTGATGTGTCTAGCTTGAAATCCCAGGGTACATTAAAAAGTATGTTTTAATTGCTGCTTAATCACCTGTGCTGTGGCTCAGTTCAGTCTTTCTCGGTTTGAGCAAATTGTTTGAAAATAGCAAATATCTGTTGATTGAAGTAAGCTGCCATGGTCACTTCTGACCACCGCTGCTGCATGCGTGACAGTGTCGGTGAAGTTATCGTTGCTGAATACCAACGGTAGGTCAAGTAGTAATGATCTTTTGTTTACCCCTCTATTTCTTGTGACATTCCTCATGTTGAACCAGCAGCAGATCTTGTGTTGTGACCATGAATACCTGCGGTTCAGACTGCAGAGGTGATACCGGCATTGATTGTTATGGTCAGTGTATTCCGTGATAGTTAAAGTCTCCAAGGACAAACTTGTGAGTAATATCAGAGATGGATTCCATAATCTTTAGCTGTTTCCTCAAAGGTTAATTGTTAGGCTGGTACTGTTTTGGGCTGCGCTTCTGTACACTAACCCCTAGCAGATTCCCCTTCTCACCAAGCTTTACCTCACATCATATCGATGTTTCCATCTCTACCTCCTCCAATTTGTAACGTAACTAGTGCTGTATCAAGGGATTTGTGAATGTACAAGAGAAAGAGTTTAATTCCTATACCAAGGGGCCGATGTACTTACAGGTTGGCTGTTTCTAGAATGGCATTGCTGTTCTGTTATAAGTACATGCCGTGCCGAATAAATGCTTCAGTACTGTAGCCAAGCTTCGTGTGTTTTTGATAGTTTTCATCAAATTTGTCTTTTCAGTTACATAATAAAAGAAATCAGAGAATAAAACAATGCCTCATCACCGACATTTTTAACTTTTCGGACAAGAAGAACCTGTTTCTTTCACTTGGTCGCAGTTATGTCAGAATCTCTACAAGAGGGATGACAATTCAAGGGCTCCATACCTAACAGTGCAGCGCCCTCAACAGTTTGCAAATTTTACATCCTGAGCAGAAACCTGTATGATTACAATCTGTGTACATTATCCAAACATCCTGTGACAAATTGCATTTTGCACTTTGCAGATATATCAATGGCCAATGCCATCTGCGATGAGAAGACCTGAATGAAGCAAGACTACGAAAACCAAGGCGAAATTACTTTCCAAGGACATTTCTTGTCTGCCCTATGAACATAAGTCGTGAACGTTTGGCGGTTTCTGGGATGACAGGGAAAATAATGCTGTCCAGAGATCAGTCTCCAAATAAGGTGACTGAAGAAATAACCTCGCTGTTTCAACGGGCTTTTCACCTGCCGGATGGTCGTCTATTGAGTATCTGAGGTTTGTTAACCCCTTGGTTGTTTTTAATTGTGTTTTGTGCAGGTGTAACAGCTATTAGATTTATTTTTTGTTTCAGTGAAGTAATGTACCCAGACCCATGTCAATGTGACACATTCTATTTTGGCTATCATTCTATTGAAGAAAGATGACTGCATGCATGTATGTAAGCTTTTGCATTCTTTTATGAGCATGATGAAGCCTATGTTTTTGTTTTTTTTTGAAAAACGCTGATCCTCCCAAGCGTCACTTTGCAAAGATAGACGAGGCTTACCCTCTTGTTTAAACATGGCTTGGACTGAGACTGGCCTCTTTCAAGACTGGCATCTATTTAAAACATAACATACGTTGGAGGCAATTCATCTCCTGTCAAATGTTGCTTTTACGATTTGGGTTATTAAGAAAAGCATAACCACCAACCCCCCCCCCCCCAAAAAAAAAGGAATGAAAAGGAAGTGGTTGGTACTGCTGAAACTGATGTATTATTTAATTTGCCTTGCCGTATAGTCATTTACATTGTTGAATCACGAAGTGGACTGATATAAACTGAACAAAGTTGCTATTAACAACGAATAATCTTGCTTTGCAGTTTGGTGGCTTAGGTGAAAAACAAAAATATCTGCTTCCAATTAACGTGCCCCCACCAATGACAACCCCTCCACCAGTTACACCCTTATCTAGAGCTAGCAGGATGCTGTATATAAACATTTGAAACATAACATTAGGGCTATCAAGGACAAGTATTTACAGGTCAACATGCACTTGCTGTATGTACAAGTACGTGTGTAAATATATGCAAATTAGGGGTTTTCTAGACATTCTAGATATCTTTAAAATAAAATCATAACTTAAAAACTTTAAGAGCGCCCATCCCAATTTTTATGTAGTTGTTTACTGCACACCGTATTGGACATAGGAACCTCATTAATATTCCCGAGGCTTGAAAAAAATTGATAAATATTGCGCACGCTAGTGTTACAATATTGTCAAAATTGCACGTAGCGAGGCCTATTTTTCCGATTTCAACGAAAAGCAATGAACATATATCACAACGACTCTTAATTAGCACCTACTTGGATCATTAAAGGGGAAATACATCCTGAAGGTTGCATGAAGAGACAGTCTTTCAAACTGGAGAAATTGATTTTCAATTATTTCACCCGCCAACGTGACCATGTCTGTGTCCATGTAGTTTCATTCAAAATTAAGTGTTACGTAACCTTTACAAATCGCCATTCGCAACCATATGGCTGATGTATCAGTAAATGTTTTCATTTTAATGGTTCGTATGCAAATAACCATTTACTCAATATTCACAGATTCTAGAATCTCCTGTTGCATGTGTCGGTCATAATTTTGTATTCTATTATTTTTTTACAAATAAAATCAAGTACATGTGTTATTTTCAAATTAGGTTTTTGCCCTTCACCTACCCTTTTTTTTAAAACACTATACTCAGTGTGTTATTTTTTTCCAACTTTCACTCGGGAGGTAACACACTGAGTATACAGTGTTTAAAAAACGTCGGTAAAAGGCAAAACCTAATTTGATTTATATCGCCCCGACGCAAAATTCCATCCTAAACACAGTGAGATGTATTTTCTCATATTTAGATTCGTTTGAAATGCAATTCATTGTGTAACACAAACGGGAGTTTTCAGTACATTTCCGAAATACCAAGAAATGAAGACAGAAAATCCGAATTTTCGCATTTCTTTAAAAAAAGGTAGTAGGCCATTTTATTTCCTTATTTTTCATCAGTAAAAACTTTTCTTTTTGTTTTATTTTATGTTGTACCGTTTTTATTGCGTAAAGAATGGCTATTGTGTCACTTCTAAAAGACTGTTCCATTTTCAAACGAGAACATGGCCGGTGTGTGATCAGTGACCGGCTATTCCAGCGGACACTCAGAATAGCCGGTGTGTGATCAGTGACCGGCTATACAATGCACACTCAGAATAGCCGGTGTGTGATCAGTGACCGGCTATACAATGCACACTCAGAATAGCCGGTGTGTGATCAGTAACCGGCTATTCCAGCGGACACTCAGAATAGCCGGTGTGTGATCGTTGACCGGCTATTCCAATGCACACTCAGAATAGCCGGTGTGTGATCAGTGACCGGCTATTCCAGTTGACACTCAGAATAGCCGGTATACATGTATCTATCCCAAGTGTGTGATGGGTGACAGGATATTTGGCAGGTGTGTGAAGATTAGAGACAGCAAAGACAGTGTTAAAATTCAACAACAGAAAGAAAAAAAAAGAAGTTTATTTCAAGAAAGATTTATCAAAAAGGTAACTTTGAAAAACACAACCATGTACGAATCCCCCCCCCCTAATATTATGTATATATAAACTATGACAATCAAGACTTTGACCAAAGGAGACAGAAATATATAAACTAAATCTAAACTCTTCATCAAGGTTAAGTTGTGGATGAGTTTGTCCACAAACCTTTGAAAACCAGACCAACGAGACCAGAAGGCCTGTACTGAAAAACAAAACCTTAAAAATTCAAGTTTGACCACCAATCTTTGAAAACCAGGCATGAGAAAAATGTATACGTACAGTGTCAAGGGGGATGCAAGAGAAAACCAAATGGGTTTTAACACAAACATGAGAGGTAACGTAACATATCTTTAAAAACGGTGCAACATAAAAGCTCGTGATGTACTCCTATAACAAACAGCAATTACAAATTGACCTGCATGGTCACTCCAATGTACACTCACAATAGCTTGAGTAGTCTCAATGTACTAACACCAATTACAATATGTATGTGCCATATACACATTAATTGCATGTGTCCCATGAGGAGCAATAAACATGACGAAAATGATTATATATTTATCGCAAGATACAAAAAAACGTAATTCACCATCATCCAAGTGTTTAGCTATGATATTCTCTGGCTATGATATTCTCGGGACAAATATTTTTTTTTTCATTTTGCACACAAAGGAATACAGTTTCCTTTATGCCTGGTGGTCAGCTACCCTAGTTTAAGCAAACAGATATGGTTGACACCATGATATAACCTGCATGCATCGGGATTCCAACATCGTGGATCTGTGTTTCACCAAAAGTCCAGCATTTTGTCGACGCTGTACGTGTGGAAAGTGGCATTATTGATCATGATATGGTACCTTTAAGGCATTTTTCAGTGTTATAATTACCGAAATGCTCAGTCAGCTAAAGTGGGACACCCTTGAACACAGACGTACAAGACCTAATTTACACCGTCGATCTACAAAGAAGCCCACGGCCTCGCCCCCAGCAACATCACTTATCGTTTCATTTACCACAACCAACTATATTTAGGCCAAAAACACGTCAGAGTACTGGGAAATTCATCTACAATCGCATTTTCAGCAAATAAGAACTGTTATCACAGAAGTCGTTGTACCCCAAAACACATCCTGCTTGGAATTTGCTACCCGAGGTGGCCCGTTGTGCCCCAAAGTTAGAAAACTTCAAGAATCACCTACTAGCTATTGAACTGACTGATCCACTTAAATGTACGGTATTTGAAACTAGTTTACACCGTCGACTCCTTGCATTGCGCTAACAGTACCGTGACGGGATAGCAACACCAGGCGTTTGCCCATATATATTCTGAATCCCCAAACAACATCATGCATGATGCCCTGACATGTGCGATTTGGTCCTGATCACAGTCCACGGTAATCGCAGAACGTTCCTTTGTTATAGCAGCCATCGTTGCAGCACCTGTATGTGAAAAAGGATAATGGTTGAAAATGAAATAATTAATATGTGGGGAATCAGCGAAAATCATCGAGGCGCTCCATAATAATGTTGTTATTATATGCGCCCCACACTTCTTCAGCCTCATGAAATGTTTACAGTTGCCCCAAAATGTATACATTCGGGACGTGTACACAAAACAGCTACCGCGTTTTATAGTCGGTTCGACTTTCGACTACAGACGAAAGTCTACTTAAAAAAAGTTCATAACGAAGCGCAGCGCGCGCAGCACGCGCAGCACACGTACACGTACGTACCTAAACGTTACACGAACACTTGTGGACGGCATGTTGTGAGCTGCACTGGTCTACCACCTGTCGAGATGGATGCGAATTGCAGTCTTAATAGTAACGGCACGACGTGTGACTTAGATTACGACAACTTGTGATTTGAACAACGACGTGCTTTCGATTTCAAGAGAGACAACGAATGACAAAGACTTCTTTGACAGTCACATTGACGAGTCGTTCGAGTGGTCAACCCTTCAGCAAGACTGTGATGAAGATGAGACCCCCTATTCAGATGCATCATCTTTTCTGGGTAAGACAAATTTAAATGCATTCCACTGCATTTCATTTATTGATACTGTATTATTTTGCTGCAGATATAAACAAACATTTACAATGTTGTGTTCCCTAACGTGGTGCACTTCAATGTTTGCCCCGACATTCCTTATGTAGTCATGGTAGTGTTGCCAGTACTGGTACTTCTTCCAGTGAGTGCATCCCTCCATGTTGGAGTATAGTCGTACTTTTATTAATGCTTGTTATTTAACCTCTGTGAACAATTTCGGTGACATGAAATTTAATCCGAACTTCAAAAACGATGTCGTCCAGAAATTGGGCACAAAATCGGCGGAGCGTTCCTTTATGTTGGACACTTGAATACATCTCTGTAAAGTTGATATATTCTGTTAAACAATCATTAGGGCCTACCTCTACTCATACATGTCATACCCAACTAGAAGTTTGTCAGAAAATTATTTTCTATAGTGTTTGGGGACAATTTCGAAGGGTTCACTCTGCACTTCGAAACAAATTCGGAAAATCACACCGAATAAAAAGTTAGGCCTACGCAGACAAGGAAGAAATGTTCTTTAATGCATAATTCAAAGATTCCAAACGTTACATTAGCATACGGTGAAAACGGTGACGATCTTCTATTTCGTATCATTACAGATTTTGAAGACACGCTTAAACGAGGACCTGCATATCCATGTGCGTCATCGACACCTGCAAAGAGGCCGAGACATCACATGAATGTCGGTGTTACCCCTCTGGACATTTTAAACTGCACGTGTTGTTCTGGTAACTGTCTGCAGCTTCTTTCAATAAAGGATGTAAAGATTTGCCAGGAATCTATGAAAGAGAAAAATGAAACCGAGCAAAAATCCTTCATCATTTCACAGTTGAGGGTCTTCACAAAGTCACCAACAGAACATACCCAACATTGTCCGTTCACTTCCATGATGATTCGGGGACACCGTGTTTGCAATTCTGCTTGGCGTTAAGTCTTTGGGGTGTCATTATGGCATTTCAGAGAGTGTCAGCGTTTGCTTGCAAGTGGTGTGGAGCAGATAAGGCACGGGAACATACCAGCGATTCTGAGTGTGCATTGGAATAGCCGGTCACTGATCACACACCGGCTATTCTGATTGTGCATTGGAATAGCCGGTCACTGATCACACACCGGCTATTCTGAGTGTGCATTGGAATAGCCGGTCACTGATCACACACCGGCTATTCTGATTGTGCATTGGAATAGCCGGTCACTGATCACACACTGGCTATTCTTACTGTGCATTGGAATAGCTGATCACACACCGGCTTTTCTGAGTGTCCACTGGAATAGCCGGTTACTGATCACACACCGGCTATTCTGAGTGTGCATTGGAATAGCTGGTTACTGATCACACACCGGCTATTATGTGATCGCACACCAGCCATAGCCAGACTCAGCAGTGGCAGGATTTCTTCTGAATTGGTGATATATTTTGTGTAGCATATTAATTCAGTTATTTTTTCATCCCACGCATTTCATTTTAATACTTAAATGACTACGTATCATTTTTAAAACAAAAGATGTTGACTTTTCCTTAACGATTTTTGCGAAAGGCCTTTTTCGACCATAAGGCAGGGTTAGTAATGACTAGTCTTACTTGAAGGCAAATTGTTTGTTTATGTTGTACACATAACAAGTGTTGTGTTTCCACATGCTAGATCTTTGCATTTTGTAAGAGAAATTAAAGCATTTGTTCATTCAGTCAAAATTGTGTATTAATAAACCTGCTACTGAACCAGAGCCAATTTTTGTCATATTTTAAGTACTTGCATTATTTTTGGTGTTAAAAAACGGCTGCATCAACACGTCACGGCAAATGTCGCATTTTATCAGGTCAATAAGATAGAATTTGCATGAAAAACTGATAAACTGAACTTTTTTGGAAATTTAAAATGTCTTTTTTTAAATATAATTTTAAGAAAATAGTTCTCATCCTGTTCCTATAATAATGTGTAATTTTGGCAAGACATTGTTTTAAATTGGGTTAGCTGAACATAGGTCCCAAAATTGAATGAAGTGGTTTTCTTAATTAATGATTTGTATGCAAATTAGCACTTTTTAATCATTCATAGATTCTGAAATCTTCCTGTCGCTAGTGTCGGTCACAAATATTGTGTATTTTATTATTTCTTTAAAATGAAATACCAACATTTCTTACATATTCCTTATTAAAAAGAATAGTAAAGTTGCATGACAAGAATCGCTGTTTGAAACAATAAAATACTGGCATTAAACGTCCTTGTTGGTTTTATTTCCACCCCCCCCCCCCCCCGCCCATGTCCCATGATTGTTCAATCAATTCAGATGAAAACCATGGATTTCAACAGAGTGGAAAAACATAATAGAAATTTAATAATATAAATAGTGCATGAGCTATTGATAAATTCGGAGTTCCACATCCCCTTCTTGTCAGAATTAAAAACACAGAATCAGCCGGAGTGAGGGCAAACCTTTAGTAAATGTAGTTTTCTGCAAGCAGGGATCGAACCCAGATCTTCCCGCTCATGAGATCCGTTGCTTATCCACTAAAACAAAAAGATTGCGGCCGCCAACATTTTTACAACTGGCCCTGGGGAGGGCGCCTACAGACTAGGCTAAAGGCTACTTGCTCTTAAACCTGACAAAAATTATACTAATTACTATTTTCAGATGAAGATTTAACCAAATCAGAAAATTTGAGAGTTTAATCACTTATAAAATGGAAAGAAAATTCATGTTCATGCATCAGATGAATGGATGGTGGTATATATTGTAAAAAGTATTTACATGGTGCCCGATGTGAGGTACGGTAACACAACAGTACTTCCTAGGCCCTAGCCTACAGACAGTTATCACATGTGGAAACGGTCAAAAGAACAGTAAAGGTCTAGCCTAGCTAGGGCTTAGGCCAAGCCATCCATTCACATTCCAGTTCAGTATTGTAACACGCGCCTAAATATAAATTTGGGGAATTATTTCCACTGCCACTACATGACTGCCGGGCGCACCGGTAAAAAAGCTAGCTCATTATATTATTCAACACGGCAGTCGCAGTCTTCCAACCATTAATACTAGTACTTATTAGGCCGATGCTAGTTCTTAATTAAGGTGATCATCTGCATACTGAAACCATACCTTCAAATACTGGAAAAAGCTCCCCCATGCCCCATTCTTCCAGGAGCTTCTGGGTTCCTTCCGCCATCTATGGATTCAATATTATCTAACGTTATAACCGCAAATTCAACCCCATTCTGGTTCATTTGAGATCATTTCAACAACGTAATATATAATCTGAATTATCAATTTCACATTATACATGTATATATTCTGGACAATTTTAAATAAGTTCATTTTAAACCCATAAAAATGCCCATTCAACAAAAACCTTGGTTATTCACGATCATTTTAACCCAATTATGTAACCCAAATTCCGATACCCTGAATTCAAACTAAGTAAATATTAACCCAGAAGTTTAACCCAGAACAATATTCCAATTTAACCAAATTTGGGTTATGCACCGTCATTGTAACCCCAAAATACAAACCAAGTTCTGCTACTGAACATTTTAACTAATTTTAACCCAGAAAATGTGCTGATTAAACTAAAACGGGTTTAATCGTGTTGGATTTGACCCAAAATATAACCCAAACTCCGTAACCCAGATTTTTTCAGTGCACGCGCACTCACTAAACCACCTATTCCTTGTCATGGGTGTGTCCGCTGCACTGAAATCGTCGTCGAAGATTTTAAAAATGTTTCACCAATGTCGCGCAATGTCTTAAAGAAGAAAAAAGGTTGTCATGGTTGCTGCGTTTCTTGTCTCTTGTTGGAGGATGAAAATCAGCCCGTTCAAAAGAGATTGTGTGCAAGAAATTGGCTTCTTTGCAGAAAAGATCAGGGTTGTTGGGCGGGGGGGTACCCATCTTCCTAACGGGGGTGTTCTTTAAAACTGACTATTATTATGCCTATATGCTGCACATTACAAGCCCATTTTTACGGCGTATTGTAATTTATGTTTTTAATTTGAGCGGGCTTTCTTTTTAATATGAGATTGATGTTAGAAATCTCTAACCATTAAGGCCATTGCAATAGTTCTTGAAAAAAAAGTCACAAAATCTGCCGGGGGTTGCGAGTTGGTCCCCTCCACTGATAATATATTGTTTTTAAAGAAATATTTGTATAAGCTCATTTTTTTACTTGAATTTGTTTAAAAGCTACCAACAAAAATACCATACCCATTTATAAAATGACTTAGGTTAGGCCTAAGTAAAGTTCCGAAGAAATTAAGTAATGAAACTAGATCCGGCTTTCCCACGTTTGAAAATCAGCATCAAAATAAATGTGTTTGGTACCAAAATGTACGATGTAATGATCACATCAGAGGCATATTGTTAAAAATTTTAAATGATTTTTTTTAAATTGATTCATTAATTTTTGACGGATGTATAAAGTCCAGAGTTTGCAATTTTGGTTTATTAATGTCGGAGTCACTGAATTTGATATTTCACTGACAAACGTACGCCTCTAACCAAATCAGTGATCTGTGTTAATGCTTTGTGTGCTTTATTGTATAGGTTGTGGCTTCGAATGGATGCCACAAGCTTCCACCGCCTCGCTAGTCTAATCAGCCCACGCATCAAAAAAGAAGATATACCGATGGCCTGAATCGATTCCCCCCCCCCCAAAAAAAAAAAACCCGAACATTGTCTAGCCCCCCCCCAACCAAAACAAATTCCATTAAAAAAATGCACTAGCACAAAAAGTAAGAATTCGCCGTGCATCGGAACGGTCTCCCCCTAAATGCGAAGGGTTCATTTGTACACATTTAGTTAATATGGTAAGCCTGATTGTAGTATTTTATCAGCGCTCCCTATTGAAAATATGGCACGAGCCCCCTTCCCCTTCACGTATTGATTTTCAGAGGACTAAGTGTCTGGGAAAAAAATAACGGGTCTACATTTCAGCACGCCTCCCTGAAAAACATTCTGGATCCACCTTGCTAGCTCCCCCCCCCCCCCCAAAAAAAACCAAATTCAATATTGGCTCTAAAACCGCGCCTGGGAAGTGGAGGATGAAGAGGAGGTTGGAGAGGATGAGAAAGGGAGAGGGGAAGGAGCAGAAGAAATGGACGAAATGGAGGACAGTATAGTTCTATTTATTTGCCTTTTTTTTAACAGTCGGTACGTATCCAACCTGTCCTTGAGCGTTGAACCCTACAGGGTTAAATATTATGATTTAATATGAAAGTTAAACCAGATTGTGCATTGACACAACTTTATGACCAAAAATTGCTTTGCATGCAAATGCAGATTGTTAAGTGTCACACATGCACTGTCTACATATACAGTAAACTCCGGCCAAACGCCAGCGCTATCGTACATGTACTATGTACGTGTAATGCGAAGAATGCGTGCGTGCATGGTACATGTGTCTAAACTCCGGCTAAACGCGAGCACTATCGTACATGTACTATGTACGTGTAATACGAAAGAATGCGTGCGTGCATGGTACATGTATATACCTGAACTGGTAAAGTTATAAGGGGACCCCCAAAATGTACAAAAGTGCATGCGTGCAGGACTACAGCCTATATAGAGGGGGTACTTGTGTACCCCAAAATGGACAGAGCGCATGTGCTCATCGTAGCGGGGAAATCTCTTTTTGATTGTGCACACGCGCACTACGGTGGTGTATTTTTTGGGATGCCGACTTACAAGGAGGACATTTTGTGGTTTTGAGGAAATGGGAACGAAAGAATACACCGACTTGGGTGAAATGACGACTTACAAAGGCCGACTTAAAAATGAAATTTCAATGGAAATGCTTTAAAAAAAAAATCAAGACTTTCGTCAGACGGCTGATTTAGGCGATATGGCGATTATGCAACGTCAATTTGGCCGGAGTTTACTTGAGTTTAGAAATTATTCAATTTATCTTTGTTAAGGGAAAACGAGTGGCACAGAAGTGCTACGAAGAGGAGGAGGAGGCCAAGTATGAAGAGGAGGTCGGAAAGGAGGATGAAAAGGAAGAGGATAAAGTGGAGGATATGGAGGGATACAATACAATACTTTATTTCATCACAATTAAAAGACTTTAAAAGTTAAATTCTTCTTCCAAATGTGCACATAAAAACAAAAATTTATAATAATGAAACATTTACATAAGTCAAAACTTCAGTTTATGAAAATATCGTGAGGAGGAAGTGGATGATGAAGATGAGTAACGGAGGTTGAGAAGGGAAGACAGGAAGGAGCAGAAGAGATGGACAAAATGGAGGACCTCTATCAGTTTTGTTCTAGACGGCATGAAATGCGAAGAAAGAACGCCAGCCAACGAAAACCAACAAAAAAATAATAATTTAATATCTGCCAATTTTTACCAGTCAGTACGTAGCCAACCTGTCCTTGAGCCTTGAACTATACAGGGTTAAATATTATGTTTTAATATGAAAGTTAAACCAGATAAAACGTGTGATTTTAGGGAAAGAAAACTTGTCTACCTAATGAGTCATGCGGCTATGGCACAGTTTTGCGTGAGAATATTATTCCAATTCCTACTTTCCCTTTACTTTTTATTTTTTGTTTTGCTGTAATTTCACCATGGTATTGTCGGCAGATACCAACAGTTTGCCTCACAAGAAGAGGATTCTCTCTTGTTCGGGAGATTTGATTTTTGAACAGCAGACAGCATCAGCACAATGCGAAAAGTTCGTCAATTCTGTACCGCAACAGCCTAGACCCACAGTTTCAGACGTTAGTATTCAAATTGCTGGTTAGTGCTAGATATTGAGGTTAATTCAAAATGATCAATGTCAAGCAAATAAGTAGGGTTTTTTTTTACTGTTAAAGAGTACAATTAAGATTTAGGGGATTATTTTTTCTCGTTTTAGCAGACCTGCCCATTTTCGTACTGTAATTATATGACTAAATTTCTCATAGAACATATGCACACAGAAATGTATACATCCCATGCATGCTCCTATGCGCGCGCGCGCACCCTTCACACACGGCCACAAACGTGTGTGATCAATATAGGCAAGGAAGAGCTTTCTGAAATGTGTAGTTCCTCTTGAGGATGACACAACAAGCGAGGCACGAGTCACCATGTGGGCAAACAGAAACAACAGTTTGCCACCCTCGGCAACCATGGGGCTGATGGCTAGAGAGCAACTACCACCTGGTGCAGACGTAAGCTGGGCAAAGTGGAAATGCCTCAACAGACTGAGAACTGAAGTTGGCAGAGCCAAGGTGACACTCAACAAGTGGGGATATAGTTCCTCCAATGATACCATGTGTGATTGTGGCGTAGAGCCACAAACTATGAAGCACCTTTTGAGATGCCCTCTTCTACAATACCCTTGCACAGCTGCCGACCTTGCATTGTACAATGAAGATGCAGAGAAATGTGTTCGGCGTTGGCTAAACCGAATTTAGCTTTGTGACGTGGACTCGATAAGAAGAAGAATATAGGAAGTTGTACGTTTTATAGAGAAGTTCTGATTAGTCAACAAAAAGTTATTGCCCAAATGCCGGTGGTTAACATTGACCGATCGCAATGTATTTTGGAATAGTGATAGGCGCAAGGGTTGGTTATGTGTATCACCGCACGAACGGAATGTTTTGACAACGCGGATGTCGAGTTAGGAGAAAACACGCAGTATGATTACAAGATATTTCCAGGCACATTCTGTGCGTATGAACAAATTCATTAAACATTTAGGTACACGTTCAAGATATTTCCGGTTTGATGACGTCATCAGTCAATAAAGGGAAGGGAAGTCACGTGTTTATCATTAAGTAAAATTAACGCATGGAAATATGGAAATTAAGTGTATGTGATAATAACACCCAACTTCCGGTTTGATGACGTCACGGTATTTGGAAGCAAAGGTCAATATTAAGAGTAACAGATGTCATTTTGGGGCCAAAAAAAACCAAAGTCATGAGAGAGGGATCAATGATGGATTTAAATGAAAATAAAATGATTATTGTTGAATTCGCCCTGCAATTACTTCCGGTCTGAAGACGTTATGATTATAAAACATTGGAAATTCATTTGTTGTTGCTCGCGGGACACAAGGGGGCAATTTCATACAAAAAACTTATCGAGGGTTTTAAGATTTCAAAAGATTAAACTGTTTTTGATGTGCCGTTAGAAGGTGCCATTTTGGGGATGATGTCAAAATTATGTTTTTGTGTTTGGCATTCCTCACTTAACACTTCCAAGTTCCATAATGAATTTGTCTGTAGTAAAATGTGTCCGTTTTAGAGTTGGATTCAATTTCTATTGCTCTTCTGGTAACACCGAAATTGAAGGTCAAGCAGTTTTGTTCCCGGGAACAAATGTTGCTCACGGCATAGTCTACAACCTCACGAAAAAAATTAACAAGATATTTAGTTCAAGAGATATAGGTCAAACTATTTTGTCAAATCGTGCCATCAAATTGCTTTTAATTTGATACCTGATGACGTCATGATTACGTAACAAAATATATAACATTTTCGTAGCATGGTACAAGTTCGCACTAGGTTTTATGATCATACCGTAAACCGTTCGGAAGAAAGTGTGCTTTGTTTTGATTTCAGGCTGATGTCTACATTTATATTCACCTAACTTTGACTTTCCGGTAGAACCAGAGGACAAGGTCAAGGGAGTTAAAGTACATAACATGAAATGTTTGTCAATTAATGGTCTGATTACAAGGTTGGAACTCAATTGATCCTTTGTTCATTGCTTGTAATTTGACACCCAATGACGTGATAATGACGTCAGAGTAACAGGGCTCAAATTTCATGAAAAAAAACGCACTAGACAGCAGGTCTAGCAGCTGAAGAATCTTACTGGACCTGAACTATTTTTACAAGACCTGTGTCATAAATAATAAAAAACAACATTTTGCACTATGTGACATGAATACAGCAAAATGCTATTTATTTTGTATAGGTTGAGGTCAAATGAAGTTTAGAATTTCTAAATGGCAAATGAATATTATTTCAAATGAAGTCATGTACCTTTTTGGCAACAATACTAAAACAACAATAAATTAAAAGTGTTTCGACCCACCCTACATTGCATTAGCCGGGTGTACTCTGTGCTTCTTAGATTGAGAAGAAGCAGAAAGAACATGCTTATAAAATGTCAGAAGGGCAAAACAAAAAGGTACAATGTGCATAAATGAATATTAAAGTTGAACATGTACATATGCAAATCAATGATTCAACCTGATCCTTTTATTGTCTTAATTGTGATACACAGTTGTGTATTAAATAATAAACTTCTTGTGAAAATAACAGACACATATAAAGCTATATAAAGATTCCAAGTGCCTCAATGAAATGAAGATTATAAATTGTATAACCATAAAATTGTAAAATAATAAATAAATTGAATGCTGTTTCGAATCAATCTTTTTCTGTAGTTATAAATAACAGTTAAAGGGAATGTACATCTTTGGGTATGGCTGTAATTTTCAGAAATGAACCATATGCCATGAGGTTGGTATATTACATGTAGATCAAATATTGTTACACTGACATTTTTGAAGTTTTGTGTTCGAAAATGCTGGAAAAACCAAGAAAAACAAAAATATTCAAATGGTCTGATTCCCTGATAAAATTGATCAATTTATAGATGCCGGAAAAATTGTAAGGTAATGGAACCAGTGTAGCTGGCCTACACCCGTTCATGGACAAGTAACCAATAGCAAACAAAATTTGGAGCAGTGTATGAAATATAGTTACGTTTTTCTAACCAGTTGCCATAATTTTACTGGATGCTTTAGACTGTCATTTACCAACATCCTAGTAAGGTATTTCGTAAAAACTTGATAGTTATTTTTCGATGTTCGCAAATGTTGTATTTCCCTTTAAGTAAAGGTGATACATCCGTCTATACGGTAGACGCCATATATAAATAAAATCAAAATGCGAAAAATTTATTAAAATAAATACGTGAATGTTATTCCTTTGGAATATTTGCATTTATGCTAAAACTGCACTCTTTGCAATACAAGTGGCAAATAAATTGTCAGAAAAAAGCTGTATGTTCAATTCAATTTGAATTAGTCATCATCACTTTCGCTAGAACATGAACTTAAGTTGTCATCGTTCTGAGATGATGAGGCTTCCCTTGGATGGCGTCTACCGTATGGACGGATGTATGGCCGTTTTGACTTTTTGCCCCCTTCCAGCCACATTACAACTGCATCAGTAGGGTCATAGTCCCCAATATCATTGGTCTGGAGCACAATGCGCAGTATGTCAATTAAGGCAGAGACTGTTAGGCTGCTGCGCCAGTCTGATTTAACAATTTTCATATGTGAGAATCCACGTTCGCATCGTGTATTTGACGCTGGCAAAGTTAGGGCCAAATCCACCAAAGGAAGTATGTTTGCACATTCTTCCTTGAATGCGATGTGCAGTTCCTCCCAGCTCGGTCTCTTCTCGGGGTCTTGGCGTTGTCTGGTATATTTTATTTTCAGAGAATGCCATTCCTCCTCAGCTTCCTCAACATTTATGGAATTTTGAAGTATGGGCCGATAATGATCAAGTTGTAGGGCAATGGCATCATTTCCAATCATCCATCTCAGGCCATCCTTTCAGATTGATGAATGCCAGAGATTGTATGATTCCTGAGTTGCAGTCAGCAAACCGGTTCTGCAGTGAACTCTGCAATCCATCAATCAAAGCTAACTTATCCTTATGAAAGGCTTCAGTAGAATGGTCTGTATCTCTCAGCCTGCCAGAGGATTGAAGGAATGTGTTGACTCCATGTACTTCAAGGTCAGAAACCTATGGCCCAGGATTGGGTCTATATGCATCAAGATAGCTGATAACTAGTTCCACTTCGTCCTTCATGGAAGCTGCTGAGTACATTTCAGAACTCTGAAATTTAAGCGACAGTTTGCTCAGTGTTAAAACAACATCTGTCAAGAAGTGACAAAACAACACAAAACGCTTTGTCAACATCAAATCCAAGAAGCCCTTTGCCTTGGCCTTTGTTTCTTCTTTCACCTTGTCACCAACATCACTTGCATTTTGAAGCTGCTGACAGTGCTGGACAATGGCTGGGTATGTCACCCACAGGTTGTCAAGTGCCCGTTGCATGTGTGGCAACCAGCGTGTGCTACCAGCTTTTGAAGGAGCCAGGAATTTAACACCCAAGGAATCACAGCTTCTCTTCAACATACTCCGGTTCAAATGACTGTAGTGGTAGACCTTAGGCCGTGTCCGAAACGGGCTTCCAGAGCTACGGCTACGTCTATTGTCAGCGCATCCCCGCGTATTTTCAATGGGGGCAGACCTAGATCTAGCTCTAGACAGCTGATTCGGATGCAGCCTTATACAGGTTTTCGAGCAAGCTCTGTACTTTCTCCTGGTACGCTACCTTCTTGAGTGTGTCCTTGTAGCCCAACTCCAGACGATGGTTGAAGCAGTGTACTGACTGAAGAATGTCAGAGTCATACTCTAGTATGGCCCTTTGCTTTTGTTTTAGAAGGGTTGACACACCACTGTTACATCCAAGCATGACACTGGCACCGTCACTTTCAAATCCAACCATCTTGGACATCAACTCATGTTCACCTAAGCTTAGATGGTCTTGGCAGCATTTCAGAACCCCACTGCAGATGTTCTGTGCATCAGCCTTCTCTAAACCAGCGAGACCAACAAAATCATTGCTTATGACCCCCTGGCTTGCTGTGCGAAGGTACACAATTTCTTCTTCTTTGACTGAGCTGTCAGTAGAGCCATCCGAAAAAAGGGCAACAAATCTACAATTCTTGTAGTAACTTCAAAGTAACACTCACCTACATACCAGTAAAAACCAGCAATCGGAGAAAGCGGCAACTAAAGTTGAACGCCTTCTAAAACAACACTTTGCGTCAAAACGACAGAGTATTTGCAATTGGGTTTCTCGTTGTGGACACCTGATGAATTGATTAAATCTGCTGTTTTTTCACCCGTTTGTGTATAAACAAGAAATAAGAGAAAAAGATGAGTGTTAGTTCATGAAACCGAAAAGGCTGCGAAACTGGAAATTTTCGTTTTCACGAAGTAACACTTCAATGTATACAACACGAGGAAAGTGCAACTTCAGGTCAGCACGCGCGCGCTCATACAACTTATTACAAGAAGAGTGTTACTTCGTGAAAACGTTTTTGCTCACTTATTAGCAGAGTGTGCGTCATGCATTACAATGGTAAATGACACTTAAGTGTTACTTCGTGAAAACGACAATTGACACTTTTGTGCAAAAGTTGCCATAGATACTAAAGCGCAATTATTAAAGTAAAGCTCTTGAAACTTTGAAACTTCTTGCAATGGTAGGCCTTGATGAATATTGTTTAAAAATATTAAAAAAATGAAAATCGAAAAAAATATGGTTTATTACGGAAGAGTGTTACTTCATGGTGTCGGTGACGATTTGGAGAAACTCAGTGTGGCTGAGGAATTTTCAACTCAATTTTACTCTTTTTATTCATGAAAAATTAGGGAAGCGCACATTGCTTTGCCGCTGGTATTAGTTGCATGCTTGCAGAGTTTTTAAGAACTGCTCTTGCAAACTACGCACGCGATTCAATGATGTTGTTTTCACTGGATGAACGCACACTCACGTCAAATTTTGTGCCAAGTTTGAAGTTTCGGCGGACTGGTTTTCAAAAAAATGATATTCACCCCTACTGGACAATGTGATCGCCCTCAGCTCCATTGGCCGGCTACAGTGGTGCAGGTGGTTGCTCAGGCGACTGCAAAATGAATATGCCTGTGCAGTCACTGTAGTCACGTATGCTTTTTTTTCCGGAAAGCACAACAAAACAGTTGGTTTTTTGGGGGGAGGGGTAAGATTCAGTAATAACTTGATTGTGACTCCTTGTGGTTTGTGTTTCAGTTTTAACATGTATTTACATCCATATATATAAAAAAAAATAATAAGTTGCAGGCCCTCCCCCCCCCCCCCAAGTTGTTCCCCTGGGATGTCCTTGCCCCCCCCCCCCCCCCGCCCCAGTTTCTCTGTCTGCTTCTATTCTTATATCCCTCCCTTCCCCCTCCTCGTCTGCGTCTATTATCATTTCTTCACCATTCTACACACACAAAAACAATTAAATCGTTGGTTTCTTGTTTTCTGCGTGCAGCAGCAACCGTGCATGTTAGCTCATTTTTAGTTACCATTGTTCTTTTTTTTTTTTTAACTTTATACATACTTAATGTAAGCATACTAAACAGATGTATCGTTAATTTGTAAGAGCCTTTCCATTTGTCATAATATTGAGTAAGAAATTCGATATTCAGATACGTTTCGTCATTGCAATCATTTTGTTTTACAGTGTTAAACCACAATATATCAGTTATTATTATATAACTTACACACAGATCCTAGTCATTTGATTGGTGGAACTCACATCACGTGACATTTGTTTTTGCTCCCATTCACGCCGCGGCTCAAAAAGTACTATCCGCCCATGGGGAATGGGAAATACTATTCAACAGTTACAATCATGACGCGGTATTTGTTTGCAAATGCATGCTGGTGTGCGCGTTCAGCATTGTGCGTAGCATGTATTGTTCCAAAGAGCCAGCGTTACAGCGTTGGGTTCAAACATTTTCGTCAAAGGGTGGTTTGGAAGAGACAAATACATTTTCCTCCAGTTTTGTATTGAATAAAAAGTTTGAATATATCAAATGTCAAGGATCTATATGTCAGTTATATAAGACAAATATTGAGTGGCTTAAAATTGTGAAATGTGAGGAATATTAGCGCTCGGTAAAATCTTGACTTTTCTAGTTCACTCGGCTTCGCCTCGTGAAATGGAAAAGTCCAGATTTTACCTTGCGATAATATTACCCCCATTCCACGCTGATCCACTCAATATTTGTATACTATTCTTTAAAGATAGGCTGTTGTTTATTCGTACAACGTTAATTTGATATAAAATTGTTATCCCATTGCTACGGAAGCATTAAAGGGACATAAAACAAACTAAAAAACCCAATAAAGTCATCTCATAGTTTTGACTTATTTTGTTTTAATAATGACTTAGGATATTTCATAATAATGACCTAATACCCAGTCATAATTATGACTTAAAGGGAATATACATCATTTGCTTTTGCTGTAATTTTCAGAAATGGATGGAATTGGGGGGTTGGAAATATAAAGCAAATATAGTTACACTGACTTTTTGGAGGTTTTGGGTTCGAAAATGCTATAAAAACCAAGAAAAACGATCATTTTCCTGTAGTCTGGTTCCCTGACTCCATATAAGAAGAAATTGAGCAGTTTACATACATTGGGGAATTGTAAGGTCAGGGAACCAGTCTAGCTGGCTCGTACCCGTTCATAGGTTTGTAATCGATTGCAAACAAGCGCAATGGTCAAGTGGGGCCAGTATTTGAAAAAAAAAGCCAGTTGTTTCCAACGCTGATCGGCCGATCAGCGTTGGAAATTGATACAAAAATACCACTTTTCTTGAAAATGAAAGTATACCAGGTGCCATAATTTTACAGGATGCTTTAGACTGTCATTTACCAACATCCTATTAAGGTATTTCGCAAAAACTTGGTAGTTTTATTTTTCGATGTTTGCAAATGTTGTATATTCCCTTTAATACTACGTCGTTTTTATAAGATATCGTCACCGTTTTCACGAACAGCCACATACTATATATATTATGTTGATTTTGAAGTAAAGTGTTTTCGAGATAATCACAAAAGAAGTTTCTCATATTTTAAAACTGCAAGAAATACTACTTTGCAACAACTTTGTGCAGCAAGAAAACCATTACACGATTCTACGTGAGCTGAAGTTTTACATAAACCCGGTAACAAGACTTAATAAAGCAGTTAATTAGTGGAAATTAATTAGTAAAGATATGTGGCTCTTTGTGAAAACGCAAATTCACGTTTCCGACATATTGGCCCCTTCTGTTCAACGTGTATTTCCATAGGCGCGCGTGAGTACGCGCGCGCGCCTGAAAATGTAACAAAGATATGTGGCTCTTCGTGAAACCGCAAATCTCATTTGACCTACTTTTACGTATTTCCGTGCAATGGGTTTTGTACGTGTTCAAAGGGCCAAAATGTATGTGGCTCTTCGTGAAAACGCAAAATGCAGTTATCGAGATTTCTGCCCCTTGCAACATTAATGTAACTTAGAAATTAATGATGTTTTGCTTACAGAAACATGTCAAAATGGTTAAGTACATTGTTTTAATGCGAAATATCGAAAAAAATCAAAATCGAAAAAATTGTAATTTTGGAGATATGTGGCTCTTCGTGAAAACGGTGACGATATGTCATAATTATGATTTAACAATTACTAAGTCGTTATTATGAGATAAATTTCATAATTATGACTTCATACTAAGTCATTATTATAAGATATAAGTCATAATTATGACTAAATTATAAATCATACTCATGACTATTTTGTAGATTGTCTTACGTTTCTTTAACGCTTCCTTACATTGCTGTGTTGACTGCCAGATACAAAAAACACACAAAAACCTTTGGAAAAGTGGAAACGTTCACCTGATCTATGCAAGTCAACTCCTTCAGGCTAGGGTAGCATTAATAACAAAACTGTTTTATGCCAAAATTCTTAATTCTTGTCTGAATTTTGAGATTCGGAGCCCCCCCCCCCCTTTGTGGTGAATTAGTCACAAAAACAAACCCGTAATTTGACATAGTGAAGAAGGCGGAATTTCGCTGGTAATCAGCTTATGTAAGGTGTGCGTTCAAAATACCAACGAATGTCATTCGTCAGGTTGTCCGATTGCGCACGCATGCACAGGCGATCCGACAGACTGACGAATAACGTACAAATGTTTCGCTGGTAACCAGCTTATATAAGGTGTGTGTTCAGAGTACAAACGAATGCTTTTCGTCAGTTTGTCGGATTCAGGTCAAACAGGGCTCTGTGCGTTACACGGCCACTGACTGAAGAGAGAAATATATATTCCACCAACTTTGTATTTAGTTCAAATAAGAGAAGGAGAAGTGGTTTTTAAAGCTACAGTCCTTCATTTGCGGTTATCCAGAAAGTAACTGACGTAAGTATCGTGGGAAAAACATACTTTGATGAAAGATAGTAAAGGAACTAAAATTCCCTGTGAAATTGTTCTTTCTGGCACGCTGTCATTTTGAAGAAATATAAAATAGAAGGCAACATTTTTGTAAGTAATTCGGGTTTTTATTTCCGGCGAGAATTAGAAACGGCGCAAGCACGACACACATTCGCGCGCGGTTGCTACGTGTCCACTTATCAAAATTGAAAATCCCAAGATTCATTCAGTAAGATCCCAAGAAATTCCAAGATAAAGAAACACAGTGTACAAAATGCAAAATGTATTTCAACAGAGCACGCGGTAGCCTAAAATCATATAGAATTTGCTACATTTTCCACCAAAAATCCGAGGTTCTTGGGTGAAATCCCAAGTAGTGGCAACAAAAACAATTATTACAAAAAAATGCTCCACCAGTAATGACGTTTACAAAGGAGCTGCGCACCATCCTCAACGGGCGCGACTGCGCCCGTGGCATGCATGCATCGTAGCGCAGAATCCGCAGATCCAAACGCCAGATTGTTTGTGGTTTACATTATTAAGCCAAAGTAATCAAAAGTAATCGTGGTTTACACAAAAAAATCTGAAGAGTTTGGTGACATTTTAATAAACATTCCCAAGTTCCCAAGGTCTAGTCCAAATCTCAAGGAGTGGCCACGTCGTCGGATCAGTGCGCGACATCGACATCGCGTAGCTGCAAGTGGCCCAGTGAGAACGTATTTCGGACGGCTGAATTTAGGCCCAATTGAAAACACAACTGAGCCATTTTTTATTTGAAATCGAGATCCAAGAATGTTGTTTTTCTCGGAATATACCGTTGAAGCTGAGCTGAAACGTTATTAGGTTAGTTGTTCAGCACCCTTCTTTAGATTATGGGAAAGTTTGTTTAAACGAATAAAATGCACAAATTACAAATGATTGACTATATCTTTGAATTGCGAAATGGTAGGAATATCATTGCTCGGCAAAATCTTGATATTTCCTGTTGGAAAGGTCCAGCTTTTGCCTTGCGATAATTAATATTCCACCCATATTACTCTGATAGTATTTGTCTACTATTTTCCCGTCCCTCCTTTCCCTGTCCTCGTCTGCTTCTATTTTGATGTGGCACTCCCCATCCCCTCCTCCTTTTTCTTTTCCTCTTCAACTTCCATCTCTTCCTCTGTCTGATTTGGTCCGATTGTAGAGTATCCTAGCAATTCTGTGTTAATGGAAATAGAAAGTAAAACAATAGTTATTGGTAGGATGAGCAAAAGTAATTTTTGAGGCGCCTCGTGTGTTTCTTCTTTTGTTCTTGCTTACCTTAATTTGTGCGACACTTTTTTATCAAAACTATCACAGCTCTCACAAAATGCAGTATTATAAAAACAAGATGGAGGCAAAAGGGCAACGCAAACAATCACACCAACACTCTATGTGATTTAATGCAAAGCGGAATTGTTTTTTTTTTCTTACCCATACAGCCTTCCGTCAATTTCGAAAAAATTAGGTAATTTACCAAAACATGCACAAGAACATTCGCATTTAATAATCTGTGATAACTAACTTTGGAAAAGACGGCGTGATTATTGTTGCATCAATTTGTATTCATCGTGCGAATCTAGTTGGCTCACAGATAACGCCCTGCAACACACAAAAGACGTTGATTTAACAATGATTTGACTGACCTGCTAATTCTGATGGGTTGTAGCCGGCTGCCATGATTAAGCCAATATCCTTTTCTTGTGCTGTTAGGAAAGTTTCAGAGTGTGATGTTATTGAACAAATCAAGATGAGCACTATTATGGCGTAAATCGAGGACTTTCTATTGTTTCTCTTCCCTTTCCTTTGTCTATACTCTAACATTTTTGCAACGCTCTCATTTCTCTCTTTTCTTTTAGATCAAGACTGAAATGATTGCGATCGTATCATCGGATATGTATATGTGATATTAGGCAAGCAATAATTATACTAAACAACATCAATTTTAAATGAGTTCAATTAAACAATTCTAACCTCTATTATTGATGCCACAAAACAATGAGCACCGGCCCCTGGCACCGGCACCAGCCCCTGGGGAAGATCGGTTAGGGGCGGTGGCAGGATGGGGCACATGATATGGCCTGGGCCTCTCTAGAACAATGAAATATATTGATCGCAAGCGATTATTTTTTTCACTTTGCTGTAGAAATATCACCTCTTGCTGATCACCGTATTAGCGTTGATGGGCCTAAGGAAAATAGTGTAATGATACAGTATGTCTTTAACACGACAGGGAAAGTCAAAATCAACCAAACACCGAATCAATGAATCACGGTAGCAGAAAAATACATGAAATATATACAACTAACCCCCGGAACTAACCTGAGGTGCGCCGGAGGTCAGCTGACATTTTGTTGAGGGTTTTTGGGGACCCCTCCCTTAATATTGTTAGTCTGCGCCGAGACTCAAGGCGGAGCGCTGGGTATGCGCTGTCCATATGGAGCAGCGCAAACCCAACGGCTTCGCTGATGGTCTCACTGACCTCAGTCATCTATTTAAGAAAAGGTGGACATGATTATAGTACACTTTTAATGCTTTCCTTGAATGTAGCAATTGATCCTCACCCAGCCACCGTTTTAATTGCTGCTGTGTCTTCTACGTCATATTGTACTGAGTTACAACTACACCCATTTGTCTTTATAGCCTCTTTAATTTATAGCCTCTTTAATTTATAGTGGTACGGGTTCCCCAACTTCATGGGTTTTTGCCAAAAGTATGCAGCATTCTTGTACATGCATGTTAACCAACGAGACAAAAACTCATCCCGAACATATTAAATTAAAGAAAAATGGAGGAAATGAATTAACTTTAAAAATTTGGGGGAGGTCAAAAAAAATAAAGAAAAATGATGTAAAATGTAACCCCAAAAAACGTTAAGAGTTAATAAAATTAATTGAGGTGAAGCAATAAGGCATGAAATACGAATGATTTTTTACACTGCAAAGAAAACTATGATACTTTTTGAATTAAAGAAACTAATGCAATCTACACAAAGTATATCGAGATAAGACCTTTGAAAACAAAAATGAGGTGCACTGTACACGAAAAATGGAAAACTTTAAAGATAACAAATCAAAGATGGAGCAATCATCATGTTATATAGAAATATACACAACTTGTTAAAATGAAATGCTTCTGTAGCGTGTGTAGCCCTGCTGTGATCTTTGCTGGACCCTTTCGGAGTTGGTCTTTGGTGTGAGTCTACCAATCCCTTGAATGTCATTGAAGGCTTAAGCAAATCATAACAGATGACACTTTTGTCTACAGGGAAAATACCTGATGCTTGACACTATTGATGACGATGCTGGGCTTGTAGAACTCTACTTGCGCTTCCGCAAGCTAGGCTGCAAAGTTCCTTTTACAGATTGGCTTCCCTGGTTGACGTCTCGTGTTCCGGTTGACCACATTATACCATTGCTTTTTAAGAGGTCCAAAGACAGCTTTCCTGAATGTGTTGATATGGTTTGTCAAAATGATCGATGAATTAAGCAAACGTACGAGCGTCTATCAATCCCTTGTCGGTATATTCAGAACAAGCCCCTCTTGTGGCTCCATCAAGTGGATCATATCCCGTGGGTTTTAGTTTGAAAATCAGATGAATGGAAGAATTATCACACCTTCTGCATGTGCACAATACATCACTGTGAATCTATTCTTAAGGGACCTACCTAACAGCTGGGAAACAGGATGACCTGACATCTCTGGTGCCTTGATATTAGCGGTCTTGCTGCCGATGGTGAAGCCAGTCTAATCTGCATTCCAAACTTGGTGTGGTTGGTCCAAAAGATTCCTGTCGGACATGAACCTTTTGTATCTGGCTGGATTGACCTTTGCCCTGCTGGCTTCCAAGGAAGATCCCTTTCGAAGTGCAAGGCCATGTCTAGCACTGAAGGAATAAAACCATGTATACCCTGGTCGGTTGTTGTGAAACACGGTTTTCCTCTTTTCCTGCTTGAGGAATTCTGCAAAAGGTCCATGACATCTGAAGGATTTATTCCCATACCTCTGAGGGCCATTTCAGAAACAAAATGGACAAGGATATTCTCCTCGTCTGCGCTAAGGACATGATCCAGGCCATTCCTACTTCCCTGGTTCATTTAACTCTCCTCTACAAATAGTGGTACTGAAGGACATATTTCGCTGCAGTTTTTTTTGATGTCAATTGCATCTTCAACGGTTTCCTTCACTACTCTTCTAACAGCCTCTAGTTGTTCCGGTGACTTTTGGTAGTAGCGACTGTCTCTTCTCTTCACTTTTGAGGCTCGTCCTGCTGATGGCACCTTCTTACCTAGTAATGGAGAAGCTTTTGACCTTTACTTTTGGCAGGGTCTACTTGAAATGGAAATTACATAGAAAGAAATGTATAAGATACAACATTTTCATAATCTGAACAATTATTGATGCAGAATCCTCAATACCTATCATCATTATTAATATCCTTTGATCATAAAATCCGACCTACTGGACGAGTCGATTTCTCCGTCCTGCAGAACTTTCCTTGAAGCCAAGAGATTTCTCATCAGCTTCACCATGTGGCAGGCATCCAAACACATTGGTAGTTGGGCTGCAGGTGCAGGGATGTGGGAACATAGTTTTCATTTGGCGAGGTATATCCAGTTCAACGCCAAGAAGTTTGACTAGAGTAATGTTAGCATTTAGGCCATCACCTGGAAAAAATTAAAAATGGAAATAACCAAAAACGCAAGACGATAATTTCCTTCATATATAATACTAGAAAAAATAATTGGTGAAAAATTTCGTCAATACTTTCAAGACTGACGTACCGGTAAGTCCAACAACACTGACGCCGGCTTCCCATAGCAGAAGTCCGGCATGAAAGATTGACTAATAATATAAAGTAGGTTCCATTCTCAATTAACTTGGATGAGTGCACTGCAAAAAATAATGTGAAAGTCCGGAGTATCCTTGTGTTGTACTTTTCAGAGGAAGAGAAGTCCACAGTTTTATATCCCCTGGCTTCTGTTTCACTTAAAGTGTAAATGCAGAGATTGTGTATGAAGCAGTTTGTGATGTTTTTGAAGAACACAACATTTCGTTCACCAACCTTGTATCAGTGTTGTCTGACTCGGCTGCATAAATACATGAGGCAAAGCGTCTGGATTTCAAACTCTTCTGCGTCAGAGAACAGCACCTCACCTGCTTGACATAGATTGGGACAATTTTGTTCACACTTTGATCACACCGTTGAACAGTTATGTGATGATTTGCACAATGACAGCAAGTGGTCTGCAGATTTGAAGGCATGGCTACAGGAACTGTGTGAAATCTTCAGCTGCCCATTTCACACACCAAAAGAGCGAATACCACATCGCTGGCTTTCTGTCCTTGATGTTTCCAGTGACATACTTTTCATGCTACCAGCTATTCTTTGCATGTATTTTGCATACATTTCCAAGGATAATTATCGTGCAAACAAGGAACTCATCGACATTCATGTTTCACATCTACCCGAATCATGCGTGTCAAGAGTGAAGGAAATCAGAAGATCATGCGCTGAAAACAATCAAACTAACAGAGTGTCTCCTTCCAATAACAGATTTGTATACTGATAGTAGAGCAAGGAAATGCATGAGTAAACTGCACAAGTCCCAAGCAAATCAGTTTATTCTTAAATTGAAAGTCGCATATGTAGCAACAGGGGATTATCTACTGAATAAGATGCCACTTGGTAATCAACTGCTGCGTAGACTGCAATAGACTGTATCTGCAACAGATCTCAAAGCTATGGGATTTGCCGTCACCTTCTCAGTGCTGAAGAAACACCCTCGGCATTTTGCAACTGTACTGCAGAATGATGATGAGATAGATAAATATGAACAAGAGGTATCTCGACTTCAATTGGAGAGAACCTTGCATCAAACTGAAATCGGTGGACATATTGTAAAGCTTGACAGGTGGTGGAATGAGGTACTTGGAAAAAAGAAATATCCATTTCTTGGTAAAATCATCAAGTGATACTCAGCATTTGCACAGCACCCAAAATCGAGCAATCTTTCAGCGTCATGAATCATCTGATAAATGCAAAGACAAATCGCTTGGATATTCCCGTGTATCGTGCCTACCAGACTGTTAAGTATCTCAAAGCAAAGAGAACCACAACAATGTCAATGTACAGGTGGCCAGACATACAGAAAAGTCCAGTGGACAGCAGCCTGTGCTACCACATACAGACTGCCTCATGGAGGAAAGAGCAAAACAGAAGACAGCAGTAGCTGACAACAAGTAAACCGCCAAACCTGCAACCTTCATCCGGCCGTAACGCGGTAACGATATCTTCGCTAGCGCTATGCATGCAGTCATAATATGTCTATATGCATGCAGTGCATTAAAAATACAGCGCAAACAGCAACCTCACGCGTCCACTATTTTTATGCAAATCAGTTGGGCCCCATCAATCGTCCATGTGAGGTTTTTGGGGTGGTGCTCATTATGTCAATAGCCTTAGCTGACCTTAAATGTCGTTTTCTTATTGGTCGATCGTTGCGTGGAAACTTGCAGAGTGAAACGTGGCACAGTACATGATCCATACACGTACACGTTGTGTGTCTCTGCACATGGCACCAGTGCACAAAAACATTGGTTCCTGTCACGTACGCAAAAGGCGAATGGCTGCAAATAATTTGATGACGATCGGATTTACCAAGGTGTGATTGGACACTCCACATATTAGCCATTCTACACTTATCTGTATTTGCATACAAGGTCGTGCGCTAGAAATCCAGCGCAAAATAAAGAAAAACATAAGCTTTTGCCGATGATTGAACCAAGGCACTAGATTGGGTCCAACTGATTTGCATGGAAATGGTGGCCGCGTGAGGTCGCTGTTCGCGCTGTACTTAGCACTGCATGCATAGCTAGCGAGGATATCGTTTACCGCGCTACGGCCCCGGGATTAATAACAACTAGGCCCCGGGATTAATAACAACCACCAGGTCATGCATAATGTTGGCCTTTTGACAAAGGCCAACATTATGCATGACCTGGTACCCTGCTCAGCCTGCCAAGCTCGCCTGAATGGAACCTTGCACTTGACAATAACTTTCGAGCAATGAAATGACTGCGTAAAGTAAATATGGCGCAACAGTACTTGACATCATTTTTTAAGAGAGGTGTTCAACGGTAAGAACCAAATATTACTTGTGGTAAACTAGTAGATTTCAACAAATAAATCTGCAGAATTTCTTTTTAAAATTTTTAAAAATCCCTAACCTACATTTAATATATAGATTTGTTTCTTCTTCTTTTTTACTAATGTATTATTCTAATTTGTAATTTTATACTGATGCCAAATTTGCAAACACCTGGTGATTTATTTTCACAAATAAATATGTAGGATTAAAAAAAATTGTTATCAGTAATTGATATTAATACTTATAGTTAATAGGCAGGGGCTTTATATAATATAATTATAAATATATATATTGGATATCCACGAATGATGAAACAATCTTACCAGTCCTAGCAATGTAGCAGCAAGAACATTTTAATTTTCATAGCGCAATTCATAGTTCATTGGGAATGTTTGGAAAAAATCAGAAAGCAATCCTTAAATCTAGGCCTAAACTTTTTTTTTCTTTTCAAAATTAGGATTCAGTTTTTCCCAGTTTATCCGGCATAATCAACTACAATTTTAAAATATCTGTCATATACTCATTTATTTCAATTAATTAACATCTAAACAATTTTTAAGACTTTTCATAACAATTCCAATAATGCAGGCCAGCTGATAATGAGGAGAAGCCAGATGATTGTACTTCCTCAGAGTCCAATGCAAGTACGAGTACTAGTACTGTGAAAGATCTCGTGAATAG
Source organism: Patiria miniata (assembly GCF_015706575.1). Classification (NCBI taxonomy): domain Eukaryota; kingdom Metazoa; phylum Echinodermata; class Asteroidea; order Valvatida; family Asterinidae; genus Patiria; species Patiria miniata. Next base: position 5,550,440 of record NW_024037065.1, on the reverse strand, counting down.
TAGTTGCAGTGAATCACCAAGCAAAAAGAAGGTATTCTATATCTGCATTGTCTTTATAAATAAAGTGCATGATGAAATACTAATTACAAAAATTATAAACTTAATCCGGAAAGAGAATGAACAACAAGTAAAAAAAACTATGCAAAACTTATTCACAAAAAACTTAATAATTCTTGGCCTTCTGAATACTCCTGCCTATGTGTTAACCAAAAGTTTTTTCCTTGGTAGTGGAACAAATACATGCCCTTTTTTTTCTTCTTAATTTTATTCAAAAAAGACGTAGGCAAGCACAGAGCGTCTGGGTTTGACCCTAAATGGATGGAGACCTACCAGTGGTTCCTGCGTACCTCTGCTGGCATGGTATGCACTGCTTGCAGGAAGCATCTTGTTGGGGCAGCACAAGCTCATCCATTTGTATATGAACCATCTACCAACTACCGTTTGGATAATGTATCCCGACATGAAAAGAGCAGCTGCCACATCTCATGCATTTAAAAGGAGTAGACGCTAAGAACAGGTACCTAAAATCAATTTCTAATTTTGCTGACTTCCCTTACAAAGTCTACAATAATATCTACCTTATTATCATTTATGTGCACTTACAAACACTTTATGATTTCAAACATCAGGCAAAACACTACCTAAGATAGTTGGCGAAAGAGCCGACATTGAACACCGGGCATGGGAGGGGTGTTTTCGGCTGATGTACCAGATGTTGCGGCAACAGGTACCACATCGTACCAACTACAAAGGATTCCTTGTATTGAAGGAGGATTGCGGATGCAAGTACTTCGAAGCTCATAGGGTAAATACGCAACATGTTTAGTTCTTCCTGTCATGTCTCATTTTTGGTGGCTCTTTACACTGATTTTTTTTCTTGTTATTATTTTGTTAACTTTTTTAAAAACATTTATTTAAGGTTAACAGCAACACTAACTACTGTAGTCACCGCATCATTGACGAATTATTGGCGATCATAAATGACTCTGTGCTTCAGCCACTGCTTATCGATCTGCGAAAGTCACGAGCGAGGAGTAAATGCTAGTTAATGCACAATTAGTTTTCCGAACTCGCAAGCACAAGTGGAACACAGAAATATGTAGTGCACCTGTGTACCACATACCACAAAAATATCTTCAAGCAAATTTGACGCACAGTGTTGCTGGAACTAGCACGCTTACAAGAACCTTTCAGGTTTCTTTTTGGCACATGCAGGTGGTTTGTCACTCGCATTTTGGAATGGTGCAACGCACAGAGTTAGAACAGCACATTTACGCAGGGTGCTATAATTATGGACCGTGCGATACAGTAAAATATCCACTGTTGTTGGCATGGATCTACTAATCAGAATCGATGATTAATGTTTGCTTGCAGATAAATCTATATAGCGACTGGTATGCAGAGAATATTCTGTTTGTTCATTATTTGGCTGGTAAGGATACCAGAGGTAGCATTATGATTGAACTGCCTAGAGCGTACTACATCTTCAAGTAAACTTGAATCCTCGATCATGATAGGTCGATCCATGGCAACAAGCCGTGCTACATATAACCATGTAGCACGACCACTGCCTATACCGCACTCCGCGTGTTGCGCTATTAAGCAAGATACATTGTTGAGGGCTCCATATGCACTCTTAAAGAGTTTTTTGATGGAATGTACTCCATTCCTATCAACAAACTCCGAACATATAACGTAGGTTGACTTATTTTTTCACAGTAGACAGATCATATTTAATAAGAAAGTGGAATTCCTGAAGACATGAGCCAGTATTTTGATACTATTTTGATACTGTTTTGATACATTTTGATACATGTAGGCAGCCAATATACATTGAAAATGCTTGATTGCTTGTAGGCCAATTGTATTTTATATAACAGGGTCTTGCCTTGGCCTTCAATTGAGGGTAAAGCATCGGCCCCGAGGTTTAAGCATGGACCTTGACGATCAGAGCCTTGGCCTTTTATATCACAAACTGTTTGAACCACTGACCTTTGTCTTTCACAGGAACACTCCTGGAAGCTTTCTGTGAATATGAAACGATGAAGTTTGGGAGCATCAGTGTAGCCATAACATCAGGGAACCTGCATTATAGGCACCTAGGTGTGACGGCCAGCAGGCTTGGCCTAAAAAGCCACTCCGACTTGATCAATTTTGCAGGGCCTCAAAGGTAAGATTGACTACGTTTGCATTGCTGAATTTCTGTTCTGTTGCATAGAAAACACAAAATCCCAATCATTACTAAAAAATGTTGTTAAAACTTGTTCCTCATTCATAAAAACCCTAACTCCTTAGGTACTTTTACCAGAAGGTAACCTGAATCCACCAAAAACCAATAGCAAATACCAAAGACATACACTGTACATGTAGCTAGGAAATTACTCACAAGATGCTCTGTTTCTTTCTTATTTATTTATTTATTTCGTGTTATTTTACCAGGGTAGCCCCATCAGTTGTCAATGAACTGTTCTCCCTGGGGGCCCTGGATTACATAAAAACATAGTATAATAACGACAAAAATTACCAAAACATAATAAAAGATATAATGAATACATTACAAAAAATAATCCAAGGAGTTAAAACCACGCAAAATTAAAACCCTAAATTACAACAGACGATGTATAACCCAAGCAATTATAACCACACAAAATTACCCAAGCAATTAAAATCACACAAAATTAAAACCCTAGATTAAAACAGACGATGTATAGATGAACAGATTTAAAATGAAACATTAATCCCGATTTATATTAGGTGCCAAGTTGTTCCAAACCTGTGTCCCAACAGAATGAAAATATTTTTTACCTGCTCTGGTTCGGGGTCTAGGAGGACATATATATTTTCCTACTGCATTCCTAGTCTGGTGTGAATGTTGGTTTGGTTTGAACTCCTGGTTTAGATTTGTTTTGTCTTTGACAAAGGGATTTCTGTCTCACTTTGTGGCATTTGGCTTTTCAACTGTGTGAGATTTGGGAGATCGCTTTTACAAGCAATTGAGTTTCAAGTCTCATCAGAGATGCAATGGGCATCTTTCACTAAAATGGCAAGACTGATCCTTTAACAACTCGGGCATGTCACACAATTCCTCTTTTATGTCTTGTATCAGAGAAATGTTTTGCAGTCCACCTCTTGCATCTTTGACAGATGTATGTCTGACTTCAACCCCCATAATTCAAGAAATCGCAACCTGGCTTCACACTCCTCTTTCATATTTTTTAAAAGTCTCCTTGCATGTCTTTTTTAATATTGATCTTTGTTTTTTTCTCCATGCTGATTGGTAAGTATTGTTTCGCGTGTGTTTGTGTTAAATATTGCGGACTTTGTTTAGGTTTTTGATTTTCTTTCTTTTGTTCTACAGAGAATAGAAAAGATGTACTTCGCGGCAAATTGGAGTTCCCTCGACAATGACCTCGAGACCCTGACGGCTACTTGGGAACAAGCAAATGACGTAGACGACGCTCGTTATCACACGGTTGAGGAGAGTGCGTACATCATCAGCCATTGGTGCTTGTTTCAAGGGATTCTTCTAAGCTTCCTTGTCGACGATGTGGAGAAGGTCATGAACAGGTGAGTGCCCTAGCTATATTATGCTATGTCTGTCTATTTTCCTTTTTCTAAACCTTACCCATTCTTTTCCTTGTTCTCTTTTGACAGATCGGAAGCGAAACGTAATTGCCTCGCCCTCGTCGGACAGAGCAACGCAGGGAAGACGTGGCTGGTCAACAGTCTTGCAGACCTCGCCGTTCATGTGGGAGAGATCTCACAGGGATCGGGGGGTATTCATTTATGTGGCAAGGATGCGTCGACAAACGCATGATTGTCCTGAATGAACCCTACTTCGATCCCTGTGTGATCGAAAAGGCCAAGATAATCCTCGAGGGGCAGAAAGCGATGGTGCCTGTAAACACCAAGCCGAAGCCTTCTTATTTAGGACACCGGTCTTCGCCACATCAAACCACGATCTCTGGAGGTTCGCGCCATCTGAGAAGGATGCTATCTGCAATAGATGCATCATCTGTGAAAATCTGAAGGCCTTTCTACTCCTGGCAAACTATTCAAGAAGGTGCCACCCTCTGGTTTGGCGCCATTTGCGCCAAATCATTGACACCGAAGCAAACAGCGAGAGAAGCAGCTCCCGAGGTAGCACCGTCGAGGAACGACAATGCTCAACCGTTTCATCTCTGCAAGTTGTCCCGCCGAGGAGTCCAAGCCCTCCCCTGAGCGTGCAACGATCGGCAACGAGCAAGTCGTCGAGCCTACCTGTCAGCCACAGACGTTCCCGGGTAGCTCCGCTGAAACTACCAGTTGCCACGTTCGAACACGGATTCCTCCCCCAATCGTCTCTACCGGACATCAAACTGGTCCTGCCTCTAGTCATCGATGAGTGCAGATCCAGTGCTTCCATTATTAATCTTTGGTCATCCAGCGAAGAAGACGGAGCCAACAAGATGCCCCCACCCCCGATTTGGACTCCGACAGTTTCTTTGCTAGTTCTCACTCTACCACCGTGTCGGAACGTGAGAGGTCTCAACAGGTCTCTGCCCCCGGGGACGTTGCCTCCCCCTACAATTACGAACATTCTGAACTGTAATGTATTAGATTAACCTGACCTGTAGCTCAACCTGAGGTTTAAGAGTGTTTAGAAAAAAGGGATAAATGAACGCGAGTCCTAGGGTCAGTCATGTCCAATGACCGTATACATGAAGTGTTGTTTTTGTTAATAAAGTGACTATAGCGTTTAGCCATTGAACAGTCCATGACGCTGAGGCTTTACGCATTTACCACTATGGTTGCATACTGTAAAGACGTGTTAGTTGTCGTTGCTCTGTTACAATTGAATTTTTTACTCTATGAGGCTGGCCAATGTGTATTTTATATGTCTGCAGTGTTTGATCAACGTTGTACTCCTCGTGGGTGGAGGATCTACGCCATCTGAAAGCTGTGGCAGCCCAGAAAACGTCGTGCTGCGAGGACTGTGCGATCTGCCTCTGGGGTTGGTTCTGGTGGTGCTTCATTCTCGCATGCTTGATTCTATTTGCAATGCTGCTCCCTTGCTGGTACCAGTATGCTGTTCTCCGTCGGTGTGAGCTGACGTACTGTCGGACGCTCTCGGACTCTCTGGGCCAATCCTTGGCACGAAGACAATCCGCCGGGGAATCTACCGTTGTTCCAGAACCTGCCCAAGTGTAATAAACCCTTTATCCCTTTTGCCGCTCACCTGTGGGGTTACAATTATTGCGGACCGGGTACTCATGACTACGATCGGAAACCCATCAACCATTTGGATCGCCTGTGTCACAGTGTGACGATGTCTATTGATTTAATAGTGATTTATAATTTGATTCTGTGCTAGAATGACTCTCATTTACGTTGCACTGTTTTAAAATGTGCTGGTAATGTTATGGTAACAAACCCGAGGATGTAAAAATGGTAATAATGCCAACACACCAAACCGGCTACTGCAACAATGGCTCAATCTTCATAGTGATTTGAATCAGATCAAAAACCAGCAAAAAAACTACGTCACTTCAGTGAAGTACAGATTGCTACTGCAACAGATACATTCAATGTGGGCATAAAAGAAATAGCACGTGGTGATGCAGAGTCCTACGTTGAATCAATCAATGCGTCAATTGATAGTGTCGCAACTTCTTGTAAACAACCAGGGTTGAAAAAGACCATCCTCAGTAATATTGCAAACACTATGACTGACTATGGCACGCCAAAGCGAGATTTATTCAGCCCTGCACTTTTTTGAAAAGCATGTCAACATTGTAAAATATGTCAACATTTTAAAAATATGTCAACATTTTAAAGAATATGTCAACATTGTAAAAAATAATGTCAACATTGTAAACAATATGTCCACATTAAAAACAATATGTCAACATTTCAAAAACGTATGTCAACAATTTAAAAATTTGTCAACATTTCAAAAAGTATGTCAACATTCAAAAAATATGTCAACATTTCAAAAACTTATGTCAACATTAAAAAATATATGTCAACATTTTTAAAAAAATGTTTCAACATTGTAAATATGTCAACATTTCAAAAACGTTTGTCAACATTGTAAAAAATAATGTCAACATTTAAAAAATATGCCAACATTTCAAAAACGTATGTCAACATTTTAAAAATTTGTCAACATTTCAAAAAGTATGTCAACATTCAAAAAATATGTCAACATTTCAAAAACTTATGTCAACATTAAAAATATATGTCAACATTTTAAAAAAATGTTTCAACATTGTAAATATGTCAACATTTCAAAAACGAATGTCAACATTTGAAAAATATGTCAACATTGTAAACAATGTCAACAATTCAAAAACGTATGTCAACATTTAAAAAATGTCAACATTTAAAAAAAAAATTCAACATTTTAAAAAATGTCAACATTGTTAACAATATGTCAACATTTCAAAAACGTACGTCAACATTTAAAAAAAATGTCAACATTTCAAAAAAGGAATGTCAACATTTAAAAAATATGTCAACATTTAAAAAATATGTCAACATTTTTTTTACAAATGTCAACATTAAAAAAAAATATTTGTTCTGATTAAATAACTAGAAATTACATGTCAACATTGCAAAAACTACCTACTACTTGTTGACAAATATATGTGTCAACCCATCCTGCGACAAAGTTCACCTAAAATACGTGTCAACATTTCGTCCAAAAATATGTGTCAACATTACCCGATGAAAAATATATGCCAACATTCACGTGACCGCCACGACGGAGTACATGCGCGAAGTATGCTGGGCGGCTAGCACCCGTTGTCACGTTCTCACTTCTCCGGCGTGCTGGATTCTCCGGGAAAATGCGGCGGACAATTGAGCACGTTACAGTGCATGTCACTTGAGTTCCTTGGTATCAAAAATATAGGGTTTGCCACCAAAATGGACTTCATATGACAATCAGGTCCGAAGTTATGATACAAATTAGGTACTAAATGGCGGCCATTTTGAAATATCCAAGATGGCTGCCATCCATTGGGAGTACCCCTTCAACAACACCTTACTTGGGTTCCTTGGTATCAAAAACATAGGGTTGCCACCAAAATGGACTTCATGTGACAATCAGGTCAGAAGTTAAGCTACACATTAGGTCCGAAATGGCGGCCATTTCAAAATCCAAGATGGCCGCCACATGGTAGATGGAAAAAAATGTTACCAGTGGATTTTTGGCTTAGGAAGGTAAACTCTATCTAAGTATGACAAATATTCCTTCTTTAGCAAAAAATTGCAAAAGTACATAACAGCCTATACTATACCCTCTGACTGAGACTTTACAAGAAGCTTGAATGCTACATTTCCTTGTTCCATGTATTGGATGACCTTGTTCTTCCCAGTTGTTACCATTACAGATTTGTTCCTATCCGCCATGGTTTTAAGCTTTAACTTCTTTAACTTTCTTCTGAACGACATATCTGTTGTTTTGTTTGGCAGATGAACATGGTTGTTTGGCACAATGATCGCTTGCCAGATGCATACAGGTGGGTGGAACACTTGGCTCCGTTCTCATGCATTCTCCTGTCCACCATGTCCACGCATTATTACCATTACGAAACTTTCATCATCCGTTGGAAAACTTTTCTTGGAATGTTTTGTATGGACACTACACGTAGGTCTCTTTGTTTGCCGAGTCTGTCTTGGGCTGCTGCTGGTGCTGGGTCTTGTTCCTATATACAGTTTCCAAAACATGTGGACAAATCAATTTTCTATAACGCTTTTAAAAGTTCTAAAACGTGTATCGTAGAGTTGAATAGTAGACATTGATAAAGTCATTTTAAAATGGTAAAAAAACACCACTGACTTGAATTGGACCAACGTTAAAGTGAGGCCCCTAACTACACAATCGCCCCTAACTACACATGCGCAGCCTGCACATATCGCATACACGGTTATGCGATATGTGCAGGCTGCGCCGTTCAGGAAACAGTCAACGTTGTACACGTGCACACACGATATGCCTGACTGTGAATGCGGGCGTGCGCTTGGCCGGCGCGTCGTGCGTCATTAGTTTGACCTCACAATTTGAATCAACATCAATGTTCTACAACAACAACAACAACAACATTCCAGATGGGTTTTACCGTCACGACAGCTTGGTGAGGCTCGGTTTCCGAAGTGAAGGTGAAATTTCTCTTTTCTTCTCGAAGGTATGTAAACCTAACCATCACTTTTTGTATTTCGTATTCCCAATGAAGCCTACAGGGGCTCATAATGCAGTTTGAAGACTGTTTTGTGGTAAAATCTGACGATTTTGATTGGGGTACGAGTGAAAATGGTCAAAACACGTTAATGGTAACCATATACGGCCACGTACGTATCTAAGACTCTACTATCGCCCTACCATTTCAAATTGGACTAGACTTTTCTTATCTTTCCTTTTTATTTAGGATTTCAAATCTGCAAAAGCAATGCAGCAACTATTCTGCAATCAGCCGAACTTACAAAACTCTACTAGACAGCAGTATAATCCAGTCAGCTTGGTCAGTGCATTCTGTGCAACACAAGGAGGAATGTCAGTGTATAAAACGTGTAGGCGGTATGGTATACCCGAGTCAACCTTCCGGGATAGAACAAGAGGAAACGTAGCCGTTGAAGATGCGCAACCGGGTCCCAACAGAATGTTCCCGACCAAACAAGAACAAGAACTTGTTGATCATGTGAAGTACATTGGATATGGCTATACAAAAGCCAAAATTCGGTATACTGTAGGACAGTTTGCAGTTTCGTGTTGCACTGCAAAGATTATTGACAAACCACTCAGCGACCACTGGTTTTACGGCTTCCTAATGCGTTGGCCAGACTTAAAACTGGCCAAACCCCAGATGTTGTCAATGGCCAGGTCAAGATGTTCTTCGAGAGAAGCTCTTACATTTACTCATAGCACCCATACCCAATGCTTTTGTTGTAATCTGCAGGTATAGATAACACTTCAAATTTCCGCACAATTAAAGTATGCAAATATTGTCACGCTTTACTACTTTCCATAGTTTTCCTTTCTGTGTATAGTGACTCGATGTGTATCTCATTAACAATTTCCCTCTGTCTGAAATTGACATTGCTGTGTTTATAATGGTTTAACATAATGGCTCTGAATATTGGCTTGCTACTATTACAATAAAAAACCAAATAATATATCAAAATAAAAAAGAAATTGCGAGCTTTCCCTTGCGTTTGCAAACAAATCGTCATTGGTTTCACGAAGGGGCAGGCATGTGGATTTTTGAAAGAAAAACCGATTTCAAGATAATCGCTAGAGATGTTTCTCCGTTTTTAAAAGAGCAAAACTACAACTTTGCAACAACTTTATGCAATTCGTCACCAACAACACGACGTAACACCAATCTATATACCAGTAAAGACGAGCAATCGGAGAAAACGGCAACTAAAGTAGAACGCCTTCTAAAACAAAACTTTGCGTCAAAACGACAGAATATTTTCAGTTGGGTTTCTTGTGGTGGACACTTGCTGAATTGAATTGATCAAATCTGCTGTTTTTTTACCCGTTTGTGTATTAAATAAACAAGAGATAAGAGAAAAAAATGAGTGTAATAGTTCGTGAAACCGAAAAAGATGCGGAACTGTAGATTTTCGTATTCACGAAGTAACGCTCTTCAATGTATACAACACGAGGAAAGTGCATATTCAGGTCAGCGCGCGCGCGCTCAATCAACTTATTACAAGAAGAGTGTTACTTTGTGAAAACGTTTTTGCTCGCTTATGATCAGAGTGCGCGACATGCATTGCAATGGAAAATGGAACTCGAGTGTTACTTAGTGAAAACGAAAAGTGTCACTTTTGCGCAAAAGTTGCCATTATTAAAGTAAAGCTCTTGAGGCTTTGAAACTTCGTGCAATGGTAGGCCTTGATGAATAATGTTTAAAAATCAAAAAAACTGAAAATCGAAAAAAAAGGTTTAATACTACCGTATTAAACCATATTTTTTCGATTTTCAGTTTTTTGGATTTTGGTAGAGTGTTACTTCGTGGTGTCGGTGACGAATTAGGAAAACATGACATTATTCTTTGACAGGTACTTTTTTTTATTTAAAACCCAGTATTTACAATCAATACGGTGGTTTATTAGCCAAAATTAATTAGTAAAGATGTCCATCCATTCGTGAAAACGAAAATGTAACTGATCCATCTTTCCGCCCTTTTTGTTTAATGTGGGTTTTCCCATAGGAAGGGGGCGCGTGTTCGATCACGCGCACAGTTGAAAATCCCTTCGTGAAAAAAAAAATCTCCGTTGACCTACTTTTACCACCTTTCTGGGCAATAAACGGGGCCAGGCATGTTCGCGTCTCTTCGTGAAATCGCAAAATGCAATTATCGCGATTCCTGCCCCTGACGTCATTAGGAATAAATGGTGTTTTGCTTACTGAAACTTGTCAGAATGCTCAAGTACCATTTTTTTTAAAGGATAATCGATAGAAAAAAATGTAAATGTTGATATGCCCGTCCTTTCGTGAAGTGTACCCTACCCGTGCCAAATACATTATGGAAGCTTACCGCGATGCCAAATCCCCTCCCTACGGCTACCTTTTTTTATTGATCTCAAACCTGAGGCCCCAGACGAGATAAGACTTAAGTCTAACATTTGATTCAGTGGAACACACCACCGTGTACACCTCGAGAGTATAAATAAGAAAGGGACAACCTTGTAGTCCAAATTCCCATTGGTCTGGAGTCCCATTATTGTAACGGGCGCAAAATTACCAGTTTAAGTACTAAATGACTATAAAGACTGCACAAGAATTCTGACAAGAGGGATGGTGTTGTTCTTCAAATAATAATAACAGTTTTATTGTCTTCCAATACTGTTGGCACACACCGTGCCCGATGCGTATAACCTAATGTCTATGTGGATAACGATGAGGCGGAGCGCCAATGTGCATTGCAATTGAACGTTGAGTACGACGCGCTCCTTATTCTGGGTGAATTTCCTCACTAGTACAGGCACTATAAGGTTTGACCCATTCATCTCCATATACACAGACTGGATAGGACATCGCATACGAACGTGCGTCCGCGCGCGCGTTTTTTGAAAAGGGTAAAGAACACAAATTCGCATTCGAATTGTGTAAACTTTCGAACGGAGGATTACAAAATGAGGAGCGTTGAAGAATAGGACAATTATTAGCAAGTAAGTTGTTTTTTTAACGAGGCCTATACAACATGGCATGGACGAATATGAACATGGGAACGACAAGGCAAATTATAATATCGTTAATGTCGCTGTTTGAGGGGATGGAGGCCTGTGTGGTGGCTGTAGCGAGGTATTATGTTCAAATTCCATGCGATCTAGGCCTGCCGTGCTTGTCGGCATCATTTTTCTTTAAAAGACATAGGCCTAAACGTGCATGTCTGACCCGGCAATGGCAATGAACAAAAGTTGACTTGTTTAAAATAGTTTATTCGAATAAATTGTATAACTTTTATATGCAAAATCTGATTGAATTATGTCTGCCTTAAACGCCTACCGAAATGTTTCTATTCTTTTTCTTTATAAAGAGAAACCGAGGAGATGGTTTATGCTAAATTACTGTACAACCGGCCGATTGACCTTCATATCAAACAAAAAACTTCAGCAAAGCCATAGCAAAAACCACCAGCTGCAGGACGATATCCAAGACGGACGAAAATTGAGAACTTCGCAGAGGGATGGAATCAACTGTATCATCCACTGAATGGAACATGCGATGTGATAGGCATCTGAGAGTTTGACTTAATCAATTCTTTATGTGGACCTGTTAAGATTGATTGATTTTTTTTTTTGGAAAGAAGCTGTGGGGTTCAACGCAAGTGTTTTTGTGAGCTCCCAAGATGACCGACACATTATTGACAGTTTTTTATGGTGAAGAAAGCAATGAGTACTTTTACAGTTTGAAATTATATTGTATGCACCTTTATATAAGATTATTAGCTATAGCCATTAATGTACCGTCATATTCGCTCACAAAAACGATTCCCATTACACTTACAAGTAATTATATTTATTTTCAGAAGTATAGCTAAACATTTAATAATAAAACACGACCGTGCGTAGCTTAAATTATTCTTTGACAAAAATTGAATTTTGCTTTGTGATTCATCTCCTTTCACAAAATATCACAAGAGGTGAACGATATCATTCCCTGATCAATCTAGGGACGGGAAGAAGTTTTAACTGATTACTTTGTAAAATTAAGGTTTTTTTCTTACCTTTTAGATTCTAATTGGTGTATGTTCGGGTTTTCAATAAATATATCAATAATTTGAATGAATCTTTATACAATTTCTCGTGTGAATGTTCAGTTAAAAAATATGATGTCATTTCAGCAAATTATTAATACAATAGACCTAATCATTTCATTAAATGAGTAATTCAGTGTGCTCTAATGATCAATGTGCCAAAAATAAATTGGCAATTTACTTACAATCATTTTTGGGAGGAGGAGGGATTGGGGGGTTCTTGAATTTCGAAAATGCATAATAAGAAAGTGTATATGAAGAAAGTGTGGAAAAGCTGTCTGAAGTGATTGAGGGTAACTCTTCATCGTTCGGTTTTTTTTTAAAGATTTGTTTTAGAGAAGCACTTGAAGTCCCTCCTGTAAGCAAAATTTTCACTCGATAATCCGTTTTCAAAGAAAACAAAGTGAAAGCACAATGCGCGTTTACCCGTCTGACAGTAAACGCGCCGCCATTGTTCGGCCGCGCATTCGTGCATAAACACTGCGCGATGTCCTATCCAGTTTGTGTATATGGAGATCAATGGTTTGACCTCACAAATTGCAACAGAATTTTTTCACCACAGTGCTTTTCTATAAGGTCCCTAAAATGACATATTAAAAGTAAAACAAATCCAAGTGGTGGAAATATGCCTAATTTGCATAAATCCAAAATGGCCGCATATTTTAAGAATTTCACATGTGATTTGGCCATATTTCTCACACTAGATAGCTTCTTGAGAAACTTATAACAACAATGTTAGTCATTTTACATTGATTTCATCATTATTCTAGTCCTCGGTTAAATTTCAAGATCCCTATGTTTCCCAAATTTTCCAAATGCGGTATAATAATTTGCATTAATGCCTATATTAATTTGCATATATTAAAGTTAAAATTATGGCTGTCATCTGTGGACATCACAATACAATTTTCCGTTATTCAAGTTCAGTTATGTATACATAAATATCACACCACAGAGAATCTTTATATGGTCACAAAAAAAGTTAAAAAAAAGAAACCAAGTGTAGGAAATATGCTTAATTTGCATAGATTCAAAATGGCCACTAATTATATGATTTTCATATTGATTTTGCCATAACTCTCGTCCTACATTGCTTTTTGGGGTACTTTAAACACTAATTTGTCCTTTTAACATTGATTTCATCATTAGTCTAGTCCTGGGTACCTTTTAAGATTTGTATGTTTCCCAAAATTGCCAAATACCGTATATTATTTTGCATAAATGCCGTATATTATTTTGCATAAATTAAAGTTAAAATTATGGCTGTTATGTGTGGACATGGCACAATTGAATATTTCCTAATAACTTCTAGTTCAGTTATGTATACATAAATATCACAACACAGAGCATCTCTTTATGGTCCCAAAAAAGGGGGAAAAATCAAAGTGGTGGAAATATTCCTAATTTGCATAAATTCAAAATGGCCACTAATTATATGATTTTCATACTGATTTGGCCATAACTCTCGTCCCACATTACATGTTGGGGTACATTAAACAACAATTTGTTCTTTTACATTGATTTTATCATTATTCTAGTCCTGGGTACCTTTTGAGATCCCTTTGCTTCCCAAATTTGCCAAATGCGGTAAAATAATTTGCATAAATGCCTTATAGTAATTTGCATAAATTCAAAAAAAGTAAAGTAAAGTTGAAGTTGCAACACAATTAGGACCCGTGTTGAGACTGAGGAAAAGCAGTTGAACAAGGGAGGCCATACTTTCGGCAGGTGCAGTTTCTATTCGCACAAGTCTTTCTTGCACCCACATCTGATGACCTCAAGTAGTGATGGCGGTGCTGGCGGTTTGTCCGTTTGTATGGAAAGATTTTGCCATCAATGCTGGAGGCAACTTGTTTGCCAACCCTATCCACTTTGCCAAACTTAAGAACTTTGTAGATGCTGAGGTTGGTGGCAATGTTTGAGCCTCTAAATGCTGAAGCGCTAGTTGATAGCTTCACACAAAATTTTCTGTACCTCAGAGAATCTAGACCCTCCGTTGTATTACCATTGTACAGACAGACCAGTGCCTTCTCTCCAGCTCTGATTGATAATGTCTTGTTTCAGATCTGATCCTGTTGAACCAAAAACCTTAGCTTGTTTACAGAAGCTGTCATTCCCCATGGTTTGCGGAAACACCATGTGCGAAAAATTTCTCAACTAAGATAATGGTTCTCGTTGTTTGTTAACTTCGTTTGCAAGGAATTCCTCTTTCCTGGATTTGACAATCATGTCACCCTATGCAAAGTTAGCTGTCAGGCTTGGACAATTACAAGCTCCTGATCGCCTAAGATGTGTGGCATCTTTGGTAGTGAACTATCTTTATAACCATCAAAACCTACAGTTGGATATCCAAAATCTGCGAGTAATGTAACAAACATAGAGCTGGCATATAGACAGTGAAGATGTGCACCACTATCAAAAATATAGTGCACATTGCCGCTGGGCTGTGGCTGCTCATGCTTTAATACCTTCTATAGTGCATCTGCTAGGGCTGATTTGTTGGCTTGTAGGGCAAGACATGATGACTTTACCAGTGAAGATAAGTGACTGCACATCTCATAGCTGAAGACTGACGATAGATCATCGGTGCGTTCCCTGCTGACAGCTACCCGTCGTTGAAAAAGTAGTTGTGGGTCTACCGGTACAGATTCGTTTCTGATCTGTATTCAAGTTCATGAGCCAAGTGTCACGGCTTGGTCAGCTCTTTTGAATGAATAGTCCTCTACTTTCCTTCCAGCCACGGTCCAATATCTTCTTACCTATATCGGTCTGCATGACTTTTCCCATCGATTTGGTTGAAGATGACTCTAGAAAGCATCGTGTGTGACAACATTCTCTTTGTCCATGCTTTTCTTGGCTGCGACATCACATCTCGTGTATCTGGACTTGGTAAGGGTGTAGCACTCCAGAAAATCATAGGGAATGACAGCTTCCGTAAACTAGCTAAAGCTTTTGGTTAAACAGGATCAGATCTGTAAGAGGATTTTTTCAATCAGAGCTGGAGAGAAGGCACTGGTCTGTCTGTACAATGGTAATGACGGTGGGTCGAGGTTCTCAGAGGTACAGAAGACTTTGTATGAAAGTATCAATTGGCACTTCGCATTTACATGTACAAGCTCAGACATTGCCAGCAGCCTCAGCAGCTACAAAGTTCTACAGTTTGCTTGTCTGCTACCAAATATTAAAGTGGAAAGGGTTGGCAAGCAATTTGCCTTCAGAAGATTTGGGTTGGCAGGTCATTGATAGCATATAACTTCCCATACAAACGGAAAAACTGCCGGCACCACCATCACTACTTGAGGTCATCAGATGTTGGTGTAAGAAAGACTGTGCGAATAGAAACTGCACCTGCCGAAAGTATGGTCTCCCTTGTTCGACTGCTTGCACTGAAAGCCGTGGCACGTACTAGTTGTGCCAACTCGCCACCACCAGACATTGATCTGAATGCTGCTGAAGATAAGTCTGCCACATAAGTGTTCATTCTGTGTTACAGTGATGTAGATGACAACAATCAGACAATCAAACACTGCATGCAAACCAATATGGATAATAGGTGGCCAATCTGGATCTGTGTGATATTTTTGTGTTCCTAACTGAACCTAGATTTTCAGGAAAAAATACAATTGTTTTCTCCCTTCACAGTTTACTTGTATTCATATATGATAATAAAAGAAGTTAAGCTACAGTTTCATTTCATTTACTATTCCGTAGCGTGTATTTTTGAGTTGCATACTCAAAACGGATGTTAAGTGATTTAGCGAGAACCACTTGAATAATTGTAACTTGAACTATAATTGTGTTTTATGTAATTAACTTGCTACTTGATCCTCTTTTAATTGTTTAGAAATAGTATTTAACTTTGTCATGCTGTTCTTGGATGAAGATTACTGAATATGTATCTTTTGCCTCTTCTTCAATATACAGATCAGACTTAATAAATGTGCAAAACCTGTGGAAAAGTCCTCTCCATGACCCATTTGTCATGGCCTGGTTGGAATTTTGTCATAATTGTAATTTTTTTTTACTTTATTTGAAATTATGCAAATTATTTATACAGCATTTGGCAAATTTGGAAACGTATGGATCTCGAAAGGCACCCAGGAGTAGCTTAATGTTGAAATAAATGTAAAAGGACAAATTTTTGTTTAAAGTTCCCCAAAAAGCAATGTAGGAAGAGAGTTATGGCAAAATCAATGAAAATCATGTTTTAAGTGGCCATTGGCCATTTCGAATTTATGCAAATTAGGTATATTTTCACCACTTGGATTTTTTCCGGACTTTTTTTGGGGGGGGGCCTTATAGAAATGCACAGTGGTGTGATATTTTTGTATTCATAACTGAACTTGGATTATCAGGAAATATTCAATTCTGACATGTCCACACATGGCAACAATAATTTTAAATTTAATTTATGCAAATTAATATAAGGCATTCATGCAAGTTATTATATGGCATACGGCAATTTGGGAACGTGAGGATCTTGAAAGTTACCTTAGACTATAATAATGATGAAACCAATGTAAACGGACTAAAATTGTCGTTTTAAGTACCTCAAAAAGCTACTGAGTATGAGAAATATGACCAAATCAATGGGAAAGTCCTAACATTTTCGGCCATTTTTGATTTATGCAGATTAGGCATATTTCCACCACTTGGATTTTTCTGGACTTTTAGTATGTCATTTTAGGGACCTTATAGAAATGCACTGTGTTGAAAAATTATGTTGCAATTTGTTTTGAGATTCCCTCAAAAAATGATTTTTTTTGTTTTTGCCTGGACTACACCGGGCCAGAACCAGTCACGATCTGAACACCGAGCCCTGACTTAGGGCGTCTTTTATAGCGTTTGGGCGCGTACATAAAGCGAGGAGCTAGCGCATCATAACAAAATGTCTCTATAATGAAAAGTTTTGGACATTTGCTCATCGCAACACTGCGTGTACACGCTCAGTATGTGTGCGCGTGCTTTGTTGAGACACCAAAACTGGCATATCTTTAAAAGTGGGCATCGTACAAATCTGGGGTGATCAGAACATGAAGGAAGACATCTTCAGCTTTCTATAGGGATGAAATTTGTCAATGACAATGCTTGGCACATAACGACCATTTTAGTTTGAAAAGACACATCCACGCTTTGTGCTCCTATTCAATAGTGCACATCCACGAAGCGTAAACCAGATTTTTTTAGCACGCATGTCCTTGTGTTTTTTACCACAGCGTCAAAACAAAAAGCTCAACAACCTTGGGGTGACGACATTCCTAAAGTTGATAAAATTCTCTAAATGCTGATATAAAAAACATGCTAATTGGACAATAAATTCCGACGACCATTTTTGCTTGAAAAAAATATATAGCCCGTCAGTGTTTTGATTAGCAAGCCCATGGCTAGCCAACAGTTTAGCCACCCACACATGCGCGCGTGCGTATTGTATACACTGTATATAAATGCACATGCCTATTGTGTAACGTGTGTTCTGCAGTGTGTGTATGCAGCACCCTGCGTATTTGAGCTTATGTCCGTTTGCCTATATCAACTTTTCATTATGTGCAATGCTCTTATCGGTCATAAACCACCGCGCCAAATATTGATCTTATTCATAATAATCATAGCGTCTTGACCTAGAAAGCTTATACGAATTAAACTTGTATAAGTCATTCATTTCACAGTTATTCTACCATTAGTTTATCATAGGCCCAATTATAAATACATAGTCAACTGTATTGGCATTAATTCTTCTCATTGAAATACAAGTTGTTAACTTAAACTTATCATCTTATCTTCTGTAAGTGCTATCAATTAAGTTTTTGAAAGGAGCCTGTATTTTATCAGAGTCAAGAATAAAGTGTGCTTACTGGAAATCAATCATGTCTTGCATTTTCGCTTTATTCTCCCCAACTAAAAACACGAATGCGCCCTCGCATTTAACTACGAATGAATCGAATAAACGTTAATAATAATAATAATAGTGGATATTTATAAAGCGCACGTATCCACCAGGACTGGTGCTCAAGGCGCTACATCATTATTATCCCTGCTCATTGGGCACATGAAGCATTCCAAATACCATCTCAGCTCCCTGGAGAGTATACAGCTCAATGCAGCCTGTTAGGCGCAAGGAAGCGAATTCAAACACATTAACCATCTCTTCCCTCACAGGTACTCATTTACTCCTGGGTGAAGAGAAGCAATGAGTGACAAAGTGCCTTTCCAAAGGGCACTCGCACTATGATCATGCCAGGACTCGAGCCCACAACCTGCAGCTTTATCCACAGACAACGAATAAGTGCCCTTAACCACGAGGCCACAGCACTCCACAGCTCCTCCTCGCATTTAACGAAAATGCACGTGTATTTAAACTACCTATGACTTGACTGCACCAGACAATACAATGTCCTCAATAAAAGGCTCATGTTTGGTATCTTATGTCAAACTAAAGGCTTAAAAGGTTTTGGCACTTTAAATTAGAATAGTCTGCAACACTAAATATCCTCATCAATAAAAAATTAAAGGGAATATACATCATTTGTTTTTGCTGTAATTTTCAGAAATGGATGGAATTGGGGGGTTTGAAATACATAGCAAATATACTTACACTGACTTTTTTAAGGTTTTGGGTTCGAAAATGATATAAAAACCAAGAAAAACAATTGTTTTCCTGAGTCTGGTTGCCTGACTCCATATAAGAAGAAACAGCAGTTTACATACATTGGGGAATTGTAGGGTCAGGGAACCAGTCTAGCTGGCTCGTACCCGTTCATAGGTTTGTAATCGATTGCAAACAAGTGCGATGGTCAATTGGGGCCAGTATTTGAAAAAAGCCAGTTTTTTTTCCAACGCTCATCGGCCGATCAGCGTTGGAAATTAATACAAAAATACCACTTTTCTTGAAAATGACAGTATACCAAGTGCCATGATTCTACATGATGCTTTACACTAACAGTCCAGCAAGGTATTTCAAAATGATTTGGTAGTTTTATTTTTTGATGTTTGTAAATGTTGTATTTTCCCTTTAAACAATGTGGTCCGGAATAAATATCTTTAACATTAATAAATAAAACTAGAAATGGTCAGCAACTTTAAATATCCTCAACAATAAAAAATAAAACAATGTGTTCCGCAACAAATATTCTCAACAATAAACTAGAAATGGTCAGTAACTCTAAATATCCTCAACAAAACGTTTACTTAATCAAAATAACTTAATCTCTTCATTTTGAAAACAAACAAACATTGACGTTCAATTCGGCAGCACAGTTTTCAAACATCGTCTAATTTCTGCAGTCTGTACAACTAGCATGACAGTCATTATTGAACTATGTACATTTATAATTAACGTCCACAACAATTTACTAATTTCGCACAAATATTAATCTTTGTCCTACATACATCAAATATATATGTCTTCTTCAAAAACGAACTGTTCTTGTGTCTACCATACTGAATAGACACAGTTTCCGTTGACGTTACTTTTTCAACTTCAAACAAAACGGCAAAATTTCTTACCGCAGTACTACAACAGAGCTCGAGCCGTGTACACTGAACTGGTACACAAGCCAAACTATAGGGCACCGCTTTTTGCGCCTAGACCTTTGAGGGCGCTACATACAATGTTAAAGAGACATGCGCTTCAAACGCATCGCGTCCCAAAGCTGCGGGCCGCTTCTATTATTTTTAAATTCCCCTAATTTGTATTTCAAGACCCATTTTTCACTGTGTTTGTTTTTGTACCAACTTGTATCTTACTAAATTTTCTCGGGAATCACTCGGGAACCTCTGAGGTTGGCTGACCCTGGTGCCGGCTAAATAAGATAGCTCCATCGATGAACTCTAAAGCTGAGGTTGGCTGACCCTGGTACACTGGATAGCCGGGCTAGATAGCCCCATCGATGAACACTTGATGATATTGTGCGGGGTAACTCGATTGACTGAAATAGTTGAGGCAAGCTTCATGATGATGGTGTCGACGTGTCGATCTGCACAGCTGCATTAGTATACTGGGTAGAACCGGAATTGTATTTTACACCCTAAGCGACAAGGTGTGCTGGCTGACTTCAGATTGCTCCTCAGTCGATGAAACCCAAAGGGTTCGGCGATGCAGGTACACCCCCGCTACACCTGGCTGGGGCAGGAGCAGGAGCTTAAACCCTCACTGGTGTTAAACTAATAACACCCCCTTCACCTAAGAAGTATAACTCTCCTGAGTTATAGGGAGCTTTACAGACTACCGGATGACGTTGTCCACGCGTGTGGGCCTCTATTCGTATGTGAAGGCAGGTTATATTCAGTGTACTTTACCTCGTATCTCCGGCCATCTGGAAAAATGGCTGTCTCTGTCACTTGCCTCACTGTGACTCCGAAGTCGATTTCTTGCAGTTGGTCATGCCGAGACTTTGTCGTTCTTGTCGTCAACGACTGCTGCCTAATCCATGCCACTTCACCTCCAGCTGTGGACTTGGGTTCTTTCCGTCTCGCTGCGCGAGGATCTGGGTTTAAAGGCACTGAATAGGGCCGCGGATTGGAAGCAGTCATCACTCCGCTGGTGTGATATTTGACGTCTTGTCTTCTTCCTTCATGCCATTCAATATTTCGGCAGTCGCCTGCTCGAAATCATCTACAAGCCATTTCCTCATAGAGGGGGTGGGGCTTAGGGGCTCGTAGGTTGACGACAATGGCCTCGGTGAATCCATCGAAACCAAAAGCCCCTTGAGCTCGGGACGAGTGCGACGACATCTTTCTTCTCTTGCTTGACGCTCCTCGCTGCCTCTCTTTTCTCTTGCTTTCTGCTCGCCTCTGCCTTATTCGGCCTTTGCTTTCCTTTCGACCCTGTCTCTCTCTTCTCTGCCGTTGCATCTTTTTGGCGTGTAGCCCGGCCCTTTTGCGAAACACCTTTATTAGAACTTACAAGAAGAAATGCGTGTTGTTGTCTCGTCGCAGTTGCAATATATAGTGTGACGCGGCGTGTCTTATTCGTCATGTCTCGGCTGCGTTCCGCTCACGCGAACGCTCGCGCGAACGTTCACGTGTCGATTTCCGTTGGCGCCAGTCGAAGTGGAACGGATTGTGAGCGAAATCACATAAATTCCGTTGTCGAAATGGCGGCACCCAGTGACAGCGGTACCGTTTGCTTTGCGGCTGCACAAATAATACAAGAATTTCTGTCAGAACCCTCTGATTCGTCCTCAGGAATACATTTAGGCCTATATCAGATTAATGGAAATCTTATTCAGAAGTTGCCTTTGCTTGCAGTTTGCCTTACTGGAAAAGATGATTTGGAGTGTGAAACCTGCGGGAGGCCGTGTGGGGCGAACAATCTTCGTGTAGAAAGTTTTGTTGAGATAATTCCACAATTGTCAGACCTTGCTTTTAATCAGCATTTTACGATGGAGAGTTCGACATTTGATGTTAGTCCGATTGTTCGGGGTAATTTGTTTCACTATGCATGGTTTTATTGCTGTCCGAGAAACAAGCTAAGTATGAAAGTTGAAATAGTTTTTTTTTCTTCCTCTATTTATTTAAATACTTTATTTTACACTTCTTCACTGCACTGCCTGACTGGCTGGAAAAAAACCCAATAAACATTACAACAAGATATATAGAATCATAGATTAAAAACTACCAAGAGAGAATTTATAATACGAGAACTAAAGTGTAAAAAAAAGTTTAGGCCTGCATGGTTTATGCCCGATTACAATCATACTCATAGCCCATGCATATATCTAAGATATGACCAATTTACAAAATGTACTGCACTTCAAGGGCCATACTTAGAACATGTGACAGCTAGCCTAACTTTGTCAAATGTTGATATTCACATTGAGACTTCAGGGGCCTATTTGACCATGCCTATTTGTAGTTTATTTACGATTTACAACATGTTGAAGCACACTCACCCTCTTTATAACGATAGAAAAGAACTCCTATATTTTCCAGAATTGACCGTATACTAACAAGTCTACATGAGTAGTCTTTAAGTCTTAAGGCTAGCTGTTTACCGGGTGGAGCGCTAGAACTGACTTTGGTATATCTCAAAGGTTAATTTAAAAATGTTGACAATGCATGCATAAATCTAGGACTGAGAAACATTTCATACTTTGTGAGAGAATACTTTGAAAATGCACTTGACTCTCCAGTTACATTAACATATATTTACAATCCAACTCTTTTTAAAAGATTTTTGTCAATAAAAATCAACAAATCATAAACTACAGACAGCAAAACATTGTTTCAGCCATATCAACTTCTATTTAGAAAGATACAATTTAATGTGAGTTACAAGAAATAAGTTAGTTACAGGAAATATTCTAAATATAATTGAACTTTTTTTATTTCAAAATGGGGAAAACAATTTTAAATGAGGGGGTGTAAACCTTAAAATTCATTGGAATAAAAGCTCATAAATTATGTGTACATGGTTGACTGAAATTCTACTTTGACCTACCATCATATTCTTCAATAAATTCCTCTATCCAAAGCATTTATGTTTACTTCCCGGAGTAATTTGCTATTGCGTAGATGCTGGTCACCGTCAAATTATGCCTGCTATTGCTGTCCCAATAGCCTTTCTCACCAATTGTGGTCATACATGTATCATTATGCAGCTAACACCAATCAACAGCAGGTAGCAATAAACAGAAAGTACTGCATGTGTAGTTAAGATTTGTTTGTTGCAGACAAGTATTCTATGAATTGTTTATTGGAGAAAATCCACTAAATTGACATATTCAGTCAGAGCAAAGACAACAACTTTAATACGTAGCATGAAATTGTAGCTACCTTTCTGCATTTGGGATTTGTCCTGTTGGGCCAGGGGAGCTAGTGTAGCATCATCATTTCCTTGAGATCCTGCACATCTAAAACAAAATAGGCAAACTGGTTAAAGTATATGGGCATTGTTTTGACAAATTACACCCTAGACTGTAATAAAGCTGGAAAACAACTTTGGAGATTGACTCAATACAAATTCGAAACATGCTGGAGAAAAAGAGTGTCTGGTATAAGCTGATAATCAAGCAATTCTTTAACGTTCAAATGGAAGCTACACTCTCAACAATTTAATAGCTTCCTTGTTTTGATGTTGACCAAATGCTACTTATACATGTACATGTACTACTTTAAATCATGTTTGGTTTGTTTACTCCAGTGCAATATGTTTATTTAAGAGTAGACATAAGGTCTTACTCAGCCTAAGACATACCTCACGATATGCCAAACGTTACAATCTATTGACGTGGAATGAAAGAGATTTAAACCGTTAAAAGAAAGACATGCCAAAATGAGGAAAGCGACCGGTTTGAGATTCAGTCTTTGTCTTCCTCGGCAAGAATTTGACAAGAATTTGTTTATATTTAGAAAAGAAAGCGGTCCAAGTGAAAAATAGCACTTGGAATTTTAGGGTACATTTACTAGGGAAAACAGGGGGGGAAAAATGGTCAAAAATGCTGTTTAAGTTTCTTCTTTTTTGTTTCTGGTTTTTAATGTCCTATAAATATTCTTCCTTACTTATCAGGAAATATAATGGGCATTGTTACAATTTCTAAAGTGAAAAAACAGTTAAAAACAGGCCTCCTATAATGGGCGTTGTTACAATTTACAAGGGTGTAAATTCAGTCAAAACAGGCCTCCCAGGTCCTAATTAAAATCAAAGTAATCATCTATATTCATTTTTCACTTGCAGTGTTCTGTGATGTGATGTTCCATAAAGCCGTATCGTTATACAGATGACGTTTAACTGAGCACGGACCATGTATGCTGAGGGAGGATCTGGTACCGGCATGAACAGCCTTTAGACGGTGTACATCACGTACGAACTAGGATCTATCAAGTGCAAGCACGGACCATTACGGAGTGTCACTTTTTTTAGAAGAGCGGACAACTTTTGGAATAGACTTGGGCAAGTGACTTTTTTTCTTGGAAGGACATCCTTTAAAAAATCGCGGAGTCGCAGTGTACGGATTTACTGCTAGTCCTTTTTTAATATAAAAGGAACTGTAGGAATCAAAAGTTGGAGTTTCTTCTTTGAAAGGATTTCTATTGCGGCGTAACCCTGATTGGATTTTGGATATCTATTGTTGGCATATGGTCATAAGGCTGGATTTTTTTTTTTTTTTTTTTACTGTGGAAGGACTTTTTACTGGGGTCGCTTTCACTTGGATAAATCTCTTAAGCATATCGGATTCATGGAATTGGATTTAAACAAATATAGTTATGATTAGGAAAACATTACTTAGACTGACTTGGGTAATAAGGATAACATTACTTAGACTGGCTTGGGTGAGTGATTTAAAACAATAGGAATAATGTAACTATTACTGTACAAAATAATTTCAAGGAACAAAGTGAGAAATTTTGCGGTGGAGTTTACGGCTTGTACAGAACAGTTGCTTGAGATTTTTTTGATTAGTGATTGAAATGTGAATCTTGAATTTGCGATTAATCAGAACTTGGTACTTGTGGCTAATCTTACGGGAGAGTACTACATTATTACTAGTTTTATTAAACTTAACTTTACAGAAAACATCATTAGGGGAAATTTGGAAGGCATGTAATTTGGTTGCCTTTGTGTAGGAAAACTCGGTTTTATGTTTGTTGATGAATGATTTGAAAAACCGACATTTAATTAGTCTTGAGGTGAACAACTTAATCATATGATTATATTCTTGTAAATCTGCTGAATGGGTTCGGTAACGGTTGCATTCACCCTTGATCACACTGGAAAAATAATCTCGATAGTGGTTTGATGTGAAATTTATGTAGGTGAATTTTTGGAATGGTTTTTGACAGATTCTGAAGTGAATTTTACTGTGAAGTAGTGTGTAATGGTTGATTGAGAGTTGCAAATCCAAGAAGTAAACTGTTTTTGTGTTTACTGTGAAATTGATGGGTATTGATTTCGGGTACAGGGAAGCTAATTGATTGATTATTAATGTGTGGTCTGATTGGCTGTCGCTGTGGTGAATGATGAGCCCATCATTAATGTATCGGACAAAAAGGAGCATGTGTTGATTTGGGTGTTTTTGGAAAAACAGGTGCTCTCTGTAAACTAAAACAAGATTGGCAATTTGAGCAGAATGATAGCTGCCCATGGGAACTCCGTCGTTTTGGACAAACAACCATTTACCAACTGAAAAATTACTATATTTACATGTGAATTTGTATAATTTTAACCAATAATGGTAGTGTTCATAAGGAATTTCACATGCAGTGAAAATTTCGAACAAGGTGTCAACAATGTCTTTGGGTGTGATCTTTGTGTACAAACTCTCAAAATCAAACGAGATTAAAGAATAATCATCATTGTAATCAATGTTGACAGAATCGATGAGGTTACTTATAGTCAGGTGGCTTAGACCTAATTTTCGTCAAGATCGTGACCGACTGGTCCAAAGCACCAAACTTGGCAGATAGATTCTTATAGACCTAGAGAAGATATTTAGAAGGGGTGACACCTGAAATTCCTTTGGGAAGGGTGCCTAATTTGCATAAATCGTTAATCCCTGTCGTGTAATATATTTATTCCCATATTTGGGTATATTTTAATTTTTTTTATTTTTTGAAAAGTGTCTTATTGGGATTCTACTTACATATCTTTACTTAAATAACATTTTCCAAAGCATATAAGTGACTGAATAATTATGAGGACATAGTAACGATCCAAAATGGCTACTATTATGCCCTAAAATTGCGCACATTTACCTTGTCTCCAGATATCATCAATTAGTCTTGCCAAACATCAGCATTGATGAACTTTAAATTCACCAAGTAGCTTACTGGTACAGTTACACTATTAAAACCTTATGCAAAATCATGTGAACAATGATAACATTGTGATATTCAGCCCAGAAAACAAAAACTGGGAAAAAACGAGGTGTCCATAAATTAGGCTAACAAGTAGGTGAAGGGTTGCCTAACATGGAACACTGGAACAAGTTGAAGGAAATTCCCCAACTTATTGTTGAGAAAACGTTTTGGCGTGGACAAAATTATTGTAAACAACAATAATCTCTTATTTAGGGGGATTTCGTTGAACTTGTTGAAGTCCCCACGTTACCCTTCCCGTACTAGCCCAATTTACGGACACCTTATTTTCTCCCCTTTTTTGGTCTTTTGGGCTAAACATCAAGATGTTATCAATTTTCACTTGATTTCCCACTTTTTTTTGTTAGGGTAACTATGCCAGTAAGTTACTTTGTGAATTTGAAGCTTATCAGTACCCACGTTTGGCGAGACTAGTTGATGATATCTGAGGAAAAGGTAAATGCGCGTAACTTCAGGGTAAAATACTAGCAATTTTGGTTCTTCACTAAGACCTCCTAATTATTCAGTCACTTATATGTTTTACAAAATGTTATTGAAGTAAGAATATGCAAGTAGAATCACCAAAATACACTTTTCAAAAAAATAAAAAATGAAAATATACCCAAATATGGTATAAATATATTACACGGCAGGGATTAACGATTTATGCAAATTAGGCATCCTTCCCAAAAGAATTCAGGTGTCACCCCTTCTAAATATCTTCTCTAGGAATAATAATCTATCTGCCAAGTTTGGTGCTTTGGACCAGTCGGTCACGATTCCGACCATATGCCACCTGACTATTAGGGATTGAGAACTGTTGAGTATGGGCCATGGGTAGTTTGATTCAAAAAACTTATTCTCAAAAAAACTGAGAAGTCTATTCAGGTAGTTGCCTAAGATTTTAGAGACAGGGGAGGAAACCCAACTGTGGGCTGTGATGATAGGTCTGCCTTTCATTATTTTTTCATTATCGGGGCTAGGGGGATCGGATAGTTTGTGTACTTTGGGAAGCAGGTCCATGGATGGCATTTGAAGTGATGTGTTGTCTAAGGATGTTTTGATTTCTTGATAATCTGATTTGCTGCATTGGAGGAGGTTGTTGTGGCTGAAAAGTGCTTGAAGATCTGTTTTAGCGGATTGGATGAGATTTGTGAAGCTGTATGTGTCAAATTTACCCAGGCATGTGTATGTTTTGCAATTGAGTTGTCTTTTGTATTCATTAATGTACCATGTGGTGTTGTTAATGCATATTCCCATATTTTTGTCTGAAATTCTTATGATGATGTTCTTATTTTTAGCGATTTTTTGGATGTTTTGGATATCATCTAATGTGATGTTGTGGAGGAGGTTGGGGTTGAGTTTGAAGATGTCATTGTAGGGGATGTTGACTGCTTCTTCGAGTGTTGCTTGAACATAATTAAATGGGTCTGTGGGGGTGAGGGGGTTAGTGACTAGTTCTATAAATTGTTTTGGCTTGAAACGTTTCTTAAGTTTATGGTCTTGTGGAGGCATGGTTTTGGATTTCTTGAAGATGGTGGTGTGTTCTTTCTGCATGAGTTATTTTTGCGGATAGGATGATGGAATGGTATATTTCGTCTTTGATTGCATGTGCGTCTTCGGAAGGATTTGTTGGGATGAAAGAGGGGCCTTTATTGATGATTTCTTGAACTTGTTTAGGGATGCGGAGGCGTGTGAAGTTATGAAAATTTGGGGAGTGGTTGCTGATTTCTTTGGCTAGTGCTTGGTCTATTTCTTTGTTCCTAAATGAGGTTAATTTGCGGGTGATGTATTGGTTATGAGGGATATTCTAGTTTCTATGAGGGACTTGGCGATTTCGAAGTGCAGTGAGGTTATTTTTCAACAAGGTTTGGTAATTAATGGGTTTGATTTGTTTGATTTTTTGTGACTCTGTGTTGTATTGGTCTTTTAGGTCAGATATGATTGAATAGAGGTTGCTTCTTGTAGTGTTGACGAGTTTGTGCAAGTTTTGGATACCGGTATGAAGGTTGCTATGTACGTTTGTGGCAATATTGTCGGTGACTCTAAACTCTTGGTTAAATTGGCATTGAAGAAGGTGTAATTTAGGAGTGTATTTATCTAGGGATGAGCAATGTTTGTTGGTGATGTCGATGAAGTTTTGGAATGAGTTGTGTTTTTTCTTAGAGATTTCGCGCCATGAGTAGATGGTATTACAAGATTTTATTTTGGTGAAAATGTTTTTTTAGGTGCAAGTGTTGCGGGGCATTTTGAAGTTGAGTAGTGTGAGGGACGGGTTGTTTCTATAGTATTAAGTGAGGGTAAGGTCGGAATTTATATCTTAAAGAAAGACAAAAAAAATATAAAATGTGTTTGTAATTAGTTTACATAAAACAGATTGAAATATCGAAAACAGGTAACGCGATTATGCGTTTAATTATAATTAAAACATTAACACAAGTCTTAATAAATTTGAATATTAAGGAACTTTAATAATACATTTAGCTTAGATGATTAATTAATTATATACATTTAAGCATTGGGATTACACCAGTAACATTTTCCCTGGCAACATGCCGAGCAGTCCAGGACTCTGGCCCAGATTGCCTCATTGATGGTAGTTGATGAAATCAGATAACCAAGAAGCTTGAAAAGTTCAGTGGTAGTTATGGTGTATTGACTGTCGATCTCAAAGATGCCTTTAATTATATCTTCCAGTATGGACATTCTGAGTATCTGTGAAAAAAAATAAGAAGAAAAGAATATAGGCTTATGTGATGAACCACGTTTAATTTGTGGATTAAAAAAGCAAAACAAAACAAACAAAACAAAACTTTTTTATTTTAAAATATTAACGAAAAAAATGCCGGCTGAAAGATTCTTAACTTGTCTTGTGCATTGGATTGTTATCCAAGTTCACTGATCTCATCAGATGCAGCCAGTGTAAGACGAGGCAGGTTTCGATCTCGAGATTAATACTTGAGGACTGCATGACCTGCCAATTAAGAATCTTTCTTTTAAAAAAAAAAAAATAAAAAAAAAAATTAAAATTAAAAACCCGAACAAAGACACAATTGAGATTATTTAAAAGAGCTAATGCATTTAATTTTATTTGAGAATTATTATTCAGATATGTAGTAGTCAAACATGCTGATTAACTGGTAGTACTGTTTAATCATGCTGCCATGTGCTGTACGGTACTTTAAGCAGTAATTCATTGAGTCCTACTTTTAGTCCAAGAGTATGCAGACTGGGTTGATTTGACTATCCCTTTATGCAAAACTCTAACCAAAAAAAGAAGACATTTGTGGGGCATGCAAGCTTTACTTTGGCCAGCACAAGATAGTATTCACCAATGAACAAATACAATGTACCGGTACTGATCTTCTAACAACATGTTCATGTACCTCAGCATCAGGTTCTTCAGCCTCATACTCGTCTCCTGGCGCTGCTGCTAACTCTGGGGTGGTGTTACGTTTCTGGATGATTTTTCTACATGTGATCAGTGTCACTGGTTCAACTGCAGGGTCGTCCCCAAGGATGTCGTCCATTGCGTCATAGAGGTCCCACCTCCTCCTACCCCTTCCCGTCTTCTTGTTTTTGTCGTAGATGACGTTGTATCTGTGGAGAAAAAATAAGATTTGTTTAAATGCAAGATTTATCAATAACATGTATCCTGGAATGAACTTGATCTCAGACCTACATGTATGAAGGCTAGGCTGAAGTTTTCACCATTCCACAGCTGAAGAAAGGGGTTTACTTGTTGAGTTATTCCTCACATATCACTTTGGACTTTCCAAGAAATTTACATGTAGCAATTGGTCTGTCCATGCGCAGTACATCTGGAAATTTCAAAATGTGTCTTTTTGACCATTTCCATCCCGGTTCCGGAATGGCTCACTTCATATGCTCAATAGATGCCCATGCCCATTGATCATGACAAAGGGGTGTGTTCTGAAAATGTTCGGCAAGAGTGTATTGACGACGGCATTGCATTTGGTAAAGAAGTGACATGTACATGTAGAAACTCCTGCCAGAGCTTAAAAAATATGTATTTCAGGCTCCGCCATTTCTCACCACAGATATTGCCTGTTGCATCATCAACTCCCTTCGCTCGCATTCGCTCGGCCACCATGCATCGTCCAAGCTTGGCTTTTCCGTTTTCTTGGCTTTCAGGTAGCGATACGACTCGATCAGAAGCAACGCATGCTTGTGGGTCCACTTGAATTTCTCTTCTTTGGGCAAAAACAAATTTAAAAAATCAAAATATTAAAAATGAATCAAAATAAATTAAAAAATTGTTTTCAAAAGTGGTTTGATGCTTTATAGCACATATGTACGTACATGGTTGACTGACTTTCTACTTTGACCTACCATCATATTTTTCAATACATTCTTCTATCCAAAGCAGTTATGTTTTACTTCCCAGAGTAATTAGTTATTGCATAGATGCTGGTCACCGTCCAGTTATGCCTGCTATTGCTGTCTCAATAGCCTTTCTCACCAATTGTGGTCATACATGTATCATTATGCAGCTAACACCAATCAACAGCAAGTAGCAATAAACAGAAAGTATTGCATCTCAAGTGAAGATTTTTTGTTGAAGGCAATTATTCTATGAATTGTTTATTGGAGAAAATCTACTTAATTGACATTTTTAGTCAGAGCAAAGACAACAACTTTAATACATAATATAAAATTGTTGCTACCTTTCTGCACTTTCGATGTGTCCTGTTGGGCCAGGGGAGCTAGTGTAGCATCATCATTTTCTCGAGATGTTTCATAATCACTGCAGCTTGCAGCTGGCATGGCTGGGGCTTTATCCTGCACATCTAAAAGAAAATAGGCAAATGGATTGAAATATATACTGTACGAGCATTGTTTTGACAAATTACAACCTAGACTGTAATAAAGCTGGAAAACAACTTTGAAGATTGACTCAATACAAATGCGAAACATGGAGAAAGAGAGTGTCTGATATAAGTTGATAATCAAGCAATTCTTTAACGGTCAAATGGAAGCTACACTCTCAACAATTTAATTGCTTCCTTGTTTTAGTGTTGACCGATTGCTACGTTATACATGTACATGTACATGGACTACTTTAAATCATGTTTAGTTTGTTTACTCCAGTGCAATATGTCAAGGGTAAATTGAAGTTGTTTTGTGACTCTCTGGTTGCTTTCTGTAATTACCTTTAACCAGAAGAGGAAGCTGCGTGACATTCTGTATGATCTCTTGCAATACAGCATGATCTGTAAATGAAAGCAGTCGTGTTAAATATTTCACAAATATTTCAAGTTCAGGGTTTGATTGTCTACAGTGTTTTATTTTATTACATGTACATGGCCTCCATGTGAGACTAAGACACCATTGCCTAAGTGTTTGATCTCTGAGAAAAAGAACAAGGACCTGAGACCCAGACAATACCTTTAAATAATATGTGATAACTGCAATGGGCCAATCAATTCAAAATTCTATTAAGGCTTTGAGTTCATGTTATTCGTCTACCAAATGCCCCCCCCCCCCCCCCCTGCGCGCTACCCCAGGTCCGTTGTCGGGATTTGGTCACGATTTGGTCATGCCCCAGGGTGGGGATTTTGGTCACTCAAACTACATTGTTACCATTTTGCCCGACGAGGGTTGGGGATTTTGTCACTTCAAAAGTGACAATCTCCACGTCTTGGGTGGGGCAGCCCGGCGGGGGAAACAATTGATAGGCGCATTATACTCACCATTTTTCTCAACAGCGGCAACATAAGTGGGTTTGTCTACGACGACATTTGCCTCTGATCCAATTATTCTCCAAGAAACTGCACATTTTAGGGAGTAAAAATGACATTTGATAAATGAAGCAGCATGTTGCTGAACCTTTTTAAAGTGGAAAAACAATTTTATTTGTATCATTATCAGCAAAACGTGCTGCAATATTTGCAGGATTCCCTTTGATTGGATATGGTGTCAGACAACCAGTGTCTGAGTAATATACCACAGGTAAAAATGGCCCCTGCACCGTTGTTTAAACAAAAAGCCCCCACTTAATTAAGAAAACAAATTATCTTCTTGTTTTTTTAAAACTCTGAAAAATAAAACGTAAGAAACTAAAAAAAAAAAACCTTATAAAAATAAATCAAGAATGTGCTGGATAAGTGTAGGGATTTCTGGGAAAAAATTTGCTTTACCCCATCTAGAAAAAAAATGCTGGTGACGCCGATAACACCTCCCCCACGGCCGCCCCCCCCCCCCCCCTTATGTGGCTTTTTCCCTTTCGGGGGGAAAATTGATGTCTGTGGAGAAAAGTAAGATTCACCAACAAAAGTAAACCCCCTAAAAACAAAACAAAAAATAAACACAAAAATAAATAAAGTAAAAAGTAAAAAAAAAAAAACAGTTAGGGACAATAGGAGTAGTTTTCAATTATTTTGGGGTATTATGAGAACATTTTTAAAAAATTTGCTCGCGCGCAAAATTGCCAACTGTATTCACCATGTCCACTGCCAATAAATGTTGAGTATGAGAATAGAATTTAACTCAGAAAGTCAGTATTTCACTCAATTTTATGAGGGGAAAGCAAACTACAGCCATGTTCTCCTAGCACCATATCCGTTCCATGCCTAGGCCTACTCTGTTTAACGTTTGCAGACGACAATATTTGACAGGCGACACATTGTTCCCTTTTCGTCACGATTACAACTTAAATTCACGACACTCGGTGCTTTCTTCACCATTAATATCCAAGTCGTTGCTTCTCTGACCAAACAAATTCCCGTGATACGCCCTACTCTACGAAAAAATACTAAACTTCATCATTTTTGTCACATTGAAAACAAAACTGTCGTCTGTTTACCTATCTTTATCTTAAAAAAAACCGTCACAAGCCAACAGCGAACAGCCCCATGACGTCGTTCTCCGTTTTCGCTAATGTTTGCCAACATCGTTGGCGCACATTGCGTTCCGCTCCGCGAACAATGCAAATGTTGGTAAACGTTGGCAACGTTCGCGAGAGTGGAATGCACCCCTGGTCAAACGCGCAACATAACTTTAAAAAACCCTGCGTTTTGCGTATTTGCGTCATGCGTCGTCCAGTCCTGCGCTCCATTGTTACTACTTTCGTTGAACTTCTTTTGTTTCTGTTTTGTTCTGTAGGGCCCATCTTGACTTCTTTTTTTCCCCGGCTACATTGGTGTCTTGTTTACTGCTTGTCCAAAACAGTGTACGGAACTCTTTGAAGGTTATTAATTCAATTTTAAATAAACATAAATCTTCTAAAACTAATACAAGTATTATTTCAGAGGGAAATTTAGTTTCCAATCCTAATGAAATTGCTGATTGTTTCCATGATTACTTTACCAACATCGGTCCTAATCTTGCTAGTAATATCCCACCAGCACAGTCCTCCCGTGGTTTTAAAGAGTACTTGTCTAATCCAAATGATAAATCATTATTTTTAACTCCAGTAACCAAATATGAAGTGATTGACATAGTCAACAACCTAGAAAATAAACACAGTTCTGCACATGATTCAGTTAACACGCTAATTATTAAACATTCTATTTTAGCCATATGTGAACCCACTGACACATATAATCAGTGCTTCTTTTTTTTACTGGTATTGTACCTACTCAATTGAAAATTGCTGAAGTTATCCCAGTTTTGAAAAAAGGGAAATCCCAACTGTGTGAACAATTATAGACCTATATCATTACTGTTGTGTTTTTCTAAGATTTTCGAAAAATGTGTATATGCACGCACTATCAAATTCTTGGATTTATTTAATATTTTGTCAAAATCGCAATATGGATTTCGTAGCAAACATTCAACTTCTCATGCCCCTTTAGATTTAGTGATAAGGTTTCAAAAGCAATTGATGACTGTAAGCATACACTAGGAATATTTCTTGATCTCTGAAAGGTTTTTGATACACTTGACCATGACATGTTATTGTATAAGCTTTCTCACTATGGAAAACGAGGAACTTCTCTTCAGTTGTTTAATAATTATCTTTCGAACAGATCCCAATATGTATCTTTCGACGGTACTCATTCAAAATCTAGATTTCTCACACATGGCATACCCCAAGGATCAATATTGGGACGCTTGCTTTTTTTGTAATATACATTAATGATTTTACAAAATCCTCTGAGGAACTTTCTTTTATATTGTTTGCCGATGATTCTAGTATATTTAGACACTGAAATTCCTTGTGAAGTAAAAAATTATTAACACCGTTATCCAAAAAACCGATTGCTGTAAATTTCTTGGTTTGCTTGTTGACTCTGGTTTAAAATGGAATAACCACATTGACCATCTATTTAAAAAAGGTTTCTAGAAATACTGGTGTAATTAATAAGATCAAATATTTTGTTTCAAAATTTGTTCTAGATTCCCTTTATAACTCATTAATCTTGTCATATCTTAATTATGGATTACTTGCCTGGGGAGCCAGTTCGGTCACTATTTTGAACAGGCTGTTTACCTTTTCAAAAGAAGGCATTACGTATTATTAATTTTGCCGACTTTAACTCACATACACAGATTCCTTCTTTTGTATACATAAAACTCTTAAAGTTAAATATATTTATCAGCTTGGGTCCCTCATGTATCAATCTACCCGTAATACTCTACCATCTTCAGTTAAAAGTACATTTACCCACAATCGCGACATTCATTCTCACTTTACTCGTCAAGCCTCAAGCTGTCATGTGCCTTATACACGTACTTCTCTTGCACATAACTTCTAAAAATCTGTCTGTATTTAAACGCATATGTAAGTCCACTTTGTTGGAATCCTACTACTAAATTGAGGTTTCAATTTGTTTATATACTTGATTATTGCTGACCTGTCGTTGTCGTAGTTGTAGAAGTCATATCTGTTTGTTCCCGTCCGTTGTTAGTTTAATTAAAAGTGTTTTGTGTTTAATTCTAGCCATCTTGCCGTCTGACCTTCTGGGCTCTTGAAGTTCATTAGCCATTTCAATGCACCATAGTCGGTACGTATCAGGAATTTTCTGCCATAGAGGTAGTGATGAAAATGCTTCGTTGCACTGATTATAGCCAGGAGCTATTTTCTCGTCATACAGTATTTGCGCTCAGCTTTGGAAAGTGTACAGCTGAAGTATGCAATGACTCTTTCTGTTCCGTTTTGCAGTCCTATCAAATAAGTGTTTAAATTTGCCACGTATTGGGCCCAAGATTTCCCCTCGGGTCCGAAATTTAGAACCGTGTATCTCCGAACATGTCCTCAAACAAAATACGAGACTCAATTACTGGGTATCATACTACACTGCAATGTCGCGTTGAGGAAAACTCCGTTCAAGATTGAAAAAAAAAATAACAATCAAACAGTTTTTTTAATCACTTGCTGGGTTTGCTCTTACAAAAACGCATGATTCAGAGAGATCACAACTTGCTGAATAATGCAAACCATTTTGTAAGTTTGGAAAATCTGATCTTCACAGTCAAATTTGTCATAAAAATGATCCTTTCCTCCATGACTACCAAAAACGGAGCGTCTGTATTTGAGTTTAAATTTTAAGCTTATACGCTTTTTTTTTTTAGTTTGTGAGGGTTTATTTATATCAATTATATTCTTAGGAACAAACTCATGAAAATGGAAAAGCCCCTAATGTAAAAATGTATCAATCACTTCAGGATTTTGATCGTCCCTCTGTCACAGGTCACACCTCATGAATTATGCACTTTCATTGACCTGGCTGTAAAAGTGGCACATGCGCACAGCTTTATGTGCGCAACAGCGGTGCACTAGTCCGACGTCTCATTGGTCCGAAGGGGGTCCGCTCATAAGTCCGACGCCTCATAGGTCCGACGCCTCATAAGTCCGACAAAATTGCATTCACTAACCAAATAAAGGCCCATAAGTCCGACGCCTCATAGGTCCGACGCCTCATAAGTCCGACGCCTCATAGCTCCGACGCCTCGTAAGTCCGACAAATTAAACTCCTCGTTTTTCCGTTGTCGGACTTATGAGGCGTCGAACTTATGAGGCGTCGGACCTATGAGGCGGAATAAATAAATGTTATGCCTCATAAGTCCGACGCCTCATAAGTCCGACGCCTCATAAGTCCGAAATTTCGGACTAATGAGGCGTCGGACCTACGAGGCGTCGGACTTATGATACGGCCCCGTCTGAAGTACCACTGGTCCGAAGTTCCATTGCTCCGAAATCCCATTGCTCCGACGCCCCATAGGATTACGGTTAGGATTAGGGTCAGTCAACCTGAACAAGTGAAACTACACAGAATAATTTTTCATCAGACCAATGG
This sequence comes from Patiria miniata, assembly GCF_015706575.1. NCBI lineage: Eukaryota > Metazoa > Echinodermata > Asteroidea > Valvatida > Asterinidae > Patiria > Patiria miniata. Next base: position 5,514,130 of record NW_024037065.1, on the reverse strand, counting down.
GACTCCGGACCAATGGGACATCGGACCAATGGTACTTCGAACTACGTTACCGTTATTTTGGACTGTCTTGGCATTAGGGCATTGACCGAAGCAGGGCTGCTCTTTATACTCCGGTTTAAAGCGTGGTTGTAAGCAGACAGCGATGGGGCAAGACCTTCACGAAATTGTACGTTTTGTTGGCCGTTAACTACTTCCACATATTCGTCTTCAGAGTCCTGTTGAATTGCTCGACGATACTGGCTTTGGTTTTGTTTTGTGTCGATTGAAATGGTGATTTATATACGGTGATTTATAACTTCATGTCATTAAAAAAAATCGCCATCATCGATGCCGAAACGTCAATACTTGTTACTGGTAAAGCTGACCTTCAAGTCGGGAAGAAATCGTTCGAAAATGTTCCCAAATATAATTTGTAAGACTCTACTCAAGTTAATATGCCACGAGTAGTTGAACACTTATAGCATCTAAGTATTTCCGAACTCCATTTAAATTTGTTGTTACCCCTGGAAATATATCCAAGAAAAATCTTGACGAGGATTTTTGAGGACCCTGCCCACGTAGTACATGGTTTTCATAGAGCCGTAGGCGCTATGGTGTACCAATTTTGGCCTGCACAATAACGACAGGTATATTGTTGTAGGGAATAAGTGAAAATCTTTGAGGCGCTTCACACCAATGTTGTTGTTGTACGTGCACCATACTTCTTTAGCCCCACGAAATGTATACAATTGCCACAAGATGTATACATTTGGGGCGCCCACACAAGAAACCAGTTTAATACCGTGTTAGTGCGTTCGTCTCACGATTGCAGACCGTAACGGTTACATCTCTATATTCTGACACCCCTATGTTCCGACTGCACATATTCCTATTCCTAACCCTAACCAGTCTTGCCAGTTGTCGGAACATAGGGGTGTCGGAACATAGAGCAGTCACCGACCGTAACATGGGGTTGTTTTTTCATTGTCAGGCTACAAGTGTGTTTTCAAGCCTTCTGAAATGAGCTGAAGAAACTGTGTACCAATCAAGAAATATCCATTTGTTGAACTTGATACTTTGGGATCATATTTTTCAGCATCATCACTTAGCTTTATACACTTTTTGTGAGGGCCCTGCACAATAAAGAAAGAAATCATTTTGGAAAAAAAGAGGTTTTGTCATTAGTGTTTTTGTAAACCGGCGAGGCCTGCCAAACAAGGCGACCCCATAGGTTGCGCACAATCATGCTACTCGTGTTACGCGGGTATACTCCTGGGCACACGAACGGCACGAGTATGACCCGCGGGTTAGCAAGATTATGTTCTCTGTCACACTAGGAGTAAACTCTGCACCGGGAGCAATGCGCACGCAAAATTTGCCTGCACTAGGGAGTAGCAAGAGTTACACGCTCAACCACACCCAGGATGTGTGGCTTCACAGCTACTTCAGCATATTCATTAGCGTCACCTGGCGTAACTTGACGCAGGTCTGGTGTCGACCAATGGAAGCCGGCAAAAAGGGCGTTATTTAGTAATTACTCGTGAAGGCGACTTTTATGCACATTTTTACTACACACCATCATCGATACTATAAGGGGAAAAAACCCTGAAAGTTGCATGGGAGAAATAAATTTTCAAAGATTTCGCCCGCCTCTATGAACATGTCTGTGTACATGTAGTTTTATTCCAAATAAAGGGTTGCGTTACCTTTAGAAATTGCCCTTCTCAACCACATGGCTGAGAGTGGCCTACATCAATCATCTTGGAACTATTTCAAACGTAAGATAACATGGTTTATACTAAACAGCATAAAGTTGTTGGAATTGGTTGATTTTCTTTAAGTTAACATTAAACGTATTTTGCTTTAATCCATTTAGACGCTTTTTTAAAGTTCATCGTTAACTATGTCAAAGAGTGCGTGGATACTGCCTTGACCTTAATACTGTCATCCGTAAATAGAATTTAAAAAAAATCACAGGATTTATCAGAATCATTGATATCTCTCGAAAATAAAAGGGGGCCCAAAATGGACCCATAGTAGATGATAAGAAACACTGAACACCATTTATGCACACAGATAAAGATTTAGAAGGTAATTCCTGAACCACTCCAAGGCTATTCCTCCGATACCGTAGTGATCGAGTTTGGACCAAAGTATGTCATGGTTGACTGTATCCAATGCGTTGGAGATGTAAAATATGCGTAAAATATGCCGATTGCTGTAGATGAATTGCCCAGGTCATTAGTTACTTGTGACGTTTAATGCTTCCGCCTAAACCCATATTGATTGTCTGAGAATACAATGTATCTTATTGATGTCTAAGAAATATTTTGCACTGTAGTAACCTGCTAGTTGCAGACGTAGAGTTGGAGTCTATCTATCCGGAGAGGGAGTATGATCCCAGGTGCCGGACAAGAAGAAAACTACCACTTGAGGCACTGGTGTATCCCAAAAATTATTGGTTTATTTGCTGCAGATTCAGTTGTCACACAAGTCAACACAAAGCGACGAAAAGAAATATAGATGTGTATGAAGGAAAAGACCCAGGAGCGACCCCTGCGAGTGAAAGAATTTACACACAAACCTATATCATGGAGTTATCGCTCGCATTCATGAATACATTATGGATAAATTACATTATTAAAAGTGAGTTACTGTTTTAAATTTCAATTTATTTATCACAATAAAAATAATAACAAGCCCGCCCGACAACATTGGCCCAACACTGGCAGGTTTCAGCAAGAATTCTGTCCGGGGAAGGCCAGCAGCCCTTGCCTGTACTATTACGTACCCTGTAAATGCTGCAAACAAAACACAAAACTTTGCCTAAATAACCCTTTTGTGACACACATGTATCAGTTTGAAATAATTCAATTTTCCCTTTTAAGTATAAATAAGTATGAATAAGTTGACAGGAAAATATGTTATAACTTTGATACAGGCATGTATAACGTGACGCAGTTTTTAGCCAATTCTGCTGATCCTGCATGTGCATACATGTGCAAAACTACAGCACCCCGTCATGATATGCAATGACCGCTGAACTTCGAAGTATTTAAAAATCCATCAAAAATTCTTAATATCCTCGCATGAAATAACAGAAGTTATGGCTTAGAAGTACGATGTACTTATATAGGGACAATTTAAATTCATTTTAGAACGAACCTGATAAAAAATGCTCAGGGCATACTTACGGCAGATTCCTCTCAAAAATATATTTTCTCGAGAGGTTCAAAAACCATTTCCTTCGTCGTTTCTGCGGTACCACCTTCTCTCGTAAACACCTCGGGTAGACCATAAAATGACTTTCTGTCACGATTGCCTCTGTTTGCACATCCAATTACATTCAAAAATTCACCAATTTAACAAGCAGAACATCCGATTCCATGCACATGTATATAACTTTATCACACAATTTTATGTGAACGCACTCGATTGATGGTGACTAGCTCGCTTGCGCTTATTTATTGCAGGTACATCATGTTTTCCATGTATCATTGCGTTTGTGTGTAACCCATGATTGCCAAACAAATTGTTGACATCAATGACCGCCCTATAGAGTACCGAAGTGAATACATCGCGCGCACAATTATGTGTTATCAATACACTTCCCGGTTCCACATGACGTCACGCGTTGGCACTCTTATTAAAATGCATTATGAATCACGAATGTGATACATCATCAGTAATCCGACATCAATTGATTCGATAAATGTATTTCGAGTACTTACTATTCTGACAACGTCGCGATTGATTTCGTCTCGAAATGTTCGCACATCTGCGGGTTCAAGGATGAGGTATGTTAAACCCTGCTAAATGCTATAGAAAGCATCAAAGGTACTTTGTGCATTTAGCAAGGTAACTGCTCATAGTGCCAAGGCAATACAACGAAATCCACTCTTGCATTTGGTTGCATTTTTTACAAGGTAACTGCTTGTTGTCCAGGCTGGTATCCACTGGGTTATATTCACTGAAAAATGCAACACAATAAGCTGTTGCAATTGTTTGAACTTAGCGGGGCTCTATTTCAGCCAAGTTCCTTTTTGTTGCATTTGGCAGGGTGCTTATAAACTTCTTAGGGGTTAGAGTTATTTTTTTTTTATCAAATTGCAAGACAAAGTTCATGTAGTGTCTTCGAACTTGGTGTCACGGTGTGGGTGGCTTGGTTTAAATGACCTGGCATGCCTGACCGCAGCTCAGCTTCCCTGATATTATGAGCTGTCCTCGGAGACATTTGGAAGTCAAGCGCAGCTGTCTTGGTTGAAGCTATAGTGTTTGGCGATATACCAAACCTACGCCTGCAGCCCTCCTTCACAGTGAAAAACCCACAGAGTTTCGTCAATGAGAGCAGGTATGAAACCTGCGTCTTGGCCTGTCTGTGATCAGCTTGAAGGAATTTTAACATTCTGTTAATGAATAGCAGATTGAAAGAAAAGTGGCAATCATACATTTTGTTCTAACCAAAAAGGAGCTAAATTTGTATTAATAAGTGGTCAAATTTTGCGGTGTCTTGGCGAGTTAAAAAAAATCCAAGGCCAAGGTCTCATTCCGAAAGGCTAAAGCTTGGACCCTCGGGCCTTTTTAGGCTAAGGCCAAGGCTTGTTCTTCAGGGCCAAGGTCCTATCTTCACAAATTGCAGGTGCTTGGCCTGTATGCAATTATTCCAAATATAATGTATTTTGGCTGGCTAGTGTCAAAATACTAATTCAGGTCTCACAAAAGCAACCTCTTATTAAACATAACAGTCCTAAAACCTCTTATTTTAATAGGATTTGGCAAAGTTTTAATACCATTTAAAATACTATGCGTTTATTGTTAAGGAACATCAAGCAGGTTAGAATTTGAGAATGGAATGGAATCCATCCGGCCCATCAGAAAACTCGATAAGAGCCCTCAATAATAGGTATTAAATGACACCTTTTTTCTAGAAGTGTTTACTTAAATGAGAAAATAGCAATGAATAATTGGTACATTTTTTTTCTTCACATTCCAAGAGTGCAGCCATGAATTAGAATGGTAATTATTACAGACGTAACTATGTGGGTTATTCCTCATTTCCCTAAATTTTTGGGCGGATGCGTACGGTGCATGGACCTCATGTACTATGTAACTAAACCTCTTGCAGCCCAAGATTGAAGGATTCTTGTGGAGAATAATTTGTTTTTTATTTTTGATAAGGGTTATGTTACATAAATCCAATCTTTATTTGTTACTCTTAGCCACGTTAATGTTTTGTCTGAATTACAAGTTTCCATTGAATTCCAAATGTTTTGGTGCAATTACGTCTTAAAGGCATACTTTTACAAATGAACTTAACAAATACATTTTTGGCAATACATTTTATATTGTTCTTTTCTTTGACAACAATTTAAAAACAAATAAGTATCTGCCAATGCAAGGGACATGTCCCAACATTCCTTTTAAAAATCTGATTTCACGACAGTAGTTTTCTCAGAATTTTTCACAAAACAGCAATTGAATATCTCTGAATCTTGTCTGCACATACATGTACATATTCTCTTCGTATTTAAGAAAACATTTTTTTTCTCAAATCATTTAAAGTCATATTTAAAAGACTCAAATGGCTCAATTTCCACAATAAAGTTACAAGCTTTATACAAAGTTGTGGCAAGCTTGTCTGTAAGTGTTTGACCGCCGTGAACCCGTATCAAACAGAACAGTCCACTGAACAGTCGGCTTGCAATCACTTGGCCTCCGTAAAATTAATACTTGGAGGGCGCACTTGTCCCCCCCCCCCCCCGATTTACCCAAGTGCCCCTGTTGCGAACCAAAGGTACTTCTTTGAGATAAAAATAGAACTGAGCCCTAAATTTGAGAAAATTTTACTGAGTAAACATTTTCCAAAATTGTAAATAGAGTTCTTATATGAACCAGGAATATGAAAAACAAGCTCAAATACCCTTATAATGCGTATTATGCAGAATGGAAGATGGTACCAACCCCCTCCTAGTATTTGAGTTGACGGAGACCGAGTGTCGGGTTTTTAAAAAGCGACATGGAAACTGTTACAACGCCGCTTGTATTAGGGGTCAGGACCACCTTAGCTATAAGGAAGATATATTAAGATTGTGTTTTGATAGAGTTGCTTATGCTCAAGGTTATTTACACCAGGGGATGTGTGTGTAATTACACACTTAGATTTTAAAAATTTTAAACTTAGATTTTTAAACTTAGATTTTTAAATTTCGTGAAAACGAATTTCTCTTCAATCAAACTTAACGCACAGTATTATGAGGCGTCATGTGTTTATACATTAGTAAACAAAATTATTGATTTATTCTCGGCCCATACACAAAATACACCTTGAAACAAAGGTTTGACTTTTTGGCATAGTTTTTTCGAGCCGTTCTTTTATTTCGTTTTGTTCAAATTTAATTAACCCAAACTGTTTTGGCACATTGGCCAGAAAAAAAACGGGGGCACGTACGCTTGCCCCAAATGCTTGGCATCATCTTGGCACGCTTGCCAATCACTCCCCGCGTATATATCCACCCTAGACACTACGGTTATAACCCAATCAAATTGGTGCTAGTCACTGCGAGACTTGTCACTAGACTTGAATTTATAGTATGCCTAAATCACTTGAAAATAAACTTGAAAAAGGCAATCCAATTATTTCCATCGTTCGGAAATACGGTTGGAATAAGCCCCACCAGTACAAGAGGGTGCTAGGCGTAGTGTTTCTAAGAATTAAACTGGTGAAGACTGGAACTGGTGAACAATGTTTAGGTCAAAGTTCCTAATCTTACTTAAGAAATTTATTTAATCTGAGTTGAGACACTGCCCACCGTACACGGAACTTTCTGCAAAACGCACAGCGCGCGCCCCACTGGGACAGCAGGCAGCGGACAACCCCCCGCCCACCCCAAAGAGTAGCACAAAGAGAAATCACGCGTAAAAGCGGAACAAAGTTTTTATACGAATGCGCCGTAAAAAGTCACGAATGTGTGCCCGGAATTGGTTTAATATAAGCACCGACACGCCGATGCGACTGCC